>NC_060146.1:93358770-93665828 GCF_021461385.2 Schistocerca piceifrons | reverse complement strand
GATAATAGCCATGGCCGCCTCCTCCTGAAGTTCATCCTCACTTTCCGCCGGCGCTACAGGTGTGGGATGTAGAGCCTTCCGAATTTGCCCTTCCTTGTAACCGTTCCTCCGAAACACGGTCTTCAGATGGTCCAACTCTTGTTGGAGACTGTCCCTGTCGGAGATGGTGTGAGCTCTGTGAACAAGGGTTTTGAGCACGCCATTCTTTTCTGCCGGGTGGTGGCAGCTATCCGCATGTAGGTACAAATCGGTGTGCGTCTTCTTCCTATACACGCTGTGACCCAAAGTGCCGTCCTCTCGTCCTCTAATCAAAACATCTAGGAAAGGGAGCATCCCAACCGTTTATATTCTCATGTCTGGAGTTGAGATGTGTGAGGAAGTCTGCCAGTTTATCTCTTCCATGTGGCCATATAACGAAGGTATCATCCAGATATCTAAAGAAACAGATGGGTTTTAGATGCGCTGATGCAAGAGCTTCCTCCTCGAAATGTTCCACGTACATATTTGCGACAATGGGTGAGAGTGGGCTCCCCATGGACTCTCCATACTACGAGCAGACAGAAGGAGTAGCCATGGGGGAGGGGGGGGGGGGGTGGGTCCACTCTCTGACCACATGGAAGAGGTTGTTCACCCGAGATTTATTTCGTCATAAAATACGCCTGTAGAAATTGGAAAATCATGTAACCGCGTCACTTGCACGTTAGGTGTGTTGCATATCTATCAGGTGTCACCTCATTTTGATTCCTTTGTTTGCCTATGGGGTCAGTGTCTTCCTACATCCCCCTAGGAACTGGAAACGGTTAACAATTTAGAGAATGTGTGAGGGTATATGAAGAGCTGCATAACTTGCAGAACATTTTTGTTGTATGTATTTGTCCTCTATCTGTTACATAAAAATAAGTAGTATTTACAGTGAAATTGTCGATGATTAATCAAGTTATATTTTTAAAATAGTTAATTTTTAACATGACACTTAGGGATATGAGAGTAAAGATTTTAAAAAAAGTACAGATTCATCATATAGCAGTAGAAAACGCCTTTTCCTAAAAAAAAGGTAAACATGTAAAAATGCAGTACAAAAACGCATCACACAGCCTTTCTATACTTCTTAAAACTTTTGTAAAATATATTTCTGTTATTCATAAACAACAGGAAACACTTGGCTTTCATTATGACAGACATTCTGTTGAGTACAAATTAACAACAATACTTATATAGGTTTTTTATGTTTATGCATGTAATTCACACTAACGGACTAACATTGCAGGATGTGCAGTTCTAATTATGTGCGAAACAAACAAACAAACAATAAAAAAACCAAGAGAATTTGTCGGCTCCCAGTTTATCTCTCACACGTTCATTTTTGTTTGTTTCCTATATCAATGCTACAAACACTACCAATTTCCCTACCATTTACTACGGAATATATGTACTGTACCAAAACTAACCACCCGCAGTTTCGGTAGAGCGCAACACTACTCCGGATATGGTCTATCAATCAATTTCTTCTTCTAGCCAACTTACGTGGCTACTTTTTTCCCATTTCGATTTAGGGCCTCCTCATTAATTATTCGAGCTTCCACCTAGTCTTCAGCATTCTTCCGTAGAAACACATTTCAAAAGCCTCTACTCTCTTCGTGCCTGAAATGCTTATCGCCCACTTTTCACTTCCCTACAACGACACACACCACATATACCATCAGAGAAGCATTTCTAGCACACCAGTTTAAGCTAGGAGTTAAAATATTTGTGGTTATCACTGTTAGCATTCAACCGCGATTCTTATACACATATTTTAACAACGCGTTTCAAGAGACAATGCTCTCATCATCAGGTTGTAAAGTCTATGTCATGAAATTAAGCGTACTAAAAAGACAAAATACCATCACAAATAGTTGGGAAGTCCATAGAGTAAAACAGAATTAGAAGTATATTGGACTGTGGGTCCTCGTCTTACATTGAAGTTATTGACATAAGTCGATGGCCGTCCCATAACTACCAAGGCTAGCTCGGTAGCTGTTGTGGACTGACGTGCCTAGGTGTTGTGGCGTGGTTACAGCCGTGTGCTTGACGGTAACGCTATGCTATTGGGCGCCTTATTTCCTTATTGCACTGGTCTGCCATCGTTAGCCTCTCGCAACTGCGTCAGTGACATGCTACAAGTTTAAAGTCGCATACCTACCCTAAAATAATTCTAAAAACCCGCTAAAAAATCTCATTTCTTTAAAATTATCTTGTGCATTTAGAATATTGCTTTGTTTCTTTTCATGGATAGCTGTCTCGAATTCCTCTAGTAAATCAAATTTCCTCCCTTTCTTTTCTACATGCAATATTTCTACGTTATCTTCTATGCTATTAAGGGGATGGCCTGTTTCATATATATGGTTCGCAACAGCTGATTTGTCATAATTTCCTAACCTGAACGCATCTTTATGTTCTTTATACCGGATCGCGAATGATCTTCCTGTCTGCCCTATATATTTTGCATCACAAGTTCTGCACTGAATCTTATAAACTCCCGATCTTTCAAACTTATTTCTCTTGTCGTCAATATCGTGCTTAAGGCTATACCTCACTAGGTTATTAGTCTGAAAAGCCATTATAACATCGTACGGCTTAAAAATATTTGCTATCTTTTGTGAGACTGTTCCGTAGTATGGCATCATGATAATTTTCACTTTCTCTCCATCAGGTTTTTTCTTTTTGCGCTTATTACTTTTCCGTGACAGTATTTTAATCATAACTATTCTGTAACCGTTATTCATCGCTATTCTCTTAACGGTATTAATTTCAGTCTCCCTATCTTTTTCGCTCATAGGTATATTGACTGCCCTATGCACGAGACTACGAAAAAGCAGCTTCTTTACAAGCCTGCGAATGGCATGAATCATTCGGGATCACGGCGTCAGTCGTAGTTTGTTTTCTATAAACGGAGAACGCATGTTTGTTGCCCTGCTTTTTTATATTCAGGTCCAGGAACTGTAAACAATTGTCAGTTTCATACTCCACGGTAAATTCTATTTTATTATGTGCGTCGAACTTTTTTACTATTTCCTCAATGTCCTCACGGGAACCATCGACAAGTAACAGAGTGTCGTCAACATAACGTTTGTAATAAACAATTTCATCCATAATGTTATCGTCAGAATTTAGAACTTTATCTTCAAGGTCGTTGATAAAAATGTCCGCCATAGTTCCTGAAATACTGGACCCCATGGCTAACCCATCGTCCTGAATATAAAATTTGTTATTAAACGTAAAATAATTATAACTTGTAATGAGCTGTAGGAGTTCAATAAATTCAATTGTCTCTTGCGTTGAAATTTTACCGTATTTAAGGAAATTACTCTTAATGATTTCTATAGTTTCGTTAACCGGAACACTGGAGTATAAGTTCTTAACATCCAACGAAACCAAACGGGAAGTGTCAGTGACTGGCGTATCTTTAATTTCACCTATCATGGTGTGTATTCCATGAAATGCGATGAGGCATACGTCGCGAAGACAGTCGAAGAAAGATGCAACAAGCACAGAAGTTGCTCGGAACTCAAGAAACCAACGGAATCTGCAGTGCGGCACATTGCGTAGCTGCAGGAGACTCAATGAAGTATGAAGATCAGAAGTGCTAAAACAGACCTCGACGTTTCGGGACTGTAATCTAAAGAAGGCTTTTGGACTACGACTGGCTGACGGCCTTATGGATAAATCGTGGCTTCACTCTCAGTGAAGCGAGATAGCCGGCACTAAGCCAACTCAAGTCACGACTTCGGTCGAGAGCAACTTCCGCTCCAGAAGGTGGCGCCAGAACGGGGGGGGGGGGGGGGGGGGGAGGGAGTGAGGGGAGGAAGTGTAATAGACGAAGGAGATTCAAACACTCCATCGACCAATTCTTGAGTACTGTTTGTCGGTCTGCGGAATTTAACTCAAGTTGACTTAATTGAAAGAATAGTAAACATTCCAAAAAATGAGTTGCAAGATTTGTCACGTGTTTGTTTCGTCAGTGTGTCACTGAAATGCTCGACGAACGGGAGTTGCAGATGAAGGCTTCTACATCCTAACACTGCCAAGCTATTTTCCATTTTATCGGGCATTTCTTGTGCTTATTCTTGCTTCCAGATGCATGTCGAAGTGACTAGTATCGGTATATATGCAGCAACACCTGTTTAAACAGTATGGACCACTAAAATTAATATTTACTTGCCGACAAAGTGTTGTTGGTTATCTTTGTTGTTCGCGCCAGTAGTAGTATTCAAATTCCGAACAGTAGCTGATAGAACTTATAAGGTACAACGCGTTGGTTTCTGTATGTCGAGGTACACAGTAAAATCTTCTTGGGTGGTCAGCCGAGCGGTTGCGAAGTCTTGTCACGAAGTTTCAACGAGTTGTTTACCCATCATTTTCAGCCGGCCGGTGTGGCCGAGCAGTTCTAGGCGCTACAGTCTGGAACCACGCGACCACTACGATCGCAGGTTCTAATCCTGCCTCGGGCATGGATGTGTGTGTTGTCCTTAGGTTAGTTAGGTTTAAGTAGTTTTAAGTTCTAGGGGACTGATGACCTCAGAAGTTACGTCCCATAGTGCTCAGAGCCATTTGAACCATTTTTGAAGTCTTCGTGGCTGCGTCAGCTGCGTCCAGTGTGTGGCGTGTAAATCCAGTGAGTGCTGCTTCTACTCTTTCGGCGACAGGGTCAGGAGTGGCGGCGATTGTCGCAGCCAGGTGCACTAGTTAGTCGACGTCGCGTAGCAGCCTGCGGCTCTCTGGTGGTGTGACTTCATCTGTGTCTAGGTCGAAGATGATTGGTAGGTGATCTGACTACAGGGCACAGCGTTTGGTCGCGACGGCTTTGTGGGCACCCCTTAATGATGTCGATGGTTAAGACGTCAGGACAGCAGCATTCTGGATGGTGTGTGGGGTCATACAGCTCCAGCACTGTTGCAACGTTGTCGTCGGCTAATCTGAGCTGCCATCTTCCATTCGCGGTGGTCACTCGGGAGTTACATTCCAGGGGTTTGGCGTTCAAATCTCTGTTAATGAAAAGCTTGCCACACAGTGGCACACTAAAGTCGTTGGGTTGCAGAATGCGTCAGAGTCGCCGATAAGCGGCGATCAACACCACTTAGTCTGCCGACGTCCTGAGAACTACGCCTGTGGTTACCAGAGGCGCAGCGAAATTTTGAGGTATACTGCCGTCCCTCCATTCCTCTACCTATGCAGCATCACTGGACGTTACCTGACTGCATGTTAACATCATGGTTTAATTAGGTTTCGGTGATGAGGCAGATATCCAGAGCCTCATCTTGCAGGAATTGCCAAAACTCTTGATACTGCTTGCATTCCACACCCAAACAGTTAAGTCCCCTTACTGGTATATTAGCCGTGTTGAGGATGATGGTGTGCTGATGGTCTAGATGACCGCCTGCACTGCAGATACGACCATGAGTGGAAGCTGCGAGATAAGCAGCTTTACTTCTGCCATCGTCACCCTGAGATCGGCAGCTTCACTATTCGTGGCTGGCTCCTCAGGGCATGCAGTTGCTCTCAGCTCCATCATCTAGCTGTGAAGCGGTGGAGTCGTGTACTGGTCGTCCCTCTGATGTCTGCCCCCTCGTGTAACCCTGGTTGGCGGAGGGTGTGCGCTCTCACACATGCCTGTTGTGGCAGACACAGGCTGCTCTGCATCGAAAGTTTTTGCTGCGTGTACTGGTGTGGAAGGTGCAGGCCATCCCATCTGCTTTGCGACTGAGTTCTTGAAGGCGAGGTAGCTACCATAACTCGCCCTGTGCTTCTCCTGGCAGATGCAGCATATTGGCGAGTCAGTCTTCAGTCTCTGGTAAGGCAGCTCCCTCGCACATTTACCACAGTATGGGGGCATCTGCCACAACTTTCTGACATGGTGAAAGCCCTGACATTTGGAGCACCGTAGTGGCCTTTTTCTTCTGCGGAGATTCTCCGTGGTGACCCCGGCCACCTGGAAAATCTGCCTGTCCTCTGCTTTGTCATCAAGGGTGACCAGGAAGAGTGCCATGTCAGCGTTGTCCTTTGGCGGTTTCATGCACAATGTAGTGCCAATGGGGAAGCCCATCTGTTCAAGCACGTCCCTCAGATACATGTTGAAAGGGAGATTGGGAAAGACGACCTTAAGTGAAACACTGCAGGCCCTCCTTCTTTATGAAGTCCATGACTGCATACTATTCGTCTGTAGTGTGCGTGACAAATCTACACAACTGAAGCTCAGACACACAATATGTAAAGTTCCCCTTCACTGCAGCCTTGAAAGCTGCTGTCAGCTGGATGTGTGGGCATTGGCGTCTTCTTCTGCTACTTGTCTCCATTTGCTTGTCTAGCCGTGTTGGTGACGTTTGTGAAGGGGCTGATAGTCTAATGCTGCAACTGCAGCGTGCACAACAGACCTAACGCTGTGCTTGCAGCTAGACGTCGCCACATTAGGCTTTGGGGTCCCTTCTGCAAAGCCTTCTGCTGCATGCACACGTCAGATACGCCCGTGGCCACACCGGTACTGGGGCATTCAGAACATTATGCTGCGTTCACGTCAGCAGAGCGCTGTCGCGATTACTCGTCCTTCTAGTCATTGGAAGTGAACCGTGAATTTACTTTCAAATTTATTCCTAAAAGCTTTTCAAAACAGATTTAAAATTATAAGCAGAAAAGCACCCTCGAAATATCAAGTTACAATTTCATTTAGAGGCAGAAAGATCAATATTAACAGTATGAGCCTTCGGGCTGAGAAGCTTGCCCGCTCCCTTTCAACACGGCCGTAGTCACGACCGCTCACAACAACCTCTGAAAGAGTACACTGTTGCAAATATGCAGCACATCAGATTACTTTAAACTAAACAATTTTTAACAACTCACGCAAACACGTTAACTATGTACCCCGTAAGAGTGATGGTACAACACTCAAATTATTTGCCACCGAAAGCGCATTTTTTTTAAGGACTCTTACGGTGGAAGTGTGGCAACCTTATAACCTAAAATGAGTATTTAAATAAAACCCATAAAATGCAGACTTGCATAAAATATGCAACTTGCTCTACATTACACATATACCACCTCGCAAGATGATAGGCAAGATAAAAATATATTTCGAGAATTCGGCCTTTAAGCAATAAATTCGTTAACACCGAATCCGACAAACATGACAGAGGCAACTATTAATGGCTCTGAGCACTATGGGACTTAACTTCTGAGGTCATCAGTCCCCTAGAACTTAGAGCTACATAAACCTAACTAACCTAAGGACATCACACACATCCATGTCCGAGGCAGGATTCGAACCTGCGGCCGTAGCGGTCATGCGGTTGCAGACTGTAGCGCCTAGAACCACTCGGCCACTTCGGCCGGCGCAGCTATTAACGTATGGTAGATTGACAGGGGGGGTTACTAAACAACCCGAACCGCAGATTGCTCTAAACCTCCCCAATTCCACAAAGGAAAAACGGACCACCCAATCCACATATAACCACCTTCCCGCGGGTGGGCAAACGGAGAAGAATGGTGGAACGACCCCAAAGCAAAGCGGCTGGTGACCTCACCAAGAAAACAAGTAGAATTTAACAAGTAAATGAAACAACATATCTCCAATCACTTAACTTCTAATAAACTGCGATTTCTGGCGAAGACCTGGCGCAACACCCCCAAAACGCTCTCCCGAATCGTCCGCTGCCAGCCGCCTCAACAGACGCAAGAAGGCGCGCCGGTCTCCCGTCTGACGGCGTCGCAGCTCGCCCCGACCAGCCCGATGTCGTGGGTTGACTCCTGTTGCTCCCGTGTGGGCTGCGAAGCCACTACGCCTCGCTATACGGCGCGCCCACTGGACTCACGTGGCGACCCCACATGCGCCGACGCTCAAGGCGGACAAGTCATCTCGTGTCTCAGTGCGCGACCGACCAACCGATCGATCCAACCACCTATGCCCTTTGCCTGAGCAAACTCGAGCAGACTGGCGGCCTGACACATACTATCACTCCGGACGACAGACAGACACTGACTCCCCCACACTGACCCGGCTGATTAACTAACTAGACTCACCGAGAGTGACAGACAGACCTGGCTTACCAACTCCCTCCGACTGACTGACTCTACCTGCCGAGCTAATAGCGCTCCTTAAATGCACGTGAACAGGCAACGTTTCCCCTTCCACACCAGAGGGAGACACCAAAGCTGCGATAGCCGCAGCGGCGCCACCGCCAGAAATGGAGAGCGACTGCTTCACACTACGCGCTGCGGCGCGCTATTCAAAACAGCAAAATTTTACCACGGCTCAGGAAGCAGTTAGGCGTTCCTATTTAGATGTAGGAGCAGCGACATCTCTACACCTTCCTCTTCTGCCGTGGCCTAGCTGGTCCAGCCTGTAGTGAGGATTCCTCATCAGTAGTTACCTCTATGACCTCGCCTGCCCTAGCGCTGGCTGGCATGTCTGACATGGCTACGAATGGCGTGGTGGCACCGGCCTGACTCATTGCACCAGTGTTTGCTGGGATGCAAACAGGATGCCTCACGTTCGAGATGACAGCCTCGTTGCCTTCATGTTCGTAGAGCTGCCTGCTGGTTGCGAGGTGGTGATAAAAATCTCTTCATCTGAAGGTTTACTCCTCTAGTGTACGATTTCACCAGTGACGATCGTTTGCCGGCATGGCCGTGACCACTGTCTGAACCTGCGATCTGCAGCTTCAGTTTCCAGCGATGGTATCGTCCGTTGACATGCACATCCTCTTCTCTCTAAGGAGTTAGTACAGAAGCAATGCATCCGCAACTTGATCACTGATCAAGATAACCATGTCTTTCTCTGAGTCTGAATTCGTGTCATTCATAGTTGGGGGGGGGGGGGTTACGACGACACACATGGCCGCCAGCAGAAAAACTTCCACCAGGCAGTGACTCACCACACTCTTTGCATTGTCTCTACGGAAATCCCTGGTCGGGCGCTCTGTCACGGCCAGATTTCAAGATATTACAGGTTTCTCTCGAAAACACGTGCTGCTTCTTTGGAGCAACAGACGTCGCCAAACAGAGCTAGCCACTGAGCGAATCCTAATAGTGTGTGCACAGGTGTGCACCGCAGCATGGCTACGCTCGGCTGAATGCAGTGGTTGTGCCGGAATACTGTGTTCCGCCCATCAATGTAGCCTCTAGACTGCTGGCCTCTTCTGTGGGCGGGTCAATCACGCGTCTCCGGATCAGGGCGCCGCGCCGGTGGTAGGGGAACGGAGCGTGGGTGGTGGTGGGGGAACTCAGCAGCGTCCTGGTGTGTACGTCGAGTCTCTGTGATGGTCCATCCTGTCTGCAAGCGCAGCCGCCTTCAGAACGGAGCGTTCGTGTCGCATTCTATAACTGCGGAATTATCCCACGCTGTGCTCAGCTGAAATCCACTGTCCCCGTTGAAACAACTCCGTCTACTTCGTGACCAAGAATTTTTATGTCAAGTTTGTCACTATTTTCATTTGTGACACTTCTCATTACTTTTGTGTTTTTCAAGTTTACTTTCACTCCATATTCTGTACTCACTGGAGTGTTCATTCCATTCATTCCACAGGATAGCACTGTCTTCAGCGATATCCCCCACCGCGAATTTTAATTCCACACTTCTTCGGCGTATAGACTGAATGGTAAGGAAGAAAGAGTGTATCCCTTTGTTACACTAATTTTAATCCAAGCACTTCGTTCTACAGCTTCGAATCATATTTTCTCAGAACTTTGAACACTTTCACCTTTTTACAGTGTCTAACGCTTTTTCTAGCTCGACAAATGTTAAGAGTGTACCTCGATTTTTCATCAGTCTTACTTCAGTTATCAAGTGAAAAGTCAGAACTGCCTCTCGGTGCCTTTACGTTTCCTAAAGCCCAAGCCGTGGTCATCTAACACATCGTCAATTTTCTTTTCCAATCTTCTGTATGTTATGAAACTTCCTGGCAGATTAAAACTGTGTGCCCGACCGAGACTCGAACTCGGGACCTTTGCCTTTCGCGGGCAAGTGCTCTACCATCTGAGCTACCGAAGCACGACTCACGCCCGGCACTCACAGCTTTACTTCTGCCAGTATCTCGTCTCCTACCTTCCAAACTTTACAGAAGCTCTCCTCGCAGGAGAGCTTCTGTAAAGTTTGGAAGGTAGGAGACGAGATACTGGCAGAAGTAAAGCTGTGAGTGGCGGGCGTGAGTCGTGCTTCGGTAGCTCAGATGGTAGAGCACTTGCCCGCGAAAGGCAAAGGTCCCGAGTTCGAGTCTCGGTCGGGCACACAGTTTTAATCTGCCAGGAAGTTTCATATCAGCGCACACTCCGCTGCAGAGTGAAAATCTCATTCTTCTGTATGTTATTCATGTCGGAAATGTGGATGCATCACCTGTTAATCTGATTGTGCGATAGTCCTCGAACTTTCAAGCACTTGATAACTTCGCATTTGTGTGGATGATATTTTCCAGAAATTGGGATGGTATGTGGTCAGAGTCGTAGATGGAGCATTGCACAGTCCGCATTGATCCTCCGACGAAGCGGTCAGGTTGATTCCTGTGAGGTCTCGGGCACATACAGACAGCTTAGCAGCTACTTTCTGCCATTTTGTCACGTCTCCATTTCGACCCATTTCACTGCCGTACAGCAGACAAGCGCATTGACACCCCCTCACTACTACATATGTCAGTGGTGGAGGGTCTCATGACCACCTGATACCAAATCTACGGCATCTACTCGTACAGCGGTCTGTTTCGGGATCGTGACTAATGATCGAAGTTTCTCATAATGAGAAATTAGAAGGAGCGATCTTTACGTATTTTAAAGAAATCTTTTATAGCCAAGATTTTGTTCAAACTGTTTTTTTAGCGGGTTTCGACGGGTAATGTGAAATCGTCAATTACCACGATCAGGGAAATGACATAGAAGGACTAGGCCCCTCTAACTATCATTTATCCTTAGACAAGAAGTTATTTTTTATATTTTTTGATAACAACCCCTTTGAAAAACGGGTAGGAAAATTGAATTTAATTTACCATTACTTGCGTTCAAAATAGGGAATGAGGCAGCCGTTAAATTATCACAACAATACCTCAAACAAATTCAAGAAATAAGACCTTAACAGTACTGGTATTCGTAAATTTTTAAATTAGAAAATTTTAAATAACCTAACCAATTCAAATAATTAAAACAGATCTAGATGAATTTCCTGAAGACTTTAGGCAGACTTCAAAAAGGTTTACACGAACATATTTACAATAAATTTAGAACAAGGATACAAAATGTATTAAACATTAAAAGGACAACTTCTTGTGCGAAGGCAATTAGTCAGAATTTCGTTTACAGTGTAAGTCAGATAACAGAAGATACTCAGTTCGAGCATAGACAGCCAGGATGCACGACTACAAACAGCGTGCCGCGGTAGGAAGTGCTCTCGGCCTCAAATAGGCCAGGCCCACACGAACAAGGAACACTCTTCCACCAACTTAGTAAGGGCTGGTAACAAACAAGAAAGATAAGTGTCGGACTGGATTTCATTACAAGTAAAACTTATGGTTTACCCATGATTGAACTTATACAGTCTTTCTAGTAAACTGATACGCACTAGGAAATAAGCTTCGTTGACTGAGAACTACAGAAAGAGAGCTGTAATTTCTTCTGGGACGGATTACAATAAACAACTCGCTAGAGTCTTAGCATTAACAGGGGCTCACAATATGTTTAAAAGGGTTGGAAAACATACCAGACCCACCAGCTTCTAAAACATCGTGAAAACTTTTATTAAAACTTAGAAACAGCTGGTTTTCTTGCATAAGAATTTTAAACTTACTTAAACTAAAAAAAAGGAAAAAAAAACAGATAAGGCATAAGCCCCTGATATAGCTATGTGTGATAAATGGGCACAGTATGTAACCGTAACAACATAACCCACGGAAAATTCTTTGAGAGAGGACGCTGGCCAGCGGATGAAGACAATTTACTTCAAAATCACACAGAGCAGACAAGGAAATACACTATTTCGAAACCTACAGAGCCGAGTAACAAGGCGTGCATGATGACTGAATGAAAATAAACACTGACATCCGTTCGAGCAGCGCCGGCCGCTGTGGCCGAACGGTTCTAGGCGCTTCAGTCTGGAACCGCGCTGCTGCTACGGTCGCAGGTTTGAATCTTGTCTACATCTACATCTACATTTATACTACGCAAGCCACCTAACGGTGTCTGGCGGAGGGCACTTTACGTGCCACTGTCATTACCTCCCTTTCCTGTTTCAATCGCGTATGGTTCGCGGGATGAACGACTGCCGGAAAGACTCCGTGCGCGCTCGAATCTCTCTAATTTTACATTCGTGATCTCCTCGGGAGATATAAATAGGGGGAAGAAATATATTCGATACCTCATCCAGAACCGCACCCTCTCGAAACCTGAACAGCAAGCTACACCGCGATGCAGAGCTCCTCTCTTGCAGAGTCTGCCACTTGAGTTTGCTAAACATCTCCGTAACGCTATCACGCTTACCAAATAACCCTGTGACGAAACGCGCCGCTCTTCTTTGGGTCTTCTCTATCTCCTTCGTCAACCCGATCTGGTACGGATCCCACACTGATGAGCAATACTCAAGTATAGGTCGAGCGAGTGTTTTGTAAGCCACCTCCTCTGTTGATGGACTACATTTTCTTGGGACTCTCCCAATGAATCTCAACCTGGTACCCTCCTTACCAACAATATATTTTATATGATCATTCCACTTCAATTCGTTCCGCACGCATACTCCCAGATCTTTTACAGAAGTAACTACTACCAGTGTTTATTCCGCTATCATATAATCATACAATAAAGGATCCTCCTTTCTATGAATTCGCAATACATTACATTTGTCCATGTTAAGGATCAGTTGCCACTCCCTGCACCAAGTGCCTATCCGCTGCAGATCTTCCTGCATTTCACTGCAATTTTCTAATGCTGCAACTTCTCTGTATACTACAGCATTCCGCGAAAAGCCGCATGGGACTTCCGACACTATCTACTAGGTCATTTATATATATTGTGAAAAGCAATGGTCCCATAACACTCCTCTGTGGCACGCCAGAGGTTACTTTAACGTCTGTAGACGTCTCTCTATTGCGAACAACATGCTGTGTTCTGTTTGCTAATAAACTCTTCAATCCAGCCACACAGCTGGTCTGATATTCCGTAGGCTCTTACTTTGTTTATTAGGCAACAGTGTGGAATTGTATCGAACGCCTTCCGGAAGTCAAGGAAAATGAAACCAACCTGGTAGCCTGTATCTAATATTTTCTGGGTCTCATGAACAAATAAAGCGAGTTGGGTCTCACACGATCGCTGTTTCCGGAATCGATGTTGATTCCTACACAGTAGATTCTGGGTTCCCAGAAACGACATGATATTCGAGCAAAAAACATGTTCTAAAATTCTACAATAGATCGACGTCAGAGATATAGGTCTATAGTTTTGCGCACCTGATCGACGACCCTTCTTGTAGAATGGGACTACCTGTGCTCTTTTCCAATCATTTGGAACCTTCTGTCCCTCTAGAGACTTGCGGTACACGGCTGTTAGAATGGGGGCAAGTTCTTTCGCGTACTCTGTGTAGAATCGAATTGGTATCCCGTCAGGTCCAGTGGACTTTCCTCTGTTGAGTGATTTCAGTTGCTTTTCTATTTCTTGGACACTTATTTCGATGTCAGCCATTTTTTCGTTTGTACGAGGATTTAGAGAAGGAACTGCAGTGCGGTCTTCCTCTGTGAAACAGCTTTGGAAAAAGGTGTTTAGTATTTCAGCTTTACGCGTGTCATTCTCTGTTTCAATGCCATCATCATCACGGAGTGTCTGGATATGCTGTTTCGAGCCACTTACTGATTTAACGTAAGACCAGAACTTCCTAGGATTTTCTGTCAAGTCGATACATAGAATTTTACTTTCGAATTCACTGAACGCTTCGAGCATAGCCCTCCTTACGCTAGCTTTGGCATCGTTTAGCTTCTGTTTGTTGGAGAGGTTTTGGCTGCGTTTAAACTTGGAGTCTCGGGCATGGATGTGTGTGGTATTCGTAGGTTCGTTAGGTTTAAATAGTTCTAGTCTAAGGCGCTGCAGTCACGGACTGTGAGGCTGGGCCCGACGGAGGTTCGACTCTTCCCTCGGGCATGGGTGTGTGTGTTTGACCTTAGGATAATTTAGGTTAAGCAGTGTGTAAGCTTAGGGACTGATGACCTTAGCAGTTAAGTCCCATAAGATTAAAAAAATGAAGTAGTTCTAAGTCTAGGGGAATGATGACCTCAGATGATGAACGGCGATGACGGTTGTCGTGTGGTCGAGAAGCGCACCGACCCTGGACCGCTGTGCAGGTAGGCCCGTGGCTCCGCTGAAGTGACAGGAACGCTTGTGTCCTGGCCCAAGTCGGCACGCCATCTTGCGTTAGCGACGCGTCGTCTTACTTCACCTAACGTGACGTGATACTTCTCACCAGGAAAGTACTTGGGCTATAACAAACACAAATACACCAGAATCGTGTGAGAAATAATGTAAAGGTCTCTTATTGCACTAGTGATATTCCCGCATGTGCAAAACTCTGCAGTCGTCCGTTAGAGGCCTCTGCGTATGCCATGCCGCATTGCGCACTGACCTGCCGGTACGCCAGTCGGGACCAGTAGGGACGGTGCAGGGTGCCTCAGAAGTTGCGTTTTGTGACATTATTTGTGTACTGAAGCGTCAGATGGCTCGGCGATTGGTAGTCAGTCCTGCTAATGTATTGCGATTGGTTGAGATGAAGTTACGAAGAACCTTCTTCGTGAAGATGGTATTGGTGTAGAAGACGAATCATTCGCATGTTTTCTGGTATCAATTATAGTGCAGAAATATAAGCATAAGTTAGAAACAGATACTGTTGTAACACTAACACATAATGATGATAATAGGGATGAAAACGACGAACAACTCATTGCAGACGGTAGTGCTACGGCAAGTGCGGGAAGGGGCGATGGAAGCAGTGACAGTGAATACCAACCGTCTCCCAAGAAAAAGGTTAAAGATGCAAGTATCATCACGGCGTTTGATGACAACACACAGGAGAACATGTACGATGATTATTACGTAAGAGGTTTCGACACATACGACAAGCTTCTGAAAAGATACCCTAAACTGAAGTCTAAAAGCAATATTAAAAACATACTGGATTACGTGGCAAAGAAAAGAGAAGGAAATATAGCTTTCAAAGGAAATCGTACACTGCTGTTCAAGACCATCAAGGAGGGTGTAATGGCGAAATTCGATGAAGCGCGAGAATGCGGTTCCGCCGTTCATTATTGGCATTTACAACATTGGGCATTGGACGTAGCCAGAAATCTCGGGTGTACAAACTTTACAGCTTCACTAGGATTTATTACTAATCTGAAAAAGGAGTTTAGGATAATATCACGCCGTATCACTATGCTCCAAGCACGAAAAGATAAGGATGACGAAGAAGAGCTGATTGAAAGAGCTCAAACTTTGTTGCTGACGTCAATGAGCATATCACGAGAGAAAACATCGATATTAGTTCTGTATGGAACTGCGATCAGAGTCAGTTCATCTATGAACTTGCTTGTGACAGAACACTATCCATGAAAGTGGAGAGAAACACTGTCGCGATGTTGCAATCAGTTAACTGTGCAACACATAATTACACGATCGGTGTTGCTATATCAATGGACGGACGATTGGCAGACAAACTCTATATTTGCTTCCAAGGATCCAGTGGAAAGTTTGGACCCCGCGTGTCCAGGGAAATAGAAACGCGGTGCCCTCCAAGTGTCGTCGTCGATAGAAGTGTGAGTGGGAAGATGACGAAACAACATCTGAAGACGTTTTTTCTGTCAGTTTTGAATCCACATTTGTCGAGGAAGTCATTAGTACTTTGTGACTCCTGGTCTGGACATAAGGATGAACGAGTACTATTGGAAGCATCTGGCGGAAAACATGTAGATTTAAAAATCATTCCGCCTAAAACTACAAAATATGCACAACCTCTGGATGTGTATTTCTTTAGGCAATATAAAATATATGCCAAGAGAATAACAGACTGCATTAAATTACGTTCCAGTAATATGCAGCCGAAATTGCGCGACAGATTCTTTATCACGAATATGCATTCAGTCATTTAAAATCAGTTATCTGCGGGAGTATACAGACTAATGCTTCGTTGCGTTGGCAGAACGCTGGCTACGATATTGGTGAACCAGTGAACAACTTCAAAAGTGTCATTGACGTTGCGTTCAACACTGATATTAAAGAATGTGCAAATACGCCATGCGATCAATTTGCATTTGTTCACTGTGTGTTTTGCAGTCATTCGTATTGCTCGGAGCATTTTATTGACATTCCGCATTTACATTTATAGTTAAGATTGCTGCATTGCGTATGGCGTCTACAATTACATCTACAGTGATATCTAGAGCATGACTGCAGAGTTTTGCAGAGAAACGACACCCACCAGCACATTCAGAGGTACATAATGGTCCTGCAACCAAACGTTCATACAGATCTGTTTGTTCCAGCCCGAGTACTTTCCTGATCAGTCGCATTGCTTTACTAAGCTCCTACTGATGCTGTTCGAGCAAATCGCTGATGTCCTGCTTTCCGCCTGACCTGATGACGTTATGAAACGCTGTCACTTCGTGTCGCGCTTGTTGACACTCCCACTAGAAACACAAAGTGAATGAGGTCTCGCAGTTACGAAATTCTGTGGCCAGCTGCCTGATACAGGGTCGTTACGTAGCACCCCAGTGACAAACAACGAAAGAAAACAACGAATACAAACAAAATGTTCAAAAACGTGTAGACGAGTTACTTCAGACGAGGAAACAACAGGAACACATTGCCCCTGTTGTGTTGCCAAATGAATATAATAAAGTGAAACGTTGTGACGTAACTGGTAGGCAGAGCCACATCCACGTCAGCTGTGCTGCAAAGCCAACAGATACAGGCACCGCGATAAGAGAGTGTTCAAAAAGGTGATGTCGAAAATCTTCTTTTGCATTTTCCGTGTTAGGCCGATTGTGGCTCATTAAGGTTCTCACCTTTTTGTCGGGCTACCAGGATTTCTTCTTCCTTTTTGTGGTGTGCGTACTGTAAGACCTTCAGTACACACACCATCAGATTATTTGACTTGTCGCTCTAAAGAAGTAGGCGAGTGTCAGCAATGTGTCTCGTGGTCTTATCGTGGCGTTCCCACTAGAGCGCGCCCCGCTAAGCACAACAGCGCAGCGTTAGGTCAGACGATAGAAATGCCACTTGCACGCTTAGAGTAGCAGATTGACGGTGACCAACTTTAAACAGAACTTGATTAATTTTCACACACATTTATTAAAATATAACAAGCATAAAAATTACTTAACTTGGTTCTGGATGCTATTTACAATTGACAATCTAAAGTCCCTTTGGTATTGGTTCGTTAATCTTATTCTCACATATATCTCTGATACTTCACAAAAGTGTCTATATATTTATCTTCATGGCTATGTACAGGAATATGGTAATCTTATTAGGCGCAGACTGAAACTTGACTATAGACTGGTACAGACAAATGTAGAACTCGTACAGACTAATGCAGACTGGTACAGACTGGTGCAGACACATGCAGACTGAATAATCGGAGGTCTGTACACTCGTTATAATACCTTGCGCGTTCATGTATCACTGCGTGAGTGTGATCCGCGAGGAGAAAAGGTTCTACGTTAGCAGCGATCTCATTGGCGGCGTTACATACTAATACGCGGATCGGCGGAAGCAGAATTTGGTCCGTCGCTATGGCAGCGCCACCTCGTAGTGCGGAGACGGACGAGCGCTGCGCCTGCGCTGTTGTGCTTAGCGGGGCGCGCTCTAGTGGGAAAGTTGTGTACGCGCTGACTACGCGGAACTATGTACACAACACTTTTGCTTTAAACTCCTTTATACGAAGTACAATCCTCTCTGGGCCCGTACTTTCTAAATGTTCTTTCCATTTCCTTTCGTTTACATCCAGTTTATCTTCCACACTTCAAACTTCCAACTCCTTTAGAATGTTTTAATTTCGCATTTTATCTGTTCTTTCATGTCGCTGCACTGCTCTAAGGTATCTTATTTCTAATCGTATTTGTTTTTCTTGTTTTTTATTCAAAATCCACGATTCACTTCCATATATCAGGGTTGGAAGAGGAGAGGATCACTTTACAGCACGGTGGATTCAATCACAACAAAAGAAATTTGAAAAAAAAAAAATGAGAAACAGGAAATCGTATGGACCAGATGGTATAAATGAGGAACTTTTCGAATATACTGATCCCTTTTATTGAATGTTGACATTGGTGTAAAATCCAAAACTCTTGGAAAAATAAAATAAATGATACCAATTTTTGAAAAAGTCCAAAGAAAAAAATTTGAAAGCTATAAGGTAATTAGCATCCTAAACTAATACTACGAAATATTTGCAAAAATAATCAATAGTCGTTTAAGAATCTTAACAGAGGCTCTCCTATTAAAAGAACAAAATGGATTCCGGAAAGGCCGTTCATGCAGCGATAATATATTTACCATGAAAGTGGTTTTGGAGGATGGTTCAAATGGCTCTGAGCACTATGGGACTTAACTGCAGAGGTCATCAGTCCCCTAGAACTTAGAACTACTTAAACATAACTAACCTAAGGACATCACACACATCCATGCCCGAGGCAGGATTCGAACCTACGACCGTAGCGGTCGCGCGGTTCCAGACTGTAGCGCCTAGAACCGCTCGGTCACCCCGGCTGGCTTTTGGAGGAACTATAGCTTTTATTCACTTCGAAAAAGCTTTAGAGGCTGTGAACGGAAAGAAACTATTGGACACAATGGTTATAGCTGGATATCCTGGAGATATTACTGAAGCTACGAAAAGCTGAATTGTAGGAATATCGCCTCTTAACTTGGCCAGGAAGGAAAGCGGGGAATTTGACACAGTTCATTCACTGATAAAACATACGAAGTTATTTTAAACAGACTGGATTACATTGAACCCAATAAAGAATTTGATTAAACAACAAGTAATTTGAATACTGAAAATGACCAGTGATGGCAGAAAGTGTCATTTATAGCTTGCACACCATCACTGTTTGCCAGACCTTAAGATAAAAGACTAATGATACAAACATCAAACAAAATTTAAACGGGTATAAAAATTACCAAAACTTCATGAGCACAAGACACCAATAAAAACCGAACCCAATTGGCCACTTAATAGGTCACTGCCAAAAATTTCGTATACTAAAATTTAAAGTAAATAAGGGGAACAAAAGATTTAAAACCTGATGATACGGATATGGTAGCAAGGCTTACAGGGTTCCAAAATAATATTCAAATAAATGAAATGTACATTAAATAAGATTAAGAATGACCGCTGAGATCTCAACCAATAGCAAAATGTTTAAATAACTTAAAGAAGCAATGCCGTTATAAATTGAAAGCCTCTTTTAATTAACAAATTGAATGACGCATAATTGCTCTAAATTTTCAGCAATAAAGGCCACGGCTGCGCTTTAAAGGAATAACACTGCAGAAAACGGACAGTGCGAGATTTCACTGCCCAAGGCGGGTGCACAGAATCGCATAAACAGGCGGCTGTGTAGGACGACTGTGCCTCACAAGGATCGGTAAACAACACCGACGCCAGAGCACAAGTAGCCTTAAGAAAACCCCTGCAGCACAAATACACTACTGGCCATTAAAACTGCTACACCACAAAGATGACGTGCTACAGACGTGAAATTTAACTGACAGGAAGACGATGCTGTGATATTCAAATGATTAGCTTTTCAGAGCGTTCACAGAAAGTTGGTGCCGGTGGCGACACCTACAACGTGCTGACATGAGGAAAGATTCCAACCGATTTCTCATACACAAACAGCAGTTGACCGGCGTTGCCTGGTGAAACCTTGTTGTGATGTCTCGTGTAAGGAGGAGAAATGCGTACCATCACGTTTCCGACATCGATAAAGGTCGGATTGTAGCCTATCGCGATTGCGGTTTATAGTATCGCGACATTGCTGCTAGCGTTGGTCGAGATCCAATGACTGTTAGCAGAATATGGAATCGGTGGGATCATCAGGGTAATACGGAACGCCGTGCTTGATCCCAACGGCCTCGTATCACTAGCAGTCGAGATGACAGGCATCTTATCCGCATGGGTGTAACGGATCGTACAGCCAGGTCTCGATCCCTGAGTCAACAGATGGGGACGTTTGCAGGACAACAACCATCTGCACGAACAGTTCGACGGCGTTTGCAGCAGCATGGACTATCACGTCGGAGACTATGACTGCGGTTACCCTTGACGCTGCATGACAGACAGGAACGCCTACGATAGTGTACTCGACGACGAACCTGGGTGCAGGAATGGCAAAACGTCATTTTTTCGGATGAATCAGGTTCTGTTTACAGAATCATGAAGATCGCATCTGTGTTTGGCGACATGGCGGTGAGTGCACTTTGGAAGCGTGTATTCGTCATCGCCATACTGGCGTATCACCCGGCGTGATAGTATGGGGTGCCATTGCTTACACGTCTCGGTCACCTCTTGTTCGCATTGACGGCACTTTGAACAGTGGACGTTACATTTCAGATTACGACCCATGGCTCTACCATTCATTCGATCCCTGCGAAACCTTACATTTCAGCAGGATAATGCACGACAGCATGTTGCAGGTCCTGTACAGGCGTTTCTGGATACAGAAAATGTTCGACTGCTGCCCTGGCCAGCATATTCTCCAGATCTCTCCGCAATTGAAAACGTCTGGTCAAAATGTGGCCGAGCAACTGGCTCGTCACAATACCCTAGTCACTTGTCTGGATGAACTGTGGCATCGTGTTGAACCTGCATGGCCACTGTACCTATACACGCCATCCAAGCTCTGTTTGACTCAATGCCCAGGCGTATCAAGGCCGTTATTACGGCCAGAGTTGGTTGATCTGGGTACTGATTTCTCAGGATCTATGCACCCAAATTGCGTGAAAATGTAGTCACATGTCAGTTCTAGCATAATATATTTGTCCAATGAATACCCATTTACCATCTGCATTTTTCTCTGTGTAGCAATTTTAATGGCCATTAGTATATATTAATATTCTTATGGACGCAGATGGTTACCATTCTGGGAGAAAGCGAAGATGAGCTACAGAAAGCTGTTTATAAATAATATCAATCAGAGAAAAGAGAATATAACACTCGAATGTCAACAAAGAAAGCAAAAATCTTTGCTCATCATTGGAAATACCCCCACACGCTGAAACATAATAACAGACGATACACGTTTAAACAGGTCTCCAATTTTAATTTCATAGGCAGCAACGTAACCTGTGACATGGACAAGAACATAGAAACTAAGATTAACAAATACCAACCAATATGCGGAAAGATAAACAAAATTTTCAAGAACAAAATACTGAATGGAACAAAGTTTACATAAGGAATGAAGATATTACCGATGAACTAGACACCTGTATTAATGAAAAGTCTGACCAAAATAAAACGTGATGTAAACATCACCTTCAAAGAAAGAGTGGAGAGAGAATCCCACGGCATGCTATGCAGCCAAGAGGAATCTAAATTGAGGTGACAATGAAAAGTGAAGACGGAACAACCACAAGCGCCAAAGCGTTCAACAACAAGATAATAGGATTGGCAATAGGACTGTTTTATAAAATTTAAGTCTTGTTTCTTTCCGTGGCTCATGCTTTAAACTTCTCTTAATTGTTCCACAGATGCTTCCAAATCTGTTCAACGTAATCTGCTTGTCATCTACGCATTCGTACAAATTTTACATCCAAGACAGATAAAATATCTTATATGTTCCGTAGTGTTTTCACAAACCAGTATCATAGTTCTCACTGAATATTTTCTCTTCGAATTACTGGAAGCTATTTTCATAATACACTCTACTCATAGTTTATTTAGTAAATAGATTTTAATTGTATTGTCTTGCAAAAGAAATGATTTTGAGCCCATCACCTTACAGGAATGATTTTACCAAATTGTTAATTTGCACGATGGAAAATACACTGATAAGGCAACACATTATGACCACTGCCCACAGCGACATTGGATGCGACATGGCGGCGATGCGGACACGTGACATCGTGACATAAGTGTGTAAGCGGAGCAGACACAGATGAGCGATCACCCTAGTGAAGATATGGGCTGCGTATGAAATCCATTGAGATAAGTGATTGTGACAAAGAACAGATTATTATGACGCAGAGCCTGTGAAAGAGTCTTGTCTGCTCTGTAAAGTAGGACAGACGATGATATGTGACGTCTCTATCGAAAGAGCAGAATGCTGGTGCACGCACAGGTGTTCATGAGCACACCGTACTTCGTACATAGTTGAACATAGAGCTCCGCAGCAAGCTACCTATGCGTATTCACATGTTGACGCAACGACATCGTCAATCACCATTGCAGTGGGCACGGGAACATCGGGATTCGACCGTCGATCAGTAGTAACGGAAAAGACCCACCGTGGTTTAACAGCGCAGTTCGGAGAATTCTCAGGAAGCGAAGACAGTTGCACTCGCTGTACAAGAAAGATCGGGAGAATGGTGATAGGCAAAAGTTAGTAGAGATACGTGCTGCTGTAAAAAGAGCGACGCGCGAAGTATACAACCATTACCACCGTCATACCTTAGCAAAATATCTTGCTGAAAACCCAAGGAAATTCTGGTCTTACGTAAAATCGGTAAGCGGGTCGAAGGCTTCCATCCAGTCACTCACTGATCAGTCAGGCCTGGCAACGGAAGACAGCAAAACGAAAGCTGAAATTTTAAATTTAGCATTTGAAAATCTTTCACGCAGGAGGATCGTACAAACATACCGCCGTTTGAGTCTCGTACAGATCGCCGTATGAAGGACATAGTGATAGACATCCCTGGGGTTGTGAAGCAGCTGATTGGGTTGAAAATAAATAAATTGCCAGGTCCTGATGGGATTCCATTTCGGTTTTACAGAGAGAACTCTACTGCATTGGCTCCTTACTTAGCTTGCATTTATCGCGAATCTCTTGCCCAACGTAAAGTTACGAGCGGCTAGAAAAGAGCACAGGTGACGCCTATATATAAGAAGTGTAGAAGGACGGATCCTCAAAATTACAGACCAATATCCTTAACCCGTCGGTTTGTTGCAGGATTCTCCAAAATATTCTCAGTTCGAATATAATGAATTTCCTTGAGACAGAGAAGTTGCTGTCCATGCATCAGCACGGCTTTAGAAAACATCGGTCCTGCGAAACGCAGCTCGTCCTTTTTTCACAAGATATCTTGCGAACCATGGATGAAGGGTATCTGACGGATACCATATTCCTCGACTTCCGGAAAGCGTTATACTCGGTGCGCCACTGCAGACTCCTAACTAAGGTACGAGCATATGAGGTTGGTTCCCAAGTATGTGAGTGGCTCGAAGACTTCTTAAGTAATAGAACCTAGTACGTTGTCCTCGATGGTGAGTGTTCATCGGAGGTGAGGGTATCATCTGGAATGAACCAGTGTGGTAGGTCCGCTGTTGTTTTCTATCTACATAAATGATCTTTTGGATAGGGTGGATAGCAATGTGCAGCTGTTTGCTGATGGTGCTGTAGCATACGGGAAGGTGTCGCCGTTGAGTGACTGTAGGAGGATATAAGATGACTTGGACAGGATTTGTGATTGGTGTAAAGAATGGCAGCTAACTGTAAATATACATAAATGTAAATTAATGCAGATGAATAGGAAAAAGAATCCCGTAATGTTTGAACACTTCATTAATAGTGTAGCGCTTGACACAGTTTCCTCGATTAAATATTTGGGCGTAACATTGCAGAGTGGGAGAAGCATGTAATGGCAGTTGTGGGGAAGGCGGATAGTCGTCTTCGGTTCATTGGTAGAATTTTGGGAAGATGTAGTTCATCTGTAAAGGAGACCGCTTATAAAACACTAATGCGACCTATTCTTGAGTACTGCTCGAGCGTTTGGGATCCCTATCAGGTTGGTTGGTTGGTTGGTTTGGGGAAGGAGACCAGACAGCGAGGTCATCGGTCACATCGGGTTTGGGAAGGACGGGGAAGGAAGTCGGCCGTGCCCTTTGAAAGGAACCATCCCGGCATTTGCCTGGAGCGATTTAGGGAAATCACGGAAAACCTAAATCAGGATGGCCGGACGCGGGATTGAACCGTCGTCCTCCCGAATGCGAGTCCAGTGTCTAACCACTGCGCCACCTCGCTCGGTCGCTATCAGGTTGGATTGAGGGAGGACATAGAAGCAATTCAGAGGCGAGCTGCTAGATTCGTTACTGGTAGGTTTTATCATCATGCGAATGTTACGAAAATGCTTCAGGAACTCGGGTGGGTGTCTCTGGAGGAAAGGAGGCGTTCTTTTCGTGAATCGCTACTGAGGAAATTTAGAGAACCAGCATTTGAGGCTGACTGCAATACACAGATAAGATAAAAGAGATTAGAGCTCGTACGGAGGCATATAGGCAGTCATTTTTCCCTCGTTCTGTTTGGGAGTGGAACAGGGAGAGAAGATGCTAGTTGTGGTACGAGGTATCCTCCGCCACGCACCGTATGGCGGATTGCGGAGTATGTATGTAGATGTAGATGTAGATGTAAGGCGTTAGTTCTTCGAGTGAATTTCTGCTACACTACATAGTCTCCACAAAATCCGTCGTCAAGGTGAACGACGATTCGAAACGTACAGTGCGCCAGGGACGCCGCCTGATGGAGTATTATTATGTTATGGGAGCCATTCTCCTGCGCTTGCATAGGGGCTGTGGTAGCAATCAAGACACGCAGACAGCTGCGAACTAGCTGTATCCCTTCATGCTCAGTGTCTACCCCGGCGGCGACGTCGTCTTTCAGCAGTACAGCTGTCCGTGTCTCGGAGCCAGAACCGTACTACAGTGGTTTGAGGAGCGTTATAGTGAACTCACGGCGATCACTCGGCAACCAGATTCGCCAGTTGTAAATTCTACGGAACCCATCTGGGTCGCTACCGGGTGCCATCACCGCCCACGCATATCAACAGCCCCTTATTTACGCGAATTACATGACCTGTGCGTAGATGTCTAATGTCGCATACCCCCACGAACCTACCAACAAACTGTCTGATCCCGGATAGGCAGAATCAGTCATGCATTTCGTTTCAAAGACGGACAAACAAGCTATTAAGCAGGTGGTCACAATGTTTTGGCTTATCAGTGAATATGGGTCTAAAATTTAAAAATATACACTACTGGCCATTGAAATTGCTATACCAAGAAGAAATGCAGATGATAAATGGGTATTCATTGGACAAATATATTTTACTAGAACTGACATGTTATTACATTTTCACGCAATTTGGGTGCATAGGTTCTGAGAAATCAATACGCAGAACAACCACCTCTGGCTGTAATAAAGGCCTTGATACACCTGGGCATTGAGTCAAACAGAGCTTGGACGGCGTGTGCAGGTAAAACTGCCCATGCAGCTTCAACATGATACCACAGTTCATAAAGAGTAGTGACTGGCGTATTGTGACGAGCCAGTTGCTCGGCTACCATTGACCAGACGTTTTCAGTTGGTGAGAGATTTGGAGAATATGCTGGCCAGGGCAGCAGTCGAACATTTTCTGTACCCAGAAAGGCTCGTACAGGACCTGCAACATGCGGTCGTGTATTATCCTGTTGAAATGTAGGGTTTCGAAGGGATCGGATGAAGGGTAGAGCCACGGGTCGTAACACATCTAAAATGTAACGACCACTGTTGAAAGTGCTGTCAATGCGAACAAGAGGTGACCGAGACGTGTAACCAGCGGCACCCCACACTATCACGCCGGCTGATACGCCAGTATGGCGATGACGAATACAGGCTTCCAATGTGCGTTCACAGCGATGTCGCCAAACACGGATGCGACCATCATGATGCTGTAAAACGAACCTGGAGTCATCCGAAAAAATGACGTTTTGCCATTCGTGCACCCAGGTTCGTCGTTGAGTACACCATCGCAGGCGCTCCTGTCTGTCATGCAGCGACAAGGGTAACCGCTGGCACGTTCTCCGAGTTGATAGTCCATGCCACTGCAAACATCGTCGAACTGTTCCTGCGATGGTTGTTGTCTTGTAAACGTCCCCATGTGTTTACTCAGGGATCGAGACGTGGCTGCACGATCCGTTAGAGCCATGCGGATAATATGCCTGTCATCTCGACTGCTAGTGATACGAGGCCGTTGGGAATCAGCACGGCGTTCCGTATTACCCTGATGAACCCACCGATTCCATATTCTGCTAACAGTCATTGGATCTCGACCAACGTGAACAGCAATGTTGCGATATGATAAACCGCCATCGTGATAGACTACAATCCGACCTTTATCGAAGTCGGAAACGTGATGGTACGCATTTCTCACCCTTACACGAGGCATCACAACAACATTTCACCAGGCAACGCCGGTCAACTGCTGTTTGTGCATGAGAAGTCGGTTGGAAACTTTCCTCATGTCAGCACGTTGTAATTGTCGCCACCGTCGCTAACCCTGTGTGAATGCTCTGAAAAGCTAATCATTTGAATATCACAGCATCTTCTTCCTGCCAGTTAAATTTCGCGTCTGTAGCACGTCATCTTCGTGGTGTGGCAATTGTAATGGCCATTAGTGTAATAATAATAAATGCTCGCTAGTCACAAAATTCTAGAACCACTGGATATTTCTCGAGCCCCAAACTTTGTCCGTGACGGCAGTAAAAAAAACAGGAGTGTCCAAGGCTGTGCCGGACGAACGGTAAATGTAGGTGTGGGGGGGATTCGCGAGCGGGCGCCACGTATGCGCGCCGGGCGGCGGCATCGATTGGTGACTCGGGCCTGGCCTGCCCCGCTGCTGCTGTGGTCATCCGGCGCCTGGCACCGCGGCGCCTGGCCTGCCCGCTGCCCGCTGTGGTCAGCCGAGACGGCGCCGCCCGGCACCGCAGCCGCCAGAGGTCACCAAGGGTCAACGTCGCAGTTGTTACTCCGGCACGCCACCTGCATCTAAGGTCACGGGACACAGCAAAGCTGGAGTTGCACTGTATTGTTTCGAGTGAGGAAGTTCTGAGATGCGCTGTTCGCGAGTGGAGGTGAGAGAAACAGATTTAAGTTGGTTTGATGAATCACCTGCCAGGAACTTTAAATTGCAGAGCAATCATGTAGATGAAGTTGTAGGCGAGCTCTGACTGTCATATCTACACTGAACTGACAAAAGTGGCTACCAACAGTGTGTCCACAACGACCGTTGAGCGAACTTTGCTGCGTACGGGCCTCCACGGCTAGCGCCTAGTTCATGTACCCATGCATCGGCGACGAAGAGTGGAATTTGTACGCCAGTATTGCAACTGCATGTCCACTGAGATGCGAGGCGTAGCCTTTACGGAAGGTTCAAGTTTTACGCTCCATCGGACAGATGACCGTTGGCGTGTACGGCGTCAAACGTCTGAAAGGGAGGTCTTTATGGTCTGGGCAGTGTCTTCGAGGCATCCCCTGTGTGACCTCGTCATTTGGCAAGGCGCCATGGATCAGTATAAGCATGCAGCTACCGTACTAGCAGGACAATACACTGTGTCTCAGAGTATTTGCGTGTTTTGCAGAGGCCCATGATGAATTTACTGTCCTCCCCTGGCTACCATTCTCTCGGGATTTAACACTATAAGTACCGGACTTCGTTGTACCCCTAGTAGTACCATGTGGGTTATTTTTGACCCACAGCAGAAAACCACCGTTTCATTCGTATGTGGGTGGCGTTTCGACTGTCTTCGTATTGAGAATACATCTCTAAATGAGTACACAATCAAACATAAATTTTCAGAAACAAACTTAAAGCAGGTAAGTAAAACAATGTTATAAGTTTTTCTTTATAAAAAGATTGAAACAGAATCAAAACATATTGTTTATGCGGTCATTATTAATATTTTTACTTTTATAGGAAAATAAGGTAAGTACCAAATATTTATGAAACATTCTAAAATGCAGGAGGTGACTGAAATGGTCTGCGTCTTTTCATGCTTATTGCAATCAAGGAACTAGAACATAAGAACAAATAACTTCAGCCTATAACTATAAATATTTGGAAATATTTAAGAACAAGAACTTGACAGAATTACCTAAGCTGGGATTCAGACATTCGACGAGAGTTTTTGCTCAGCAGCTTTTGCACTCATACTTGTTGCACTTGAAGAATACGCTTGATGTTTTATTTCCGTTTGTTGTTTTGTTGTTTGCAGGAAACCTGAATTTGATAAGACCTTCCATATTGGCCAGTGCCGGTATCGAGTGCCTGAAAGGGGAGATTGACTTCTCCTAGCAGTCTGCAAGAGGCTGCAAGCTCGTCTTCGACCCTGAGGATTTAATCCTGAATTTGACAACGCCTTTTCCATGTTGGCCACCGCCAGTATCGAGTGCCTGCAAGGGGAGACTGGCTCCTGTCTGCAGTTTGTAGAGGGCAGCAAGCTCGTCTGCTACACTTACTATAAAGTCCCGACGTAAAATCTTCTTAGAGCTAACTAACTTAAAAATGTCAAGGTCAAGAATATTGTAAAAGACATGCACAGGCCGTCGGTGGGTGCCAGCTCGGACACTGCAGTGTGTAGCCATCTGGTCAACTATCCTTAGTCTCATTATAAAACTTCACATTTCCTTGACGTTTCTTCTCAGTATTCTCGATCATCTGACATCCAGCATGCATGTTACTCGAGATGCGGATATCTTTTTCTTTTCCCCTTGGTATGCTGTGTGAAGATTGTCGCCTGACTTGTAAGTGCAGCAGGAAGGACCTCCTTGAGTGATCTCCGAAGAGCGCCAACTAAACTTGTTCCTTTTTGTTTCAGCTGATCTGCCAGTTTCAGGAGGTGAAGCAGTTGTCAGTCGTGACGTCCCGTAAGGGATACGCGCCTGACGTTTGTTGTCGTGTAAGAGAACTGTTAGCATGAATCCAGACAGCAGAGTAGAAGGGGACGGGGGGATTCCCCACTATATAATTTGTTATTCTGTAGCTTTCCAGTGTCACTCCATAGGTCTGCAAGTCGCCAGTCAATAGAAAACGGAAAGCCGCGCTGATATAAACTCCGAACTCCGAATACTGCGTATTTCACGTTCTTCTTGACTGGAATCCTCTCTTTCAAATTCTGAAGGTGGCAGGGATAAAATACAGGGAGCGGAAGGCTATTTACAATTTGTACAGAAACCAGATGGCAGTCATAAGAGTCGAGGGACATGAAAGGGAAGCAGTGGTTGGGAAGGGAGGGAGACAGGGTTGTAGCCTCTCCCCGATGCTATTCAGTCTGTATATTGAACAAGCAGTAAAGGAAACAAAAGAAAAGTTTGGAGTAGGTATTAAAATCCATGAAGAAGAAATAAAAACTTTGAGGTTCGCCGATGACATTGTAATTCTGTCAGAGACAGGAAAGGACTTGGAAGAGCAGTTGAATAGAATGGACAGTTTCTTGAAGGGAGGGTATAAGATAAACATCAACAAAAGCAAAACGAGGATAATGGAATGTAGTCGAATTAAGTCGGGTGATGCTGAGGGGATTAGATTAGGAAATGAGAAAGTAGTAAAGGAGTTTTGCTATTTGGGGAGCAAAATAACTGATGATGGTCGAAGTAGAGAGGATATAAAATGTAGACTGGCAATGGCAAGGAAAGCGTTTCTCAAGAAGAAAAATTTGTTAACATCGAGTATAGATTTAAGTGTCAGGAAGTCGTTTCTGAAAGTATTTGTATGGAGTGTAGCCATGTATGGAAGTGAAACATGGACGATAAATGGTTTAGACAAGAAGAGAATAGAAGCTTTCGAAATGTGGTGCAACAGAAGAATGCTGAAGATTAGATGGGTAGATCACATAACTAATGAGGAGGTATTGAATAGAATTGGGGAGAAGAGGAGTTTGTGGCACAACCTGACTAGAAGAAGGGATTGGTTGGTAGAACATGTTCTGAGGCATCAAGGGATCACCAATTTAGTACTGGAGGGCAGCGTGGAGGGTAAAAATCGTAGAGGGAGACCAAGAGATGAATACACTAAGCATATTCAGAAGGCTATAGGCTGCAGTAGGTACTGGGAGATGAAGAAGCCTGCACAGGTCAGAGTAGCATGGAGAGCTGCATCAAACTAGTCTGACGACTGAAGACCACAACAACAACAGTGCCCCAAAGCATCATAATATACACTAACATCTCGTGAATAACGTCGAGGCATGCCCAGAAACACTTCAGTGTCGGAAAACTGGTGTTACTGATCTCAAATTGCGTTAAAATGCGTATGGGTAAAAAATGACACTGGTATAACAGGTAAAATTTTCATGCTTTTAGCTGAGCTATGGGGATGAAATATTGGTGAGTTGTACAACCCCATAAATGCTGAAAAATCCGGGAGCGTTTGGTCCTCCGATGATTATTGTGGGGGGGGGGGGGGGGGGAGGCTACGGCCCTCGAAAAACCATCGTGGGTCAAAAATGACCCACATGGTACTTGTAGTGTTCAACATCAGTCCTGCAGTTCTGGCTATCGATTCTGAACCGAGAAACCTAACGATGCTGGCCACGGCGCTAGAATCAGCATGCCTCCATATCCCTTCCAGAACCTCACTGACTCCGTTCCCGCACATCCCGCACCGGTCTGCGTTGCAAAAGGTGATTATACAGGCTTTCGAGATGTGGTCACATTAATGTGAGTGGACTGTGTATTTTCAACGAACATAAATGATCTGGCGGACACGGTGAGAAGTAATCTGCTGCTGTTTGCCGACGACATTGTGCTGTACGGGAAGGATACAAAGTGAATGAGACGAAATGTCTAGTTGGTGTGATGAAGAATGGTCGACTTCGGTTTATTGGGAGAGTTTTAGGAAATTCTGGGAAGGAGACTGCATATATGACAGTAGCGTGACCCATTCTTGAGTACTGCTCAAGTGCTTGGGATCTACACAAGGCCACATTAAAGGAAGACATCGAAGCAAGTCACAAGTAGCCTGCTAGATTTGTTACCAATGGGTTCGAAGAACGAGCACGTGATATGGAGATACTTCGGGGACTCAAATGGGAATCGTTGGAGGGAGGCGACCTTCTTTTCAAGGTACAACATTAAGAAAACTCGGAGAATTACCACTTGAAGCTGACTGCAGAACGATTCTACTGCTGCCAACGTATGTTTTGCGTAACCTCCACGAAGATAAGAGAGATTAGGGCTCATATGGACTAACATAGAGTAGCCTCTTCCTCGCTTTATCTTCAAGTTGAACAGGAAAGGAAATGATTAGTAGTGGTACAGGGTACTCTTCGCCATGCGCCGTACGTTGGGTTGCAAAGCATGGACGTAAATGTAGAATGCTTTTTTATTCCAGTCCCTGATCACAAATGAATTCTTTAGACGATGACCGGTTTCAAACTGTAATGGCCGACCGGTGTGGCCGTGCGGTTGTAGGCGCTTCAGTCTGGAACCGCGTGACCGCTTCGGTCGCAGGTTCGAATCCTGTCTCGGGCATGTATGTGTCTGATGTCTTTAGGTTAGTTAGGTTTAAGTAGTTCTAAGTTCTAGGGGACTGATGACCACAGATGTTAAGTCCCATAATGCTCAGAGCCATTTGAACCAACCAAACTGTAATGACCACCCACAGATCTTTTTGACACCATGTCCTAAATTGATACGGCCATAATGGCATCGTCAAAACATATAAATATAATCAGTATGTTTGGACGATGCCACTATGGCCGAATCAATTTAGGACATGGTGTAAAAAAGATCTGAGGATGGTCATTACAGACTGAAACCGGTCATCGTCTAAAGAATTCATTTGTGATCAGAGACTGGAATATAAAAGCATTTTACAGTATTGGATACGCGATTATGTCGCAGTTGGTGGTAAATGTAGATACCACGCCAAGTGCTGGACAGGTGTGACGATGATGGAATCTGCCAATGATCGTCGTCGTTGAAGCTTACACACACACACACACACACACACACACACACACACACACACACACACACACACACACACACACACACACACACAAATACTGATATATTTATCGAGTGAAGCTGTATGCAGAACCTTTCTCGACTGACGACACGAAGTGGTGTCGCTCCTGTGTCCAGAGCACCTGCCTCTGCAACCTGCAGCCACATCACAGAAAGCGGCAACGGTGTTGACCGTGCTGGCAATCCGTGGTGCTCCAGACGTCGTCCCACTGAGTGTGTGGGCACTTATCCCGCTACAAAACTAGCCTACTTACTAACACAAGCTACGTGATGTGTCAACGACTCTTCAGGTCCGACCGAACAACATATTTGCTCTCTCGGACGTTAGTTGCAAGTTACCGTTGTAGCGCGCACGTCGCTGAGAAAGTTTCTCCTGAACCCAGCCATCCTATGAACGCACATCGGCCATGGGATCCTGAGGAACGCGAGCAGCAATGTCGAGGGATGATAAAACACTATCTCGACTTTGCTGTTGTTGAATTCTGGCACGTGCTGTTGGAAGTTTCTCCTTTAACAAGAGACGTATCACAATCTTCGCAAAAGCAACACGCGGACAAACAGAGCTACAGCCAAAGCATCTGTGAAGAAACATTGGCTAACAGAAGAAACACATTAATCGAGTGACACAAGAAGGAAATACGAAAATATTCGGGGAAAGACAGGAATACTGTTGTATAAGTCGTTTACAAATGAAAGAAATTGCAACTGCAGTGCAGCCAAGGCGAAACAGCTACAGGAAAAAGGCGATGAAATGTAAAATGAAATAATCTGCAGAAGGAATGACTCAGCATAAGGAAAAGTCAGAACAACCTTCAGACACACTCTCATTAAAGGCAACGAAGACAGGATTGAGAGTGCAGGTGGAATTTCGCTGTTACAGGTATAGAAAAGAAGGCTATGTGGAAAGAATAAAATGAAGGCGTCTACGAGCGGGAGGAACTGTCCACTGACATGATAGAAGGAAAGTAAAAGTCGTCATTTTTTCGGTCTTCCGTCGTTCCCTACTTGCTTCGTAATTCATGGAGGTATGTTCCGCCATTGCAAAAAAATTAAAGGCAGTTTGTTTTTTCTCATATGCACTTCGATTTTTTTATTTGTGAAACATCTTCAGTGGTCAGTAACATATGTAGGTTTCTACAAATATAACACATGCCTAATATACTTGTTGGGCAACGGCCTTGCCGCAGTGGATACACCGGTTCCCGTGAGATCACCGAAGTTAAGCGATGTCGGGCGTGGTCGGCATATGGATGGGTGACCATCCAGGCCCCCATGCGCTGTTGTCATTGTTCGGGGTGCACTCAGCCTCGTGATGCCAATTGAGAAGCTACTCGACCGAATAGTAGCGGCTTCGGTCAAGAATACCATCATAACGACTGGGAGAGCATTGTGCTGACCCCAAGCCCCTCCTATCTGCAGCCTCCTCTGAGGATGACACGGCGGTCGGATGGTCCCGGTAGGCCACTCGTGGCCTGACGACGGAGTGCTTTTATGTACTTGTTAAACATATGTTACTATGTAACGTTTTCTTGTGTAATTCTCTTGTTTTTCAGGTTAGAAGCAACTTTCGCAGCACAAGTTTCGTGAGGTTAAATTACTTTTTGATGTTACTTACCATTTCCAATGTTGCTAGTTCATGTGTGTCGTCCTAGACATGTGTTTACTCGGTCCCTATAACCCAGATGGCCAATATCTGTTTTTTTTTTTTCACCCACATTGATTACAAAACTTCACTGGACCTTTATTTGTGTGTTGAACGTGTGTGTATGTTTACTGTGTGTGGTTTTGCCAATTGTCGTAGTGTGTTTTATCTTTAGTATTTTGTTGGTGTAATGTGTGTGCGTGAGTTTCCTTATATGTTAATGTGTTATTCTTTATCTTTGTTTCTTTTTATTATTTCTGTGTGTGTGTGTATGTGTGTGTGTGTGTGTGTGTGTGTGTGTGTGTGTGTGTGTGTGTGTGTGTGTGTGTGTGTGTGACAGACAGAGAGAGACACCAAGAAACACGCTCCAATCACATTTACAGGTAAAAACAGATAAACCAGATAAATACCAAGAAGCAGGTATATACCAGTTAGAATGCCAGGAATGTGAATCAATATATCTGCAACTGATATGCAAGAATTTCAGAACTAGGTGTGTTAGTAACCAAGTAATACACGAAACCGATCCAAGTAAAACAAATATTGTTTTCTTCGTAAACCTCTGAACAATAACGGAAATAAGCCTCTCGTGATTCTACACGTAACAAGACAAAAGAATCATACAGAAGGTACAATACAGGCGATACAGAGAAAACTGATGTGATGTGAGCGATACAAACTAAAATGACAGAGTGAGAGAGAGTCAGCGGTGCACCAGGAGTATATAGCTGCGAGTCGCCGGTAGACGGCGCTGCGGAGACGGTGCCGTGTGGTACACGCATGTAGGTAAAAAAAAGAAAAAAAAAGGGGAGGTGGCATTAGTCACAGACTTAAAGCCGATGTTCATCATTTTATTTCGCCCAAAACATTAGTTTCACCGTATTTGTACTCCCATAGTTCATATAGTTCACCGCTGGGACACTTCCCCGTCATGACACTCTGTGTCGTATTACTAGAGCAAATGCGAATTTTAAAACAGGAAAAGGTTGTAAATTGCCTTCCCGGCACTACGTTATTCATGTGAGCTCTATAACTTTTAGTATTTAAAACAGTTATTGCGCACACGCTACAGAAGTAATGAACAAAAAGCACCCGCAAACAATAGTCTGCAAATGTTTGGCCTACCTAAAATGGTCCCCACTCTGACTTCAAAATAACATGCACCGTAATTGGACATGGTAAGTAACACCAAACGTTAATTTAGCCTCACGAAACGTTCGTAGGAAAAGTTGTATCTCACCGAAAAGGTAAGAGAATAACATGAAAAAGCATACCGTGCTAAAATACTTGCAACTGATACATATTGCAATTGTACTGTATTGTATTGTATGTTAACCGGGGACCTAGAAACGACGGAGAGGCTCCGTCCCCGCCGCAGCCGCAGTGGTCCACAACCCCACGACGACTACCGCAGTCCACTTCACCCCTCCGCCGCCCCACACCGAACCCAGGGTTATTGTGCGGTTCGGCCCCCGGTGGACCACCCAGGGAACGTCTCACACCAGACGAGTGTAACCCCTATGTTTGCGTCGTAGAGTAATGGTAGTGGTTGGTGTACGCGTACGTGGAGAACTTGTTTGCGCAGCAATCGCCGACATAGTGTAACTGAGGCGGAATAAGGGGAACCAGCCCGCATTCGCCGAGGCAGATGGAAAACCGCTTAAAAACCATCCACAGACTGGCCGGTTCACCGGACCTCGACCCAAGTCCGCCGTGCGGATTCGTGCCGGGGACCAGGCGCTCCTTCCCGCCCGGAAAGCCGTGCTTTAGACCGCACGGCCAAGCGGGCGGGCTCATAATGCAATTAATATAAAAAATTCCGTTTAATTTATGTCTATGGTCTCAAACATTTTGTTAACAGATTAGCAGTTTCGGTCTATAATGACCATATTCAGATCTCTGTTTTATAAAAACAATGTCCTAATGTGCTGCAGCCATAGTGGCATCGTCAAATGTTAAATGCAGAATCAACACCGGCATTTAACATTTCACGATGCCACTATGGATCCAGTACATTAAGACATTGTTTTTATAAAACACAGGTCTTAAGATGGTCACTATAGACCGAAACCGGTAATCCGTTAATAAAAAGTTTGTGACCATAGGTGTAAATTAATGGAAATTTATTCTATATACAGATCACTGTTTTATTCAGGATAATATCGCAGCTTGTGCAATACACGTATTATAGGCCACTAAAATGCTTCATAAGCAAAAGAAGCGGAACGTATTTACCACAAAAAATTATTTTTTATTTGCAAAGGAGGAATACACTTCAATAAGATAGGAGATGATTCGGAACACGCAGATGATCCACTATTATAGTCAGACTTTGAAAGAGATTTGGAACACTTGAGATCAAATATGGCCAAGCATGGATGACATTCCATCGGAATTTCTAAGGTCATAGAGTCTATGGCTATCAAATGACTATTCAAGACTGTGCCAGTCTCTTCATCTCAAGATAGCATTTGCAGCCTACACGCTCAATTATTTTCTGGATGTATTCCAATCTCTGTCTCATTCACGGTATTTGCCCTCTACAGTTGCCTCTAGTACCACGGAAGTTATTTCGAGATGTTCTAATATATGTCCTTCTATCCTGTCCCTTTTTATTGTCAAACTTTTCCATATGCAGGGTGATTTTTTCCTCCGTGTACAGACTCCATGGATTGATAGATGAGAGGATACGGAACGAAAAAGTTCTGATGAACTTATGTCCGGAAATGCATGGTTTCCATGCTAGGGACCATTTATACAATCATATATTGTTACAGGGACTGCGGTCTAATAGGCGCTATACCACGCAACCACAGTTACAGTACGTGTTGCAATTGATTTCCCTGTACCTCACCGCATGCGTGTACGCCCCGCAGCGTGTTCTGTCTCACATGTTCACATCGGGCAGGCTGCACACGAACAGTGTCAAAGGCACCATGAATACGCTGCTCCAGCGTCTCCACATCTGGAATGGGCTTTGCATACACGATACTTTTGAGACGGCCCCATAACTAGGAATCACACGGATTGAGATCCGGAGAACTAGCAGCCCACGCAACTGGACACCCTCGTCCGATCCATCGACCAAGAAAGACACGATTGAGAAGTGTCCGGACGTTAACGGCGAAGTGGGCTGGAGCACAACCATCTAGCAGCCACATAACCCTTCGAATCATCAATGGCACTTCTAGCAGGGAAGCAAACTCACCCGCAACAACGCCGATAGTTCCGGGGTGTTAGGCGACGTGGAAGCGAGACTGGTCCCAAAATACGGTCGCCAGTTATCCCGGCCCACACATTCCGGCTGTACCCATGCTGCTGAAATCGTGGTTGTACGGTGAAGAAACCAGTGACAAAACTTCTCTCGCTGTGGAAAGTCTGTTGCTAGCAAGCCCTGGACACGCTGTAAGTGATAAGGTTAGTAACAATTGTCACGGAGAATGTTGCACACGGTCGATTGGCTTTCCCTGTACTGACGGGACAACTGCCTGGTACTGACATGGCGGGCGCCTTCCACAGTGTTAATCAGATTTTCCTCCAAGTATGGTGTCCGAACATTTCGGGTACATCATTCATGATTTTCTGCTTCCTGAAAGAAACCTGTCTCAGACGAACGGCGAAACACTGTTGCAAACATCAAATACTGTGTTTGTTGTCGGCGGAGATAGATCTCCTGATACAATCTTGCTGCCCACCGCCCGTAGCCATTTGCCTTTCCATAAGTTCAAAGTGGTTCAAATGGTTCTGAGCACTATGGGACTTAACTTCTGAGGTCATCAGTCCCCCTAGAACTTATAACTACTTAAACCTAACTAACCTAAGGACATCACACACAACCATGCCCGAGGCAGTATTCGAACCTGCGACCGTAGCGGTGACGCGGTTCCCAACTGTAGTGCCTAGAACCGCTCGGCCAACCCAGCCGGGCTTTCCATAAGTAGACACCATGTCGGCATGCTCTCGATTCGAATACGGAACCATTATGTACACAGCTGTATCACATCCACTACAAGGTGAGTCAGCAACAGAAGTCATTTGCACACAACAGTACCAATTAGTAGGGTAGGAGCGGTTCTAGGCCATGACCTTTGAGGAACAGTACCATGCTGTAGGAGGAAAACATGCGTACTGTAGCTGTGGCTGCACCGCAGGCCCTGTAACAAAGTTTGAGTCAATAGATGGTCTCTAGCATAGAAGCCAAGCGGACATAACTCCATTAAACCTTTTTTGTTCCGTATTGTGTCATCGATCAGTCCCTAGAGTTTGTACACGGTGGAAAAATCACACTGTATTCCTTTCCTCGCCGATTCTGCGGAGAACTTCCTTATTCCTTACCATATCAGTCTGCCTACTTTTCAACATTCTTGTGTAGCACCAAATCCCAAATGGTTCTATTTTTGTTGTTGCTGTGTTTCCATAATACATGATTCACTACCAATCAACGGCCTACTCGAAACGTACATTCTCAAAAATGTATTCCTCTCAGATTAAGGACGATGTTTCATAGCTGCAGACCTCTCTCGACCAGCTACGCCCTCTTTGTCTGTGCTAGCATGCTTTCTGTGTCCTCCTCGCTTCATCCATTACGTGCTATTTTTGCTTTCGAGGTGGCAGCAATTTCTTGCTAAACTGATAACTGCACGCTTCTCGTTATGTTTGTCCTTCTTCGCTTTACTCTCAATGCAAATTCTATTCTCATTGGCCGATCATTCCGTTCAGCATTTCCTATGATTCTTCTTCACTCACACTGAGGATAGTAACCAGTACTAAAGAGAGGTAGGTTTATACAAGAGTTAATAACCTTTCCTAATTGTGGGAAACTACTAATTTCTTCATCATGGAGGAAAGTGGGAAGGTGGGCTGGTAAGGAAGGATTGGCAACGAAGAGCAAGCAGATGAATGTAAGATAAATACTGGCTATCCATTTTGTGATTAAGTGTGATTTGCGGAGTAGCCGTGTAGATGTTTTTCCGTTGTACTTTTTGGTTATTGCATATTACAGAATTCTACATCTACATGGCTGCTATGTAAATCACACTGAAGTACATCGCAGAGGATTCATCGAACCACCTTCACAATAATTATCTGTTATTTCGTTCTCGAATAGGGCAAAGAAAAAATGAACACCTATGTATTTTCGTACGAGCTCGAATTTCCCCTATTTTATTATGACGCTCGTTTCTCCCCTTGTAGGTCGGCGTCAACGAAATATTTTTGCTTTGGGAGGAGGAAGTTGGTGTTTGAAATTTCGTGAGAAGATCCCGCCGCAATGAGAAACGCCTTTGTTTCAATGATGTCCACTGCAGATCCCGTATAATGTCCAACTCACTTTCTCCTCTTTGTCTCGATAATATTAAGCATGCTGCCCTTCTTTGAACTTCCTCGACGTACTTCGTTAATCTTCTGTAGTAAGGATCTCACTCCGGGCAGCAGTACTCCAAAAAGAGGACGGACAAGCGTAGTGTAGGCAGCCTCTTTAGTAGATATGTTACATCTTCTAGGCGTTCTGCCAATAAAACGCATTGTTTGCTTTTCCTCCCTCACAACATTAGCCCATTCTTTCGGTACGGAGCTCTAGTCGAGCGTGCGGTTGTATATGATAGTTAAGTTTGGAGCTTTTGCATCATCATACTATGAAAGGCACCTAAGTGATATACAATCTGGACCGGAAGCTGTTATTAACTGATTCAAGGTGCTTCACTGCTCCGAGACTGTCTTCTTCTAAGTTGGCAGCTGCTCTTGATTCGAATTCTGAAATATTTAATTTATCTTCTTTGGTGACGGAATATCGGAAGGCTGTGTTTAGTAACTGTGCTTTAACAGCACTGTCATCGATAGTATTTCCATTGCTATTGGGCAGAGAAGGCAGCACTGTGTGTTCGTAACACATCAGAAATGTAACGTCCACTGCTCAAAATGCCGTCATTGGGAACAAGAGGTGACCGAGACGTGTAACCAATGGCACCCCAAACCATCACGTCGGGTGATACGCCAGTATGGCGACGACGAATACACGCTTCCAATGTGCGTTCAACGCTATGTCGCCAAACACGGATGCGACCATCATGATGCTGTAAACAGAACCTAGATTCATCCGAAAAAATGACGTTTTGCCATTCGTGCACCCAGGTTCGTCGTCGAGTACACCATCGCAGGCGCTCCTGTCTGTGATGCAGCGTCAAGGGTAACCGCAGCCATGGTCTCCGAGCTGATAGTCCATGCTGCTGCAAACGTCGTCGAACTGTTCGTGCAGTTGACTTAGGCATCGAGATGTGGCTGCACGATCCGTTACAGCCATGCGGATAAGATGCCTGTCCTCTCGACTGCTAGTGATACGAAGCCGTTGGTCCACCACGGCGTTCCGTATTACCGTCCTGAACCCACCGATTCCATATTCTGCTAACAGTCATTGGATCTCGACCAACGCGAGCAGCAATGTCGCGATACGATAAACTGCAATCGCGATAGGCTACAACCCGACCTTTATCAAAGTCGGAAACGTGATGACATCACAACAACATTTCACCAGGCAACGACGGTCAACTGCTGTTTGTGTATGAGAAATCGGTTGGAAACTTTCCTCATGTCAGCACGTTGTGAGAATGCTCTGAAAAGCTAATCATTTGCATATCATAGCGTCTTCTTCTTGTTGGTTAAATTTCGCGTCTGTAGCACGTCATCTTCGTGGTGTATCAATTTTAATGGCCAGTAGTGTAGTTCTAAGTTCTAGGGCACTGATGACCTCAGATGTTAAGTCTCATAGTGCTCAGAGCCATTTGAATCATTTTTTGAACCTGTTTTGAGTACCATGGTTTATAAGCTCCGTAGTCTGTTAATTTATTTGGTAAAATTCTTTCATTTGCTGTCGATACTATTTCTTTGAATTCAAGCCACATCTGGTCTTCACTTACCGGTACATTGTTAATTTGGAAGGGATGGAGTTTGTGACTAGGAATGGCGCCATTGAATTTTTATCAAATTTTTTATATAGATAAATTTCTCATTTATTTATGGTGGATCTGGTAGTTAACCCTGTGTTCACTAATGCCTGTACCCATTTTTATGCCCGTTATTAGCTCAAGATTATTTGTTGCAAAGAGGTCAAGCGCGTTTTCACAACCGTTTACTATTGAAGTGAGCTTATGAATTGATTGCTCGAAATAATTATCAGAGAATTCGTTTATCGCAATTTCGGATGACGTTTTATGTGCACTTCTGGATTTAAACATCTATTTTCGACAACATGTCGAGGGTAAATTGAAGTAATTGTTGCAAATTTCTCAAGCACACGGGTGACTACGGGAAGATACTGAATAAATCCTAATTACATTTTACCGTGCAACGAACCACCGGAGATCGTGAGCCCCTGGTACCAAAATGCCCAGAAGCTACCCTTAAACTGCTTCTTGACGTAGTATTTTTTGTGACAACATACACTTTTTAAATGCAACAACTCCTGTTGACATTACCAGACGAAAATTAGGGTAAATGAGAACGTGAGTATTGCAGGATTCTAGTGCGAGTGCCGCGCGGGGTAACCGTGCGGTCCTAGGCGCCTTGTCACGGTTCGCGCGGCTCCCCCCGTCGTGGGTTCGAGTCCTCCCCTGGGGTGTGTGTCGATAGCGTTAGTTTTAGATAGTTTGTAAGAAGCAGATGTACGAGCAGGGCGCAGTAATAATACGTTGTTGCATCCCATAGGGTGTAGTTGATATGTCCTTTCACAGCGTGTTTCAGCTTTCACCATGCGGGGAACGGGCCAGCAGAGGTACACGTCCAACCCAACGATTTGGAAATAATTCGAGGAGACGTGCTGTAGTACACCATGGGCTGGACGGCCATCATGTTTGCCACCACAGGTTCCTCCTGGTCTGCATAGGAACGCCTTCTAGCATCCTGGAAGGTGATCTGTTTGGAGGCTACGATAATCGTGCGAGTTCAGTGTTACGTCTATGAAAAACGGACCTATGAGCTGATGATTCACTACTCCACACTACACGTTTACACTCCACGGACGCTGACGATCCACCTGATGAATCCAAAGGGGTTCTCAATAGACCAGTAGTACATGTTACGGCGCTTTATTGGCCATGATTGGTAAATGTGGCTTCATCACTAAACAAGGTACGTGATACATCTGGAGTATCCTGCCTTAATGGACATGTACAAAAATTAACACGATTCTGACAATTGTCACCATGGAGCTTTTGATGGAGAGAGACGTGACAGGGATGGAATCTATAGCGATGGAGAACGACTGACTCATGCCACTTCCTCGTGCGACTGCGCGGGAGCTAACGTACGAATCAGCTGCAACAGCAGCAAAAACATTATTTTCTCCTCCTTCTCTCGTCAATTATTGCCTTCAGTTACGTTGTCTAGTTGTTACACCATCACTTTTACATAACTGGCTGAAGGGGTTGATAAGTAACTGCCGAAATGGTTGACGTCTATTGCATATTTTGTTGCATACACCGTTCCTCTTGAAAAATTATCAGTTTGCACAAGAGGTACACTTTCTAGTTATTATTAAATTTGTTTAATCGATAAACATACAAGCCCCTGCGAGAACCATCTCTACAGCTAATCCATCTCTCCCTAGAACCATTTCTACACTAATACCTGGGGAAAGATTCAAGCAACACAAGAAAAAAAAACATCCAGTAAGCTTGGCCTGTATTATGCACACGTACTGTAAAACACATCTGTTGCACTGGAAGCTCTTTCCTAATATGTCATCAGCAGTTCGAGACACTAATTTGTACGGATATTCGTCAACTAAATACGATATGGAACAACACTATTTGTTAGTTTCGCATCCCGTCCTGTCGCTCCGTGTGTGACTTTGAAGAGTGCACGAGACCCGGAACTTGTCACAGCTGAGAAATATGTGGTACTCTCCTTGCCGTGTAGGATGCGAGATAGTTTGTACGTACCACCCTTACTCAGTTCTTTGTGAGTTATGTAAGCCGACGTCATTATATTACTTTTCACACTAATCATATCTGTTTGTAATTTTTTTCATGTAACATACTAATTAGCGGAATATGAGCTGTCAGTTTTATCATTTAAGAAATGTTAGCTGTATAACTTTCAGAGCTGGGACGTGTACTGAAGCTGCCAAGGTTTAAGAGTTGCGAAACGTGCCTTCTCATTACAGAAAATTGCACGAAGAAAAAATACTCCAGTTATTCGACATTAAAAGATACGAATAATTTAAAAGATACGCGTGTATTCTCTTCTTGTCCAAACTATTTATCGTCCATGTTTCACTTCCATACATGGCTACACTCCATACAAATACTTTCAGAAACGACTTCCTGACACTTAAATCTATACTCGATGTTAACAAATTTCTCTTCTTCAGAAATGCTTTCCTTGCCATTGTCAGTCTACATTTTATATCCTCTCTACTTCGGCCATCATCAGTTATTTTGCTCCCCAAATTGCAAAACTCCTTTACTACTTTAAGTGCCTCATTACCTAATCTAATTCCCTCAGCATCACCAGACGTAATTCAACTACTTCCATTGTCCTCGTTTTGCTTTTGTTGATGTTCATCTTATATCCTCCTTTCACGACACTGTCCATTCCGTTCAACTGCTCTTCCAAGTCGTTTGCTGTCTCTGACAGAATTACAATGTCATCGGCGAACCTCAAAGTTTTTATTTCTTCTCCATGGATTTTAATATCCACTCCGAATTTTTCTTTTGTTTCCTTTATTGCTTGCTCAATATAACATCGGGGAGAGGCTACAACCCTGTCTTACTCCCTTCCCAACCACTGCTTCCCTTTCATGCCCCTCGTCTATTATAGCTGCCATCTGGTTTCTGTACAAATTGTAAATAGCCTTTCGCTCCCTGTATTTTACCCCTGCCACCTTAAGAATTTGAAATAGAGTATTCCAGTCAACATTGTCAAAAGTTTTCTCTAAGTCTACAAATGCTAGAAACGTAGGTTTGCGTTTCCGTAATCTTTCTTCTAAGATAAGTCGCAAGGTCAGTATTGTCTCACGTGTTCCAACATTTCTACGGAATCCAAATTGATCTTCCCCGAGGTCGGCTTCGACCAGTTTTTCCATTCGTCTGTAAAGAATTCGCGTTAGTATTTTGCACCTGTGACTTATTAAACTGATAGTTCGGTAATTTTCATATCTGTCAACACCTACTTTCTTTGGGATTGGAATTATTATATTCTTCTTGAAGTCTGAGGGTATTTAGCCTATCTCATACATCTTGCTCACCAGATGGTAGAGTTTTGTCAGGACTAGCTCTCCCAGGGTTGTCAGTAGTTCTAATGGAATGTTGTCTACTCCGGGGGCCTTGTTTCGACTCAGGTCTTTCAGTGCTCTGTCAAACTCTTCACCCAGTATCGTATCTCCCATTTCATCTTCATCTACATCTATTTCCATAATATTGTCAAGTACATCGCCCTTGTATAGACCCTCTGTATACTCCTTCCGCCTTTCTGCTTTCCTTTCTTTGCTTAGAACTTGCTTTCCATCTGAGCTCTTACTATTCATACAAGTGGCTCTCTTTTCTCCAAAGGTCTATTTAATTTTCCTGTAGGCAGGATCTATTTTTCCGCTAGTGAGATAAGCCTGTACATCATTTGTCCTCTAGGCATCCCTGCTTAGCCATTTTGCACTTCCTATGGACCTCGTTTTGGAGACTTTTGTATTCCTCTTTGCCTGTTTCATTTACTGCATTTTCATATTTTCTCCTTTCATCAATTAAATTCAACATTTCTTCTGTTACCCAAGGATTTCTACTAGCCCTCGTGTTTTTAACTACTTGATCCTCTGCTGCCATCACTACTTCATCCCTCAGAGCTACCCATTCTTCTGCTACTGTATTTCTTTCCCCCATTCCTGTCAATTGTTTCCCTATGCTCTCACTGAAACTCTGTACAACCTCTGGTTTAGTCAGTTTATCCAGGTCCCATCTCCTTAAATTCCCACCTTTTTGCAGTTTTTTCAGTTTTAATCTACAATTCATAACCAATAGATTGTGGTCAGAGTCCACATCTGCCCCTGGGAATGTCTTACATTTTAAAACCTGGTTCCTAAATCTCTGTCTTACCATTATATGATCTATCTGGTACCTTCTACACAAACTAAACCCGTATATATTCAGTAAGCCGCTTACGAATGGTCCAAAGGGCTCTGAGCACTATGGGACTTAACATCTGAGGTCATCAGACCCCTTGAACTTAGAACTACTTAAACCTAACTAACCTAAGGACATCACACACATCCATGCCCGAGGTAGGATTCGAACCTGCTACCGTAGTGGTCGCGCGGTTCCAGACTGAAGCGCCTACAACCGCTCGGCCGTTCCGGCCGCCGTAGCTTACAAGTCAGAAACTTACATTATGCTTCCACACAACGAAACGAGAGACAAGACAACAAGTCTCCGACAAGTGAAAAATTGTAACAATGTCGTGTTACACAAATAAAAGAAAAATCATGTAAGCAGCACTTAGGACGCAAAAAGGAATCTCCCATAACTGAACATTTTTAAATAGTTTGTGTATGAGAAATACAAATGTGTTACATTTATTTTCTTGAATGTCGTGGAACTAGGGCCTCCCGTCGGGTAGACCGTTCGCAGGGTGCAAGTCTTTCGATTTGACGCCACTTCGGCGACTTGCGTATCGGTGGGGATGTAATGATGAGAATTAGGCGAACAGCCAGTCCCTGAGCGGAGAAAATCTCCGACCCAGCCGGGAATCGAACCCGGGTTCTTAGGATTGACATTCCATAGCGCTGACCACTCAGCTACCGGGGGAGGATATTTTTTTGAATTAAAAAGGAATATTGTAATTCCATATGCTAGGAAGTCCTGAAATCAGTCACAGACCTGGGCCGAATCTCGTCTGGTTTGAGTAATTTTTGTTCTAACCTGCGATCTTCGGGCGGTACGCTCCACTTTGCGAGAGGCAGGTGCGGTATCGGCTACGTGCGCTGCGGGTGGCATCTGCTCAGCCCTGGCGTGCCGTGGTATGGCTAGGGTTACAGGCAGATGCGGACCCCCTCACCCCTCCCGACCACCCTGTGCCCTCTGTCCTCTCCAGCTGCCACCTCCATCCACTCTGCATCTCGCCAACCAATAAAACACATTCTCAATGCGTCTCTGACCACGCCTCCGGTATATCGATCCGGTTATAGGTCAGATTTAAAAATGAAATGCCCTTAACTCTCAAACTGCACACATTCACACGCTCTAATATTTAGAGTGAACCGAAGAAAGGCGAAAGTAATGAGAATTAGAAGAAATGAGATTAGCGATGAAAGTATCAAAATTTGGGGACCACAAAGTAAACGAAGAAATTCTGCTGCTTTGGAAGCAAAAGAACGAATGATAAGCAGATTACTGCAGGCCAAGAGGGCATTACTGCGCAAAGGACTAGTAACAAACATGGACCAAAGTTTGAGAAAGAATGTCCGTTTTTGAGAATGTAGTTTGGAGCAGAGCATTATATGGCAGTGAATCATGGTCTGTCGGAAAATAGGAACTGAAGGGAATCGAAACATGTTAAATCTGTTGCCGCGCGGGATTAGCCGAGTGGTCTAGGCGCTGCAGTCACGGACTGTGCTGCTGAGCCCGGCGGAGGATCGAGTCCTCCCTTGGGCATAGGTGTGTGTGTTTGTCCTTAGGATAATTTAGGTTAAGTAGTGTGTAAGCTTAGGGACTGATGACCTTAGCAGTTAAGTCCCATAAGATTTCACACACATTTGAACATTCTTTGAAATCTGTTGCAACAGAAGAATGTTGATAATTAGGTTGACTGTTACGTAAGGGATGAAGAGCTTCACCCAAGAATTGGCGAAGAAAGGAATCTTTGGAAGCCACTGCGATGAAGAAGGAATAGTATGATAGGAGATACCAGGGTGAGCTGTAGAGGAAAGGAATATCGGACGAAGAGTGCAACTGCTTCTCCGAGGGGAAAGAAAGATAGAGAGAGAGTGTTCAAAAAGCAGTGTTCATATAGGGGAAATCACAATGGTTTATCACCCGGAGGACAAGTGTGCATCGGGAGCCTTTCCGCTTTCTTATTATTAATTCTTCGACGCACTTATGGATAGCATAATAACAACCTTCAAATAAATGAAAAGAGCGTAGTTAAATACCTTGCCAGTTGCGACTGACGTCGTCATTATAGAGGTACAGAAGAAATTCAGAAAGTTTGGTTTAACTGTGAGCACAAACAAGACAATGGCAATCTGAATGACTAGAACACCCACTCCATGTAAGTTATCTTTAGAGGGGAAGAACATCGAGAATGTGAAAATTTTCGCGCTTCATGGTGCCAAGTGATCGGAGTGTCAATATAGGGATTCTGAGTACGGAAACCAAGATATACAAATTCTTCAGTCTAATAGGGTATACGAAAACTTGTCCAGGATAAGGATGTTCCTCTAAGAGCTAAGCAATGTTCCTTCTGCTCGTGATGTCCTACAGTCTGGAGTGATATATCGTAAGCAGAAGACACTAGAAAGTCAGTTACAAGAGTGTTAGATGAAATTTCTTGTCTCTGGTCTACAAAAGACAGGGAGATACAGTTTCAGAAACGGGCACATAAGAGCAGCCCTGCAGGTGGAAATGTCCACAGAGGAACGCTTGAGTGAAGCGAGACAGAAGTAATTCGGTGTTGTGGGACTGACGCAGCCTAACCGAATCCCTCCAGTACTTGGAAAGGAACGCGCCAGGGCACTATTACAAAACATAATAAACACTGAGCCGCGTATCGACTCGTGCTACACCTTGTGTTTAGATTGCATTGGTTTTACTTTTCTTCCCCAGACATGTTTGTTTGATATGTTGTCTGTCAATAAGTGGCTGCTTGGTTGTCTTTTCCCTCTGCTATCGATATCTGCGTTTTTCCTTCCGGGAAACTGTTATGGAGGAAGTGAGATCTTTGACCGGTTATAACCTTGTGTGGTGGCGCGGAAGTAGGGGGGTTGCGCGCAGAGAGTGTGGTGGACACGGGAGGGCAGTGTGGCTCTCCAGCGCGAAGCAGGCGTGGTCGGTTGTACCGAGTCGGCACGTGATGTATGTCGGTTGTGTGTAACGAGCGGGTCGATTTGACGGAAGAGCTCCCCGCGGGTTGGTTGTATACAGAATCGGCCCACGAGTAGTTGCTGTTCATTTCGCCTTGGTGGGACGTTAACAAGCTTCTTTAAATCCTCCGTTTCAACACTGGAGTTTAAAAGCAGACATCTAACATGAAGGAGCGGTCACTACCAGTCAACGTTGCATAGAAGACGTGAACTCCGGTGACAGAGCGTGTTGTCGCGTGACCGTGGCGCGGTCGGATATGTGGATCCTTGCCATCGAAGGTCCTGTACTACCTGTTCGAGCATAATTGCAAAAAATGGCTCTGAGTACTATGGGACTTAACATCTATGGTCATCAGTCCCCTAGAACTTAGAACTATTGAAACCTAACTAACCTAAGGACATCACACAACACCCAGTCATCACGAGGCAGAGAAAATCCCTGACCCCGCCGGGACCATAATTGCAAGTTAAGTTCGTGGGAGGTTTAATCATTGAGTAATAATTTTGTGTAACCAGCGCCTCTTCTGCCTTGTGGCCTCCGGCGACCGGGTTTCCTGTCTCCGGCACCGGTGTAATTAAAGACAGTGACCTTTCCTCCTCTCGTTACCGTCCGATGGGAGGTGTAGTTTTGGCAGTTTAATTGTTTCGCTATTCTGTTGTGGGTTATGAGTAAATTCATGCTTCTTGTTGGTTGATCATGTGGTTGCTAATTCAGGACTGTGTGGTGTAATGATTCCTTGCACGAGGTTAGCTCTAATTCTGTCAGCAAGTTAAGCCATCTTATAACAAGAAACTTCCTGGCAGACTAAAACTGTGTCGGACCGAGACTCGACCTCGATCCGGCACAAAATTTTAATCTGCCAGGAAGTTTCATATCAGTGCACACTCCGCTGTAGAGTGAAAATTTCATTCTAGGTCTTATAACAAGTTTTCGCTGGCTAAAAGTCGGTGCAGTGACCAGCCTGAGAGTGGCAATTGTGTTTACGGGCGTATTTAAATTGGTCAGTATTCTGTCTAGCCTGAGCATCCCTGAGTGGGTGATTTGTGGCCGCCTTATACGGGTACGTCATATCTGTTATGTTCTAATGATATTCCAGGGCCGTGCGGTTAAAGGCGCTGCAGTCTGGAACCGCAAGACCGCTGCGGTCGCAGGTTCGAATCCTGCCACGGGCATGGATGTTTGTGATGTCCTTAGTTAGGTTTAACTAGTTCTAAGTTCTAGGGGACTAATGACCCTAGCAGCTGAGTCCCATACTGCTCAGAGCCATTTTTGATATTCCAGGACACTTTTGTTTAAAAATTTTCTTAATTCCTCCAAGTTTGTAAACTCCGTTTACAGTCATTACTCGTGTGTTTGCTGAGACCTGTTTAATATTTCAATGGCGGTGTTGGTAGCTTCACTGCCTCACCGTACCTTATTAACAAAGTTCTGTATTTACTTTAGTTGCCTGTTTACTAATGTTCTTTAAATTTTCTTAAATTTTTGTATTGCTATAAATTACTTCGATTGGCGTTAGCGGCGTGTTTTAAAAGGTTGTTTGTTGCCGTACTGCTAGCGTCTTTGTGTTCTTTTTAATTTTTTTAAGTTATTGTATTGCTATGAATTACTTGATTGCCGTTAGCGGCGTATTTAAAAGGCTGTTTGTTGCCGTACTGCTAGTTTCTGTAAGACACGAATAAAACATTTGTGAAGATCTCGTCAGTAAACTACTAGAAATTTGGCCCCGTTTCCCAACTTGTGGTGTGGCTTGTAGTAACCGTAACCGCTGTGTGTGTCCCACACTTGGAAACATACAAATAAATAGTAAACAGTGATGTACGTAAAAGTGAGCTGGGTAAAAGATGTATAATTCTGTAAAGCAGCGAAAAAAATAGGCTTCCATTATCAGTGTCTGATGAAAGAAACCGAAAACGTTCTAGAAGGCGGCATTTCCTGATATACACTAAACAACTAGCAGAAATTGCCGTTAGTAAATCCAACCAACCGTTAATGAGCTGTTTTTCGATATTAAAAACAAGTAAAATTGTAAATATCTTTAATTATAGACCAGTGATGATGCTTTGTTCCAATAAAGCCAATAAAGTGAAACGCGTCTTGTGAGTAAGACCCACATTTTCTTGTAGATGTAACGACGGGACAAAAACACCCCCGGTAATTGTTGAGGTATTACTTACAGAAAATACTGATTATGAATCAAGGCGTCTCAAAGTGAAAACGGGTGGAAAATTACATCATTGCTGGTGCAGACAATAGTGGCGCCTACCCAAAATTTTACGTAACCAAACGAATAGATGCTTTGGTGTCAGCTTTAGAGAACATTGTAACTTAGGTAGTTATAAGGAGCTTCCAGCTCTCAGTTTCAGAAATTAGTAAGATTCATAAACCAACATCCTGATATCTGCCAGTATGTTTCTAAATTGTGCGGTCTGAGAGCAAACAGATTTATGTAACAAAGCATTTCTCTAAGTATTTTCTTCTCTGTTCGTCTCTTATCCCAGTATGTAGCCTCTTCATTTCTCGGGATTCCTTTTCTTGCCGACTCGCACTTGATTCAGATTTCATAATGTTGTGGCTGTTTAGCGTAGCTACAATTGCGGCTCGCCAACTAGCTCGTTACTACTTACGCATCGCGTCCGCAGGTGAGCATCGCGTATCCTGCCTCTACTGCACTCTTAGCTTCTCTACAACAGTAGTGAAGTAACATTTATACTAGTTTTCATTTTAAGAAGGCTTTCTCTCAACGTCAGTTTTCTATTTCTAATCTCGTAGTCTTACATCAGCAGTTTAAGTGTTAAAAATTTTGTATTATTCTCTTTTTTTTTGTCGTACGTTGTTAACTCTAATGGTACGTTTTAACAATCAGCGCGCAGATACTTTTCCAGTGTAACCGCGTTTGCTAGTCTGACTAGCTGACAATTTCTGTGCAATTTATTCATGTCCGTATAATTTTGTATATAAGTTACTTTTTTTTTGTAACTGAGTTCTCTAGTATTTTACTATCACCGTTTATCCTTTTTATGAAAAATATCGTTTGATTTGCTAGGAAGTCGAAACCAGGTAGGAAAATGTTTACGTGAAGCGAGAAGCAAAAATACAATTAATTACATTGCAATAATAAATGAAAAGCTCTGGTTTTCTCTTGTTCTACAGTGTTAGTTTTATTGTGTTAACCGGTTTTGGGCTTACAAGGCCATCTTCAGACATTTACATACATGGGCTTCCTAAACTACTAAACAAGGTGTTCCTGTTCGTCCAGTTGTATCACCATTCACTGCTCCATCTTAGAAACTAACAAGCAAACTGGACACATTAATTAAGAGCAACACTAAATTCAGACAAAAGGATGGTATTTCAAGCTCTGTGGGCCTTGTAAATAAGATAAAACGTGCATCTGTCACAGAGTGATAAATTAGTATCCTTTGATGTCTGCAGTTTGTTTTACAACATATCAGAAGTGGAATGTATTGATATTCTGACACAGTTGACGCACAGGTTAAATGAAAATCCTGTGAAATTGAATGACTTGTGACTGGCCCCTCAGACACGATTAGCACAAAACTACTTCCAGTTCCAAGGCACACTGTATAAACAATTAGGTGGCTTAGCTAAGGGTTCTCCGCTTAGTCCACTGTTGACTGAAATATCCATGGACCATTTTAAACATTTTCTGAAAGAACATTTGAGTGCAAATACCAAATACTGGTTTAGATATGTGGATGATTTACTGTTTATGTAGAGTGACACTACAAGACAGCTCAACACATATTTGCAAATCCCAGACAGTCAACATAAAAATGTTCACAGTGGAAATGGCAACAAAGTCATAAACTTCTTAGATCTCACCATTGACATCAGTACACAGACGCATTGTTTCAAAATTTTTAGAACAACTACAACTACAGACACAGTAATGCCTTCTTCCTCTCGACATCACATAGCACACAAACATGCAACTTTGCACTGAATGGTATGCCGTCTTATATGTGTCCCCATGTCCACAAATAGTTATAAAGCACAGTTAGATGCAATAAAATTATTTGCCTCAATCAGTGGCTTCAGTCCAGTCCTGATTGACGACATCTTGCATAGGAAACAACAACTGAAACTTATACACCACCTCTATGGCCCATCTGCTGCCCCTTCCATTGCCTGCAAGAAGTGGTGTACATTACCATATCTAGCAGAGGTGTCACACATTGAAGCAAAGACACTGAAATCCTACAAGTATTGGCTTTCCTACTTTGTTAAGAACACCAAACCGCAGTGTATTTTCAATAGCAAAGATAAGAGCCATCATGGGGTATACAAAATTACCTGTCCTGTGACAAGTTTTACAACAGTCAGGCAGAGATATAGCAAGTAGGCTGGCTGAACATGAACCAAGCTGGAGGTTGCAGAATTCTGTCTCCATATTTGCTGGTCATGTACTGAGTGAGGGTAACAAATACCAGCCAGCAAGCAGATGCCAAAAACTCAGCCTGCTGGAAGCTTTGGAAATTAACAAACATTTGGATTACAGTCTGTATCTAATCTTAAATGACCAGACACAGCTTAACATTTGCCCTCTCCTGAACTTGACATAATCCTCCCTGTTTTCCATTACTTCTCACCACGTCTGTTCCTACATATTCCCCATTTTTCTGTATTCATTAAGTTCTTAGTTTATTGAATTTCTCTATGTAATCCATGTACACTAGTTACAGTTGTTAAGTTTTTCTTTCAACTGTTACTTGTATTACTTTCTATGTTTAATACCTCTTGTAGTTGTCTCATCAACTACCCTTATTTATCTTTTATTTTACTTGGTTCATTTATTTAATGCAAACTATTACATAGGCACAGACAACGGCCTTGCCGCAGTGGATACACCGGTTCCCGTCAGATCACCGAAGTTAAGCGCTGCCGGGCGTGGCCGGCGCTTGGATGGGTGACCATCCGGGCCGCCATGCACTGCTGCCATTTTTCAGGGTGCACTTAGACTCGTCGTGCCAATTGAGGGGCTAATCGATCGAATAGTAGCGGCTCCAGTCACAGACAACCATCATAGCGACCGGGAGAGCGGTGTGCTCACCACACGCCCCTCCTATCAGCATCCTCTCCTGAGGATGACACGGCGGTCGGATATCCGATGGACCACTTGTGGCCTGAAGACGGAGTGCTGCTAGTGCTAATTACATAAGCACAGTTTTAAGTATAAATTCATGTTTCTCCTGTTTGCTCCTTTTATATATGTATATTGTTCAACTTTTTACTTTTTAAAATGCAGTACCACCACACTATCAAAGATGGTGTTTACTGTATGTTCCCTCACACTTTTCCTGCATGAATTCATTTGTGTTTGTCTTACTGTTATAGCTTAAGTTCCTCATCCATTCTGTAGTAACATTAATAATTCTTTCTTCTTTTAATTGTTTTGTGTATCATTCTCCATGTTTTATAACTCCTGAAGTAACCTTGTTAAGTACAAATTTTATTTTATTTTATTGGTTTTGTTTATTACACAAACTGTTATGTAGGCTTGCTATTCCAACTTTGTGTTAAAGTTTTTGCTGTTTGCCCAGTTTATATTTATTTACTGTTCAGCTTTTTACTTTTTACATTGCATTGCCACCATACTGGCAAAAATGTTATTTACACTACGTTTCTGCTTCAATCTAGATGTGTAACTTCTTTTCCAATGCCTTTTACAAACATTGTAACCTCTTTGGCGACAGTAGTCAGATAATGTCCAAAGTTGGCGTTGTAAGCAGAAAACTGGTGAACACAATACATGTAATACTGTAGAACAAAAACAAACTAGTGCTTTTCATTTATTATAACGTTGTCCTTCCAAGAACCGGTGGAGACTTCAGTTAACATTAATACATTGCATCTGACACCGCGCCTGAATGATACGCAACCGAAAGAACTGATACGTGCGTCGGGTTGCCTCCTCTACTCTTTGACGGCGCGCTCAGTGAATTGCACGGACGACTTGGCCGTCATACAGAGTTTAGTGTTGGCGTAGGAAACTTTGTGCACCGTTTTGCGACGATAGTAAAACAGAGATTCAATGACCGACCCGTCTATACGGTGGACGTACAGGTGCCACGATTAATATTGCCGTCAACCTGTGGGAATAAAAGTGCACTATTTCTGGCACACAGTAGGGGTCAAGAGGGAGTAAGACGTTACCTACCAGCGTCTTTACTGTCAGTAGTACGCCAGTGAATACTGAAGGAGATTGTCCATCATTTGCGGCATTGTCATACCAATAGTATGCCCGGTAAGGAGAACGTACGTATTGTGTTGGTCAGCATTCCAGTCAGTAAGCGACGTGACCTTAACGATTCTTGAGTGTGGCTGCAAGAGCGTTCAAATGGAGTGTGCAACTTTGACCTCTGCAACCATCCGCCGCTTGCTCTGTTCATCCACATGATGCAGATCGATGCATACAAAGATTGATACCACGATCCTTAACTTCAGGAAGGCATTCGGCACAACTATGCAGTTTCATTTAGTGAACAAAATACGGGCTTATCGAGTATCAGATCAAATTTTTGACGATTCAGGTCTCCCTAAGAGTGCAACACCTTTCTTCATAATGGAACGAAATCGAGAGATGGAGAACTAGAAAGGAATGTAAGTGGAGCTTTACCGTTTACTGTTTATAAGTGGCAGCCAAACGAAAACGAAATAGATGGTAAAATGTAAGTAAAAATCTGCATCCATACTCCGCAAGCCACCTGACGGTGTGTGGCGGAGGGTACCTTGAGTACCTCTATCGGTTCTCCCTTCTATTCCAGTCTCCTAGTGTTCGTGGAAAGAAAGATTGTCGGTATGCCTCTGCGTGGGCTCTAATCTCTCTGATTTTATCCTCATGGTTTCTTCGCGAGAAATACGTAGGAAGGAGCAATATACTGCTTGACTCCTCGGTGAAGGTATGTTCTCGAAACTTCAACAAAACCCCGTACAAAGCTACTGAGCGTCTCTCCTGCACAGTCTTCCACTGGAGTTTATCTGTCATCTCCGTAACGCTTTCGCGATTACTAAATGATCCTGTAACAGAAGCGCGCTGTTCTCCGTTGGATCTTCTCTATCTCTTCTATCAACCCTATCTGAGCAATATTCAAGCAGTGGGTGAACAAGGCTACTGTAACCTACTTCCTTTGTTTTCGGATTGCATTTCCTTAGGATTCTTCCAATCAATCTCAGTCTGGCATATCTGCTTTACCGACGATCAACTTTATATGATCATTCCATTTTAAATCACTCCTAATACGTACTCCCAGATAATTTATGGAATTAACTGCTTCCAGTTGTTAACCTGCTATATTGTAGCTAAATGGTAAGGGATCTATCTTTCTATGTATTCGCAGCACATTACACTTGTCTACATTGAGATTGAATTGCCATTCCCTGCACCATGCGTCAATTCGCTGCAGATCCTCCTGCATTTCAATACAATTTTCCATTGTTACAACCTCTCGATATACCACAGCATCATCCGCAAAAAGCCTCAGTTAACTTTCGATGGTATCCACAAGATCATTTATGTATATTGTAAATAGCAACGGTTCTACGACACTCCCCTGCGGCACACCTGAAATCACTCTTACTTCTTTCTTAGGGGCTCCAAAAACATGGATGCCGCATAAGGAGCGATCGCGACTGTTAGGAGGATTGGATAACAACTGTGTGAAGGACAAGGATTCTGTCAGAAAGCATGGCACGAAGTGACTCGCTTTCATAGACGAATTTATTTCCTGTCAAAGGAAATTCTGGTGCCATCAGTACGGTCACCGCTATCTTCCAGATCAAAGCAGTGTCGCGTTGTTACGTCGCAGTGTTTATGTAAACTTATCAGGCCCAAATTTCTGAGGGGTCTTTGTGGCTTGTACGAAAGTTCCAGTTCTCAGAAAACTATACAACTTTTGTGTTTCTAACGTTATTTAGGTGATCATCAGAAAAAATATTCCAACAAGGTATCAGGACGAAAAGCCACAAGATGCCAAGGGGGCATTACTACTTTCGAATTTTACAGAAAATAAATTATAGATACGAATTTAAGGACAAGTGCGAAAACTGGAGTGAAAATTACTTTTGTTTTATTTCTCAACCACTGTCGAGACAGTGAAGTGTGTAACATCTGTCAAAATATAAGAGGGATATTGGTAGCGTCCAGAGACACGTTAGCATCGATGCGTGGTTAGGGTAGCAGCTAAACCGACATTCCTGGTAAGATTCTTAATTAAGCGTGATTAAGCTTTCAAATTGCTGGTTCGATCGATTTTTAGGCCCCTGTTTTCCATTTTAACTTAGCAAGAGCGCGTCACAGTACCAAAAGGATACAAATTCTTCAATCCAGTCTGTCTACTCCAGTCTGTCAGTGGCGACTCCCGTAAAGTGGATGTACTGGTGGATAGTGAAATACTCGTTGTTATCAAAGAGTTCTGAAACAGTGAAGGGATTCCTCCCACATGCAACTTGCCAACGCTGTGGGTCAGAGAATATTGGCGTAGACACGTCGAGTGAGCTAGAGCCGCTGAATAAGGTTTTAGTTACACAATTTGTAGTACCTGACAACAAACTCAAAATAGATCTGATGTAGGCCTCTAGAAGATTGAAATGAACTAGAGGAGGAGGAGGAGGAGGAGGAGATTAGTGTTTAACGTCCCGTCGACAACGAGGTCATTAGAGACGGAGCGCAAGCTCGGGTGAGGGAAGGATGGGGAAGGAAATCGGCCGTGCCCTTTCAAAGGAACCATCCCGGCATTTGCCTGAAGCGATTTAGGGAAATCACGGAAAACCTAAATCAGGATGGCCGGAGACGGGATTGAACCGTCGTCCTCCCGAATGCAAATAAACTAGAGCAGGGGGTTCAATAACTTTTTGTCACTGCCCATTACTAGAGGATGAAAACTATAGAGGACGACAGAAATTGGAACACAACGATTAAATAATTGAGGACGTAGGTTGCAATTGCTACTCTGAGACGAAAAGGTAGGCACAGAAGAGGAATTCGTGGCGGGATCCTTGAAACTGCTCAGAAGACTGTTGACTTATACACAGAAAAACGACTGACATCATTTGGGTGCAACACTATAACTTGTTCACTTTTATACAAATCCTGAGGTGGAGAGAGATGTGGAAAGCTGAGCGACGACTGACGCAGGGGCCCCAGACGCTAGCTTTCTTCGTATCACGATGTTATTTAACGTAATGCCGAGGAAAGGCACAATAACAACAATAAACGGTTCACTGAGTAGTAACTACTGTTGGTATACCACATAAGTTTGCAGTAATTACAAAGAGGCACGAAGGCTTTCGAACAACTAGCGACAAGACCCGATAAAAATATCGCAACCGTCAAAACAAGACGAATTGTTCGCAGCTAACACACCGTCGACTAATGAAGGGCTGCGAGGAGTGACAGCCTGCGTTGAGGCTCCATGTCACGGATGTGTGTGTTGTTCTTAGCATATGTTAGTTTACGTAGTGAGGAAGTCTAGGGACCGATGACCTCGGCAGTTTGGTCCCTTAGGAATTCATACACGTTTGAACATTTGAACATCTTGAACGTTTGAACTAATGAAGGGGGTGGGGGTGGGGAGGGTATAACCCGACCTTCATGTGTCCTGCAGACAGTCCGAAATAATCGTTCTGAGGTAAATTCATTTTCTTTATTGATTGGCGACTCCATGTTGTCTTGTGCACTACGACCAGATAACAGGTATACTTTAAAAAAGAGACAGCATTGGTCGTATATTTTTTACTATTGCAATGCTGTCTCTTTTTTAAAGTATTCATTTTCTTTGTCACCAATCAGTTTTTTATCATTTCATTTGAAAGATAAAATAAGATAATAGTTTTACTTATTTCAGTTCGTGCTTTCTTTACTTGTACATGAAATATCTTGATGTATTACTAATGGTGTACGGAACCCCTGGACAAGAGGACTGTGCAAACCCAGTCCCCCTTTGGCAATGGGTGAGGCTGTCATTAGAAAGGGTAATTTGAAGATGTTAGACGACCAGATTGCCGAAGCAGAGATTGCCAGGATTTGTTTCGCTATGTTGACGAGAGGGTGGGGGAGGGGTAAACTGATACGACGTGGTGAACTTTTGCGCAGCATACGTGTTACTAAAATCTGTATAAGAGCCACAGTCGATGCTCTTCTCAGGTACGGGGGTTGACGCGGAACATACAATGCCTTCATACTCTGTGTCTGATTTCGTTAATAACAACCCTGAAGGTGAAAAAGAAACAGAAAAATGTGTCAACATATAGACGGGCAGAGGTCTCACATCAGACTTTGTAGGATGAGTTTACAGAAGCTATCTTCCTCACAAAATCTATTGTCATTGCCAACATGTTGTATTCTGACTGCCAATAAATATTAAGAGGGCTGAAGGTAATTTCTAAATGACAAACCAAACACAAAAACTTAAACCACACGAAGAAATCTGATAAAGTAAATATGATTTTAAAAATTCGTTGTAGAAAGGAAAAATTTCGAGTAATCTTATGTATTGGTCGAAAGAGCCTATAATTTTACATCAGAACCAACTTCTTTATGAAATAAGATATATTGCGAGTCATCTGTTATTAATATTTTGTTAGCACGACACATTTCGGCAGCATGTTGCCAGTATCGTGTGTATTTACAGTTACTTTTTTATTGTAATTAATATGAAGTGAGGTTAGTTTTCTCAGTATTCCAGAGAAGTTATGCGGCGAAAAAGACGCCTGATGTGCAAAATAAACATGTTGTAGTGTGTACATTGGCGCACACGGCAAACGAAACTAACCTCACTCCTTATTAATTACAATGTAAAAGTAGCTCTAAACGCACATGATGATGGCAGCAAGCTGCCGATACGCATTGTGCTAATAAAGCACTAGTAACAAGTGACTGTTGCGGTATGTACTATTTCATTAAAATTTTACGGTACGTTACAGCCCTCAAATAACATCCATACAAAATTAATAAAACTGAGAACCAACTTTCATTAAGTACAGTTATGACTAACAAAGGAGTTAGGTATTTCTATACTTTGAACCATGCACACAGGTCGGCCGCTGCGAGTTGCCAACAGAAGGGATGGTGGTGCGCGTTTGATGGCTTTAGGCGACCCTGCCAGGACGCGCTGATAGCCATCTGGCCCCAGACCGGCCCAGGTCACGGGCCCAGCGTTTTTTTCCTCCCTCCTCTGCCGGAGCGTCCATGGTGGTGGTCCTTCTTAGGAACCTCCCCCTCCCAGTCGCATCCCTTCGTCTTTTCTCCGTCCTCTATCTCTGTCGGACAGAAAGAACCGCAGCGGGCCTAACCCGGAAAGAATTAGGAGGTGGACGATAAAAGGAATAAAAAGCGCGGGTGGCATTGTTGACCGCGGCCAGATTCTGAGGACGCAGCTGGCCAGGGGTGTCCTCTACCCCTTGCGTCCGCCGCTTTTTCGATAGCCGGAAAGGGGGTTAGAAAAAAACGGCCCAACCGAAAAAAGGTAGGTACAGGCGGAGGACGTGGCGGTCGCGCCGTACAAAGGGACATCTCGTCTCGTCTAGTCTATTAGCGGACTGGCCCTCCCCTGGGAGCGGCGCTTATCGCACAAAAACCGCAGTCTGACAATAAATATAAAACCCGCACTCCGGGAAAAGGGTGTCCTTCGCGCTTACCGGCGCTGGCCACGACTCAAAACGTGTTCATCCGGCGGAAAAGGGATTTCGCACCGACGATTCTCCCGCTCGCCATTGTAAAACGCGAACCACTCTCGTCGTCTGAGTAGAACGCGGAAATTCTACGAGATTTCTGTGGACTGCCCTTCCACTCTTCGAGAATGACGTCAGACAATGAAGCACTGTTTGCCCCGACAGCCATATCGCTATCTCGAGGGCATGCTCCATTGTGAGCTGCTGGAAGAGGGGCGGACAGATGAAAAGTAAGAATGAGCACGTGCGAGGCTTCAGTTCCGCAGGCGAACAAGTACGACACGTGCGATACGAGTGCTCGTCTCTTCCTGACAGGACAGCCATTCGCTTCTAAGACGGTTCACATCCGATGGTCAACATACAGCTACGTACAAATCCAAGTCTGCGTTCTTCAGTCATTAAAGTGTCTGGCATTACCTACTTTACGTTGCACCATATTCCGCACACACTGGACTGTTCGTTCCGTTCGACAAATCCTGTAATTCTTGTTTACTTTCCTAAAGATAGCAATGTCACCAGCGAATCTTATCATTGATGTCCTTTAACGTTGAATTCTAATCCCGCCCTTGAACTTTTCTTTCAGTTCCATAAAAAAAAATTGTTCAAGTGGCTCTGAGAACTATGGGACTTAACATCTTAAGTCACCAGTCCCCGAGAACTTAGAACTGCTTAAACCTAACTAACCTAAGGACACCACACACATCCATGCCCGAGGCAAGATTCGAACCTGCGACCGTAGCAGTTTGCGCGGATCCGGACTGAAGCGCCTAGAACCGCTCGGCCACCACGGTCGGTTCAGTTCCACCATTGGTTCTTTGATGTAAAGATTGAACAGTAGGGGCGAAAGACCACATCCCTGTCTTACCCTTTTTTTAAACCGAGCACTTCTAAATTTATAAATGCTATAAATGTAAGATTGTCTTTCTCGAAGCTGTCTTCTAAGATAAGTCGTGAGGCCACTATAATGTCACGTATTTTTACGTTTCTCATGAACTCAAAATGATCTTCCCGAGGTCGGCTTCTATCAGCCTTTCCATTCGTCCATAAATAATTTGTGTTAGTGTTCCGTAGTCAGGACAGATGGCTCGTCAGTATTAACGTCAATCACCAGCCATCTCTGAAATTGAAATTATTACATTTTTGTGCAAGTTTGATGATGATGATGATGATGACTGGGTTGTGGGGAGCTCAACTGCGCGGTTATCAGCTCCCGTAGAAATTCCAAATCTTTACACATTCCAATCTCGCCACTTTTACGAATGATAATGAAATGATGAGGACAGCACCGACACCCAGTCAACGCGCGGGGAAAATGCCCAACCCGGTCGGTAATCGAACCCACGATCCCGTGATGCAAATTTGAGGGTATTATGCCACTCTCATACATTTTGCACACCAGGTGAGATAATTACGTTATGGATCGCTCTCCCGATGACCTCACTATTTGTGAGGGAATGTTGTCTACTCCAGGGTCCACATTTCCGCTCAGTGGTCTGTCATCTTCTACTCACATAATTGCATCTTCAAACATAATCTTCCTCTTCTCTTTAGACTTACTTTCATCTCCCTTGTATAGCGCTGTTGCACACTCCATGCTCGTTTCAGCTTCCATTCTTTCCTTAATATGTTCTTGCCATCTGAGCTCTTGATATACATACATCTGCTATTCCTTCCTCGAAAGATCTCTTTAACATTGTTGTAGGCAGTATCTACCTCTGCGATTTTTCATACAAGCTTCTAAGGCTAAGGCATTGCGGTTTTTCTTTAACCATTCCTGCTTTGTCATATTAAACTTCCGGTTAGTCTCATTTTTTAAGCATCCGAATGCCGTTGCGTCCACTTCATTTGATACATTTTTATATTTCCTGCTTTTGTCAATTAAATTTAGTTTCTCCTGTATTCTCCAAGGATTTATATGATTTTACCTGTTCCATCTGCTCGCTTTGCTTTTTCATCTTTCAAAGCTACCCATTCGTCTTCTGTAGTCACGTCATCTAATATATTCAAACGTTGCGTGATGCTCCAATTCTCAACAACCTTTGGTACCATCAGTTTATGCAGATGCCATCTCGCTAGTTCTCCACATTTTTGCTATTTCTTTGCATATTTCCACCCTTTAATACTTCTTTGAAGTGATTAATCACTACGTTTAGTTACAGCACTGCTCAAAGAATCCAGTCGTGGCTGCTGGTGACTTGACGAGCTGTATATCAGATATCAGCTCTACAAGCTCACCAGCGGGTTCTGTGAAGCCGTCTGCTAACTCTGTTCGATTACGCTCGGCAGTTCGACTCGCGAGGCTCTGCCGCTGCCCATTTAATCGAAAACTCGTCATTCGAGTCTCTTGTGGGGTACAGACGGACTGTGCCGGCGACAGCAACGCCCTGGCCCGTGCTGACTACTGCTGCCAAGCAGCGGCGTTGCTCAGCCGCTCTTGGCGTACTGATTGTTTCTGCTGTTCCCGATAACACGTATTCCAAAAACGTGTTACATCACACTAATTTCGTATCACTCTACCGAATGGGAACATAAGATCCTGCTCTAAAAATATGTTTGTTTGAAACGGGAAACTAATCGACACTTTCTGTCGACACTTGAAGACGCATGAAAGATCTGGTGAGCAGTATTTGCTTGGACTGACTCCGGCTACACACCGCAACAATATACATATGGGAAATGCGTATCTTAAGAACTATGAGCACTTGTCACAGAAGATATTTCACAGTAGAGAAGTGAACCGTGAATTTACTTTCAAAATCTTTTCTTAAAGAATCTACTTTATTTACTACTGATTCATCAAGAACATTAACGCATTTAATCACACTAGGTGAGCGTGGAAGTAGTTGCCAGGGAGTAACTGATGGAAAATGAAATTACTTTTAACAAATGTGAATTTCATTCCTAAAAACATTTTCAAAAACAGATTTAAATTTATAAGCAGAAAAGCACCCTCGAAATATCAAGTTAACATTTTATTTAGAGACAAAATGGTTCAAATGGCTCTGAGCACTGTGGGACTCAACATCTGAGGTCATCAGTCCCCTAGAACTTAGGACTACTTAAACCTAACTAACATAAGGACATCACACACACCCACGCCCGAGGCAGGATTCGAAACTGCGACCGTAGTGATTGGGCGGTTCCGGACTGTAGCGCCTAGAACCGCTCGGCCACCTCGGCCGGCATTTAGAGGCAGAAAGAACAATATTAACAGTATGAGCCTTCGGGCTGAGAAGATTGCCTGCTCCCTCTCAACACGGCCGTAGTCATGCTGACTTTGACTACTCGCAAACAGGACACAAATTCTACCTTCATGTGAAACACCCATGAAAATAATACAACTTAATGCTAATAGAAGCACACTCGTTAGTGCAGAACTGCCGCGAGTAGCTCTGGACTTGCAGGCGGATATTCTCTGCCTGCAAGAACCTTATGTGACAACCCAGGGAAACTTAACTAACCTACCCTGGGACGCTGTCACAATCTCAGACAGACGAAACTACAAGGCTGCCATAGTTGTCCTCAACAAAACTTTAAATATCACTAAGATTACGCAGCTATGTAACAGTCACCTGGCCACAGTAGAAATAACTAAGGGTCGAGACACATGGGTGGTCTCATCACTATACGCACAGTACAGTGACGACATAGAGCCATACCTACATATGATACAAGACATTGCTGAATACTCTAGAAATAAGAACCTAATTATATGTGCAGATATCAACGCTAAATCCACACTATGGCACTCGGACAGAACGGACGACAGAGGACGGAAAGTCAACGACGTCATACAGGAGACGCAACTACATATTATAAATGAAGACGGACCTACACCTACATACAGAGGTGCAGGCGGATCTGCCACCAAAATCGATATTACTCTGGCGAATGACAGAACATTAGGACGACTGCAAAGATGGACCATACACGACTCTCTGACCACAAGTGATCACAACATAATAGAAATAAGTCTCACAACAAACAATTATCGCACCACACACAATACAACACACTTCAACTTTAAAAGAGCGAATTGGGACAGACTACAACAAATTGTTCAAAATGAGAATATATACAACATACAGGGAAGCGTGGACTACAGAGCACACAAACTGACAAATCATCCAAACAACACAAGAAACAGCAATACCTACGCACACACACAGCAAACAACGGGAAACACCATGGTCAGACGAATTAACCAGACTCAAACGTGACATGACAAGGAAACGAAAACTATACCAGAGGACATGGATACAAAGAGACAAACTACTAAGACTAGCTGCATATAGGGAAGCCAAAGAACTCTTCAAAAAGACATCATTTCAGACCAGGAAACAACATTGGGAGAGCTACTTGACCACACACACACGACAGAATATCTGGGGGGAACAATACAAGATCCTGACAGAAAAAATAAAGACCCCATTGGCATTAAGCACGCTACGGCAGGAAGACGGCACAATGACAGTGGGATGGAGAAACACAGCACAATATCTGCTGAACAAACTCCTCCCGGAAGATGCCACAGACTCAGACACACAGGAACAGATCACACTCAGACAAGAACTTCATGAACAGTATAACACCGACGCCGTCACCTGTCCCTTTGCGCACGAGGAAGTTGCGGTAGCGATAAGAGAGCTAAAGAATAAAAAAGCACCTGGACCCGACAGGATCCATGCAGAAGTGCTTAAGAGGCTAGCACCACAGATCACCCCATACTTAACAGAACTACTAAACGACGCCTTAAGGCTAGGCCGTGTACCGACAGTCTGGAAAACCTCAAATGCAGTCATCATACGAAAATCATCAGACAGAGACCAATCAGATCCGAAATCCTACAGACCAATATGCCTCATAAACACCATGGCAAAAATCCAAGAGAGGCTACTGTGTGACCGCTTGCAGGCTCACAGAACCCTACTTGGAATGAATCCCCACCAGTTTGGATTTCGGAAAGGGAAAAGCATCGATGATGCAATAACCAGAGCTTTAGAAATTACACAAAACACAGATAAAACATACTCCTTGGCAATCATGATAGACATCGCAGGAGCATTTGACAACCTGTGGTGGCCAGCACTGTTTCTGAGGTTACGCCAGATGGAAGTACCCGCAGCCCTATACAACAGTCTTTTAGACTACTGCAGAGACAGAATAGTGGAATGGCGCGTGGGCAACCGGAAGGTAATAAGGAAAATTACCAAGGGATGTCCGCAGGGATCGATCTGTGGTCCCATCTTCTGGGACATAATTTTTGAACCTCTCCTGCAACTGCTGGAGGAGGATATGAGGACAGACGGTGCTGTCGCCTATGCAGATGACCTACTGGTGGTCATCTCAGCAAATACAAGAGCCCAGCTAGAGGAGAAGGCGAGTGGCACACTGCAGACAATAACACTGGTGCAACACAAACAAACTCAAGATAGCGGGCAACAAAACAACATACACACTGCTCAAAGGGCAACTCAGACGCAATCCATCTATTAAAATACAGAACAACAACATAAAGAGAATGACGGTAACCCGCTACTTGGGCGTATACATAGATGAGAAGCTGAACTTCCATGAACATATCAGAATAACAACAAACAAGGCAGAAAAATTACTACATAAACTGGCAAGGATTAATTCAGGACAATACAGACTTCCTCTGTCAGTCACACGAACTTACCACTGCGCACTCTTCGAATCAGTGCTAAGCTTTGCGGCCAGTACATGGGCGCACAGACTCAACCTCGTCACAAACAGAACAGCGGTTAGGCGAGGGCAGAGAAGCGTCCTTCTGCGACTATCGGGAGCCTTCGGCACTACATCAGTTGAAGCACTGTGTGTCGTGCTAGGAATCTTCCCGATAGATATCACAATCAAATATCGGGCCGCTCTGTACTGGTTAAAGATGGGTAGACTAGACCAGGTCAACATATTGACTGGTTCCCCGCTGAACAATAAGCGGGACCTCAAAAAATGGAAAATCGACACATGGCAACAGGAATGGGGCACAAGTGATAAGGGACGGAGAGTCTATACATTTTTTCCGAACATAACGGAAAGATTAAGAATGAAACATGCCGATCCTAGCCGCGGCATGGTGCATTTCTTGACTGGCCACGGACCTTATCCCACGCACTTAAATCGCGTGAGTCTTAGAGACACATCAACGTGTACATGTGGAGGTATGGGAACCCCCGAACACACAATCCTATTCTGCGGGAAATACAGACAGCACAGGAACACACCTGGGATACAACACTTACAGACAGAGGAACACATATACGACGCGATCAGAACACCTGAACTTTGGGACATACTGAACGCACTAACAGACAAAATTTCTGACGAATCCCACAAAGAGTACAGGAACAGAAGACCACACAGACAATAAACCTATATGCAGCACCCAGACAGACACCATAGTGTGGAAGAACTAAACTAAGTCTCAATATAAAACAACTGACATGCAATAGACTTACATAAGTAGACCTAAAACTGACAATAGATTAATGTATAAAATTAGACATAAACAGTGTCGACGCACCGTCGCAATTGCCATCAGCTACCACGGCACTCTAAACCTGTATACAAGTAACCAGATAGAACATAAATAGAGATATCAAACGCCACAACTAGAATAGAATAGAACTTCCTAGCCTAAGGTTAGGGGACTGAGGATCAGAGGCTTGAAGATAAATCCCAAGACGCTCATCCTCAGTCCCCTACGGTGGTGGGACTATCATCTCTTCCTTTCCTATCGTCTTTTCTCCTCTTCAGACTAAACTATTCCTTGTATTTCCTTCTTCCAATTCAAAATTAAATTTTGTAATTTTTGTTAAATCGGTATTGGGAAAGCTGCCAAAGTAAAGAAAAAAAAAGAAAAAAAAAAAAAAGCACAGACCCGCCTCCACGTGGCGGGACACGGGCAACGGTGCGACCGGATGCGGGAACTGGTGTGAGTTTCATTAACTACATCAGTGTCCGCACACCGGTCGTAGCGGCCAAGTGGTCAAAATAGACCCACCTTAAGCACTTAGGTGGTGGGTCGTAAAATCAGGGCGGCAAGTGAAAAAAAAAAAAAAAAAAGTCATGACAGATCACAATAACGTCTGAAAGAGTACACTGGTGCAAATCTGCAGCACACCAGACTACTTTAAACAAAAAAATTTTAACAACTCACACAAACACGTAACTATGAACCCAGTTAGAGGGATGAAAATGGTACAACGCTAAAATTATTTGCCACCGAAAGTGCAACTTTTTTTTAAAGGACTCTTGCGGTGAAAGGGTGGCAACCTGATAACCTAAAATGACTAAATAAAACCCATAAAATGCAAACTTACACAAAATGTAAAACATGCTCTACATTACACACATATCACCTCGCAAGATGATAGGCAAGATAAAAACATATTTCAATAATTCGGCCTTTAACCAATAGTATCGTTAACACCGAATACGACAAACATGACAGAGGCAGCTATTAACGTACGGCAGACCGACAGACAGACACTAACTGCCTAACAAATGCGGACGAGAGACAGACGAGCAAGCTGCGGATGAGAGACTGGCCAAGAACACAAGTAGAATTTGACAAGTAACTGAAACAACATATCACTAATCACTTAACTTCTAATAACTGCGATTTCTGGCGAAGACCTGGCGCAGCAGCCCCAAAACGATCTCCCGAACCGTCCGCTGCCAGCCGCTGCAACGGACGCAGGAAGTCGCGCCGATCTCCCGTCTCACGGCGTCGCAGCTCGTCCCGGCCAGACCGATGTCGAGGGTTGACTCCTGTTGCTCTCTTGTTGGCCGCGAAGCCACTACCCCTCGCTATACGGCGCGGCCCACTGGACTGACGTGGCGACCTCACATGCGCCGACGCTCCAGGCGGACCAGTCATCCTGTGTCTCAGTGCGCGACCGACCAATCGATCTATCCAACCGCCAATGCCCATTGCCTAAGCAAACTCGAGCAGACTAACACATACTAGTACTCCGGACGAGAGACAGACCCGGACTAACTTGGCTGACGAACTGACCAGACTCGCCCAGACTAACAGACTGCCCTGGCTGACCAACTGCCTCCGACTGACTGACTAACCCTCTGCCGAGCTCATACCGCCCCTTAAACGCACGTGAACAGGCAACTTTTCCCCTTTCACTCCAGAGGGAGACACCAAAGCTGCGATTGCCACAGCGGCGCCACCGCCAGAAACGGAGGGCGACTGCTTTACACTACGCGCTGCGGCGCGCTCTTCAAAACAGCAAATTTTACCACGGCTCAAGAAGGTGAACAAATGCTCTTAGCTCTTAGGTATCTTCTTTAGAGTCAAAGTTTGTTGGATAATTTTTGTTGTGTAACTTCGTACCAGCAGTTCTCAAAATATGAAAAGCAAAGAGCTTTCACTGGAAGTGATTTGTCCCAGAGGAGCAAATGTGAACAAGTGTTTAAAGTACGGATTTTAGAGCCCATGTTTACTAGATTATTTTTGTTTAGGACTTAAGCTCTCAAACTTCTTTGGTGGAATTCTTGCTGTTCGAACAGGCCTCTTGAGGCCCAGCGGTAGCCACAGCCATGTTATACTCTGCCGATAGGAGCCGCCAGTTGGTGTGTGGCGTCCCCGCACTCCAACCGCGTGCTGATATTGTCGACGCCGTAGAGCTGCTACTGCCACAGCTCTCGCAGTGGAGTTGAGACACGATGCGCGATGATGTAGGTCCCCGTTGGTGAACGGGAGACAGAAATGCGAACTCGTACGATGGATGCTTCTTCTGATTTAAGATTGAATGATTCATTGCCCCGATATGCAGTAGTTAAATCTTTTCCCATCCGCATCGTACACACCACCAACAGCGAGGAAACATTGTAATTATCAGTCGTTGGCTCGTTGCTATGGAGTTTTTGAACCTGTATGAAGCGAGATCCACATATACTCTTTGATCACGTCTGAGTGAACCTACGCCGTAATGTTAAAAAACATGTTCAAAAGCTCTCTTTTCAGTTAATGAAGTAGGTATTTTGATATTCAGATTAAATTGTCCCTGTTGAAAAGTCGTTAGTTAACTATCATTGATTAAATACTTAACAATGTAGTCCACGCTTGATATTTCACTTGGAACGAACAGTTTATTGTTCATTGGCCACTAAATACTTTATAACTTTCGCACCACACGCAGTTGGTTGGTAAAGTCAGTTCTATTAAAATTAAGTTTCTTGACAATTACGAAAACTTGACTCTTCAGCGTAATTGTATTATCTTCGTGAAGTCGTGTAATTGTGTCCTACTCGAGACTAATTGAGTGTAGTCCTTTGATATACTATCCACTCTTCTTTTAGTCCCAACTATTTGAAGGTCAAGTCCAGTATTCACTAGTTTCGTCAATAAAGTTCAATTAACCCGTTTTGCACGGTTAAACGCGTCTATCAGTTCCTGTCTCTGCTTAGAAAATCAGTTTCCGAAGTTCGTGAATCACGTCACGCAAGAAACAATTCTGAACGCAATACAAACTCGTCGCGTTCAATAACTTAGACAAGAATTGTTCTCGCACGTCTTTACAGGACGAGAGCCAGCAAACGACTTCTTCTGTGAAAGAGTATTGTAGGTGCATTGAATGTCTTCGTTGCGCTTACAACTCTCTTCCACATAAAAGTTATCTTCGACTAACATCACCTTGGACTTAGCTTTCAAGAAATTAATTGAAATTATCGCTTAGATATTTGTCCATTAATTACATCTGAGGTTTCTTCCTCCTCTTTTTGTACCAAAAATTCTCAGTGATGTATAATGTTGTTCTTATCAAAACTTCTTGTTGTTATCTGATCGGCAAAGATGTCGTATTTGCCAAGATAACTCTTCCCCACTTCATATTATGATATTCTGTCTTAATTGACTTTAAGGGGGTCGTTGGGGTGTTATATTGGGGACATGGAGGGCCATGTGATCAGGTCCCGGCCGTTGTAAGTTTTCGTGACAAGGGCCGGTGACCCATCCAAGTGCTAGCCAAGCCCAGCAGCGCTTAACTTAGGTGATCTGACGGGAACAGGTGTTCCCGCTGCGGCGAGGCCGACTCTGTGACGCCAGTACAAGGAAATAGGACGTAAGGATGTGGCGTATTCTCTAAATGGTGATTAACTATGAGAACAAATTTACATCAGTCTTCGAAAATGTTACAGAAACGAATGATAAGCGACACGTTCCGCTATTAGCCGATAAATGGGTTGGTTTGGGTTCTTTGGGGAAGGAGACCAGACAGCGAAGTCATCGGTCTCGTCGGATTAGGGAAGGACGGGGAAGGAAGTCGGCCTTGCCCTTTCAAAGGAACCATCCCGGCATTTGCCTGGAGCGATTTAGCGAAATCACGGAAAACCTAAATCAGGATGGCCGGACGCGGGATTCAACCGTCGTCCTCCCGAATGCGCCGATAAATGGAAGTTGCCATAAGCAAACAGCTAGCTGATTGCTCCCGTGGGCGTAATAGTCGCGTTACTCTGTGTCGTGTTTTCGTCTGACGAAGCACGTGTGCTTTCTCGGACTGGTCCCTGCTGTACACGGGACGAGGTGCGGGTGTTCCGCACGGCGAGGGGCCGGCCATATGCCGCGGGCGCATCTCGTCGACAGCCGGTGGACGGCCGGGTCGTCTCGCTCCGTCTGCGCTGAATGGCGACCCAGCGGCGAGCGTGAAATTCCGCGACAGCCGGCTCTACTCGGGCGTCGCACGCGATTTCGCCCTCTAAAACTGCCTGGGGCGTCGTGTGGTGCGCTCCATTAACACCCACTGGGGTCGCAACACGTGTTACGCGGAGAGAAAAGGCTCCCGCCGTACGCCTTAACCTCTCCTGTAACCAAGCCGACAAACACCTCGTCGGCGATTCCTGGCGTCCAACCAGGTTACACAGTCGCGGCAGTGACCAGACGCCTGTGCTTCAAACGTCCGTTCTTACAAATCTCTTCCTCAAGGCACAATTATCGCACTCTCACTCGAGACTACATCACACACTGCTTCGCAGACGTAATCGGAAGCAAATTATAAACAGCCGACCAGTTGCAATGGATAAAGAAATTATTTGCCTAGGTTTCGACAAATATAAATTTGTCTTCTTCAGAAGGTAACCTAAGGACAATGAACATCATAGCTTACATGAGAAAAGTATGAAATTTATAAGCCAAGAATAAACTTTGAGACAAATTAGAGAACTCTTGCATTACAGAAGTATGATAACGACGATTAGTACTTACACAATTTTACATTAGTATGGACTAATGTTGTGTTGGCCGAAGAGCCAACACCGTGTTATAACTGGAGGCCGAAATGCACGCGTTTTAGCTCACGCAGGCTGGCGTGAGGGGGGGGGGGGGGGGGAAGTACTATACTGACGTGAGGTCTGGAACATGACAAGGAATGAGAGTTCAGAAAGCGGACATAATTATTTTGATACTTAACTTTAATCCATTAATGATGAACGTCGCTCTTGACGGTACATGATTCTCAATATCAATATCAATAGTAACTGAATATGGCGCCTTGCTAGATCGTAGCAAATGACGTAGCTGAAGGCTATGCTAAACTATCGTCTCTGCAAATGAGAGCGTATTCAATCAGTGAACCGTCGCTAGCAAAGTCGGCTGTACAACTGGGGCGAGTGCTAGGGAGTCTCTCTAGACTAGACCTGCCGTGTGGCGGCACTCGGTCTGCAATCACTGACAGTGGCGACACGCGGGTCCGACGTATACTAACGGACCGCGGCCGATTTAAAGGCTACCACCTAGCAAGCGTGGTGTCTGGCGGTGACACCACAACTAACGAACCATCGCCGTTTTTACAATTGTCGGCATAGATCCATGTGTTAAAAATAAAATATAGCCCTAGAATTAGGGTTTGTCACGCAAATATAAAATAGTACACGGATCTTGCAGAGCTCACAACCGACTGGGTGTAATCGGCGAGCGTAGTTACTCTGAAAACAGAGCAGGTGGCGCTCGTGCAGAGAAACATGTGCCAATTGGCGTACAAAGGCAACGTGCAAATTATCAGTATTAATAACGTCCTTAGTTAGAGTAACAATAAGAAAGAAAGGAAATTAACACTCCCGTTATAACAGTATGGGAGCATTGGTACAAATAATGTAGTTATACATCAAAAAAGGCAGGTGGCGCTTACGCCGAGAAACTTACGCCCAGTGGCACATACAGCCAAAATATAAAAAATTACATTATTATATTAGTAAAGCCCACAAATGGTATACATGTCAGAACTTTAAAATTGACAATAATGGCTCTTGTCAAGAAAGAATTACGAACACTGGTACACGATCCTGTTAATACACATTCACAGGAAAAACAAAATTTTAGAGCCAGGCAAAATCACATAAGGACCGATGTAGTAGCAAACATACACCGTGACAAAACCACCACTACATAAGGGGTAGTGAGCTTAAAGCACTGAAGGTGCATCATAGCTTCCTGAGGAAATAAACCACTAAGGTTACCACCATTAATGTTATACCGTAAACAGTACAGGTTTAAAGCCTTCGAAAAATTGTCGTTATTAATACTGATAATTTGCACGTTGCCTTTGCACGCCAATTGGCACGTGTTTCTCTGCACGAGCGCCACCTGCCCTGCTTTCAGAGTAACTACGCTCGCCGATTACACTCAGTCGGTTGTGAGCTCTGCAAGATCCATGAGCTATTTTATGCTAACGCGACAAACCCTAATTCTAGGGCTATATTTTATTTTTGACACATGGATCTATGCCGACAATTGTAAAAACGGCGATGGTACATTAGTCCTTACTAATGTGAAATTGTAAGTACCAGTCGTTATCATACTTCTGTAATGCAAGAGTTCTCTAATTTCTCTTAAAATTTTAGTCCTTAGATTATCTTCTGAATAAGACAAATTAATATTTGTCGAAACTAAGGTAAATAATTTCTTTATCCATTGTAACTGGTCGGCTGTTTATAATTTTATTGCGTGAAACCGTTGCTGTAGTGCAGCTATGTTTAAAATATTGTAATCGGAAGCATTTCTCACAGACCCGGATTAGTTCTCTACTGTGCTACACTAACTAATCAGTCTAACAAGGGGACGGCGCATATCCTGTTGGTCATCACAGATGTGGACGCTCCAGATGCCCACGCCTTTTTCTTTTTTTTAAGCATTTCTTTCGCATGTCGGGCGAGGCATGAGCTACTTACGTTATCAATGTCATGAAGCTGCAGTTGACGCAGTGCAAACAGCACAGAACGTTGCATTAAAAGTTTTCGGTTTACCTGCCGCGTCAGATTTGGATAAAAATCTCAAGCTTTCGATGACTACCTCATTCATCTTCGTCAGGGGTAAAACTGACTGTCATATACCGGTGAGGCTTCCGCTTTCATAAGCAGTGGACGGTTCCTCATTGGTTGGATGACGTCACGGTGAAAACGGCGCGTACAGAGGTGGCGGACTCTATGTCCATAGATTTTGTTTGCGCGCTTTATCCAGCGTTGTTTGCGGCGCCATCCATCGGAATAACTCAAAAACGTTTGTTGACATCATAAAGCAGATGAGGATAGGTCCGAATGACATCATGATCAGCCTACATGCGGTCTCTGTTTACAAAAGTACCGGTGGAAAATACGTTAAAACTGCTGGCTGAAATACTGAAGTTATTTCGACACACTTTGAGGACCACCTATTTTTTGTATGGTGGAAAATATTATGAAATGACTGACGGAACAGCATAGGTTCGCCACTGTCACCAGCCATAGCTAACTTTTTCATGGAGGATTTCTAAGAACGAGTGTTGAACAGTGCTACCTTACGTCCATCCTGCTTCTTCAGGTGTGTTGACGATACATTTTTAACCTGGCCACATGGCAATGAAGCACTGCAGCAGTTTGTTGATCATTTGAATGGGATACATCAGAACATAAGATTTACAGTGGAGGTGGAGGAGGATGGGAAGTTACCCTTCTTAGATGTGCTGTTGGAGCGAAAATCAGATGGACGTCTCGGAAATTCTGTGTACAGAAAAGCGACGCATACAGATTTATATCTAAATGCGCGTAGTTTTCACCACCAAGCACAGATGAGAGCAATGCTGAATACCTTGGTACATAGAGCGAGGACTCTTTCGGACAAGGACCATCTGACGACGGTATTCAGAAAAAATGGATATTCTGATCGTGATATCAGATCTACTCTGGCGAAGAAACCTAGGAAGGGCGCTGTTCGAACAGATCAAGAGGACCAACACATCGCGCGGCTACCATTCTGCGGTGCAACGACCAGCAAGATCGGCAGAGTCGTGAGGTCGTGAGCCGGCAGGGAATCAGACCAGTCTTCCGACCACCAAGGAAGATTAAGGAAATGTTGCGACCCGTAAAAAGATAATCTCGGCCTAAGAGTACCGGGAATTTACAGCATTCCTTGCGAGCGTGGGAAAAATTATGTGGGCCAGTCCATAAGAACTGTTGCCGATCGCTGTGTGGAACATCAGCGTCACCTGAAAAACAGATATCTAGAAAAATCAGCGGTGGCTGAGCACAATTTGTTAAATAAACATAAGATTTTACTCGATGAAACGAGAATACTTGGTCACGCTTTAAACTGTTGGGAAGCAGTTGAAATTAGACTCTGTGGCAATAATTTCAACAGAGACTCCGGATACGCATTCAGCAATGCACGGTAGAGAGCAGTTGATAAAGAAAGAGCGCAGAGGGAGACTTCTTACATACCCCGCAGTTCCCCGCCTGTTGCGATGGATGGCGCTGCAAACAACGCCGGATAACGTGCGCAAACAAAATCTATGGACATAGAGGCCGCCACCTCCGTACGCGCCGTTTTCACCATGACGTCATTCAGCCAATGAGAAGCCGTCCACTGCTTATAAAAGCGGAAGCCTCACCGGTCCATGGCGATTCGAGGGTTGGATTCCCTCTCTTCTTCATCGAAGAGTTTCACTGCCTGGGCTACTCTCAGGGTGCGCCTTCGACGTGGAAGATCCCTGCCGTGTCGTCTGCTTGCCGTCACCGCCGCCGCCGCCGCTTGGTCGCCGCCTTCCGGTCCTTGCAGCCGCCGTCGCCGTCGCCGCCTGCCGGGGCTCGCCGCCCCAGCCTGGTCGCCGCCTGCCGGTGCTCGCCGCCGCCGCCGCCTGCCGCGGCTCGCCGCCGCCGCCGCCGCCGCCGCCGCCGCTGCCGTCCGGTGCCCGCCGCCGCCGTCCTGACCCTGGTCTACGGCCGTCTTCGTCTTCATCCGTCTTCGTCTTTGTCTGTCCCCAGTTTCTGTCCTCTCCTCTTCGTTCTGTTCGTTCTTGTTTCTCTCTCCCGTCATGTCCACCCCCACCACCACTGTCACTACTACCACCACCGCCATTGTCTATACCTCCCCTTCTGCCGCCTCCACCACTATAACTTGGTGTGCCCAGTCCCACCCCCCTCCTTCCATTCCACCTCTCCTCACTCTCCCTTCATCCTCTGTCTTTGTCGCCCCCTCTCCCGCTTCTTCCTCCCGCTCTTCTCGTTCTGATCCCTTCCCCCCACTCCCCCAGCCTATCACTGCAGCTCCAGCTCGGGTGATGGCCCGTCGGGCCACTGCCCACGCCCAGCTATCCCCGTCACCTTCGCCATCACCGCCGCCACTGCCACCGTCATCGTCATCGTCGCCGTCGCCTTCACCTTCACCGTCACCATCACCATCTCCGGCGCCGACTCCGGCCCCGGGACCTGCCCCTCCCCGCCACATTCCCGTTGTTCCCATCCCCCACACCTCCTCCACCGCCGTCAAGCGCCCCGGTGGCACCCCTGCTTCCTCTGCTTCCAAAAAGGCTGCGCCTCGTCCTCCTTCTCCCACCCATGATGCCATGGAAGTCTCCCCGCCTGTCCCTGCCCCCTCATCCTCCTCCTCTCCCCCATCCTCCTACCGCTACCTCCTCTCCCGTCCTGATCCCTCTCTCCTTGAAGCCCGGAACCTCACCCTCTTCCTTCGCCAGCATTGTCCTGGTGCCCCCATCTCCCTCCTCACTCCTCGCCGAGATTCTGTTCTCATCTCCTCCCCCAGCCCAACCCTCCATACTGACATCCTCTTCTGTCTCCCTATCACCCGTTTTGGTCCCAACGCCTCCCTTACCCCTGCTCCTTCTCCATCTCCTACCCACCAACCCCAACCCCCGCGTCGCCCGCCGACCCTCACCGCTGTGATCACGCGGCTCAGTCCGTCGATCACGGAGGAGGAGGTGTTGGCGGAGCTCCAGGCCCATCCCACGCTGGAGGTGCGGGCGGTCCGCCGCATTTTCAACTCGGCCAGCCCCACCCGCCTTATGCGGGTTTTCTCTGAGGACGCCAACTCCATTGACCGTCTCCTGAAGGAGGGTGCCCTCCTCTTCCACCAGCGGTACAAGGTCGACCCTTCCCGTTCCCCTCCTCAATCCCTGCGCTGCCAGAGGTGTCTGCGCTATAATGCGCACCCCACAGCTGAGTGCCGCGAGGCCCCCACCTGCCCGCATTGTCGGCAGGCGCACTTCCTCCGGCAGTGCCCTAACCTCCAATCACCTCCCTCCTGTAATACCTGCAATCTCCCTCATCCCACCTACTCCCAAAAGTGTAAAGCCCGACCCCCTCCAACCACTCCTGAACTCACTGTACCTGTCCGTCCTCTGGACGCCCCCACCCCTCCTGGCAATTCCCTTCGTCCCCCACCCACCGCTGAGGACATCATCAGGTTCCTCACCATCGTCCTCCAGAATGTTCATCCCTTTCAGCGCCCTCACACCCTCCAGCAGATCTCCCTTGCTGCCCGTTCCATCTTCCAACTCAAGATGTACGCCACCTACTCCAACAACCAGGCCCATTTCACCTTCTCCCGTCTTGACACCCTCGTTTAAATCCCAGTCATGGCGCGACAGCAACGTATCCTTTTCAACAACATCCGCTCCCTTCCCGCCAACAAGAACCTGTTCCTGCACACCCTTGCCACCCACCGTGTGGATGCCTTCCTCCTCAATGAAACCTTCCTGCAACCCCACCACACAGTCCACACTTCGCCCTACCTCCTCCACCGCTCCGATAATCCCCTCCCGATTGCGCGTGGCGGAGTTGCCATTGGTCACCACCGCCAGATCCCCGTTCGGCTCCAACCTCTCCTTCCCGACCCCACCGAACACCTGATCCTTAGTCTCTTCTTCCCCGGCCTTACCGTTACCTGCGCCACCATTTATGTCCGCCCCAACGCTCCTATTCCCTTCGACTTCCTCTCCCACGTCGATCGTACCTTTTCCTCCTACGTGATCGCCGCCGACCTCAACATCCATAGTCGTTCCGCTGCCCAGTTACGGCGATGGCATCGGTTCCTCTCCACCCTTCAAAGTGACCTCGTCCCCATCCCCCGGCATACCCGTCCTGAATCCAACTCCACTCCTGATGTTATCCTCTCCTCCCCCAACCTCCTTGGCCGCATAACGGTGGATGTCCTGGAGCCTATTGGTAGCGACCATCTCCCTGTCCTCCTCACCATTTCAGACGGTCGTCGCCCTCGCCCCGACCCTCGTACTGACCCTCCCCCTAAGTATGTCCACGACTATTCCCGAGCCGACTGGAATGCCTACCGGGATACCCTTTCCACCCAGGTCGATAGCCACCCTCTCACCTACCACCACCCTGACGATGTCACCCATGCCGCCTCCTTTCTCCAGCGGACCTTGTCTGAGGCCGTGGAGGCCCACGTTCCTACTGTCGCCATCCACCCCCACCGTCCTACCTTACCCCCACAGGCCGTTCTCCTCCTCCGTGAATCCCGTCGTCTCTACCGTGCCTTCCTCCGCACGCGTGACCCGGACACACTACGACGCCACCGGCAACTCCAGCGACACGTTCGTAATTTGCTCGCGGCTAAGAAACGCCGGGACTGGCGACAGACATGCACCCGTTTAAATGCAACCCTACCAATCAACTCGTCCAAGTTCTGGTCGGCCTTCCGTCGCCTTACCGGAACTAAACCCTCCCCCTATTATCCTCTTCTCCATGATGATCACCCTTTCCCTGACTCCCTTAGTAAGGCCAATCACTTTGCCTCCTACCTCTCTGATGTATTTTCCGTCCCCGATGATCCCCAGTTCGATTACTCCCTCTTCCCGGATATCCGCGATCGAACTGACACCTCTTCCCCTCCCCTCGCTCCTGGCTTCCAGTACTTGGACAACATTACACACACGGAACTCAATGCCCCTATCACTACACAGGATCTCATTGCTACCCTCCGCACGAAACGCAACACCGCTCCTGGTCACGATCGTGCCACCTACCGTCACCTTCGTGAAGCTCCTGTCTCTTTCCTCTCCACCCTGGCCAGGCTCTACAATGTAGTCCTGTCCACCGGTTACTACCCCGACCTGTGGAAAACCTCCCGTATCCTCATGTTCCTCAAACCTGGCAAACCGCCGTCCGCCGCCTCCTCCTACCGTCCCATCAGCCTTACCTCGGTCTTCAGCAAGGTCCTGGAATCTATCCTCACCCGCCGCATCCACCAGCATCTCCGCCAGCACCGCCTCCTTCCCGTCACCCAGTGTGGCTTTCGGCCTTCCTTCTCTTCCGACGATCTTCTCCTTCACCTCACTCATCTCCTTTCCGAACAGCTTAATTCCCGTCGCTCCGCCATCTTCCTCTCACTTGACCTCGAACGCGCTTATGACCGCGTCTGGCATTCCGGTCTCCTCTTCAAGCTCCAAACCTTCGCCCTTCCCATTAACTACGTCCGTCTGATCGGTTCCTTTCTCTCCCGCCGTCCTTCCTATGTCACCATCCATAACACCGATTCCTACACCTTTTTCCCCTCCGCCGGTGTGCCCCAAGGCTCCATCCTCTCCCCCCTTCTGTACCTTTTGTACACGGCGGACATGCCGCCGCCGTCGCCCCCCGTCCACCTCCTCCAGTTTGCCGATGACACCGCCTTCCTCGCCCTTGCCCCCACCCTGCAACGCTCCCAACGCCTTCTCCAATCCCATCTTGACCGGTTCACCGCTTGGTGCAACCAGTGGTTGCTCAAGGTCAATCCCTCCAAAACCCAGGCGATCATTGTAGGCAAAACCACCCCTTCCTTCCGCCTCCTTGATTTCTATCTCACCATCTATGGCCGTCCTATCGCCCTCACTCCCACCCTTAAGTACCTTGGCGTCACCCTCGACCGTCGCCTCTCCTGGACTCCCCATCTCCAGACGATCCAAGCCAAGGCACGTTCCCGACTCCGTCTCCTCAAGCTCCTTTCCGGCCGCACGTGGGGTCTGGACCCCTCCACAATCCTCCACACCTATAAATCCCTCATCCGCCCTATCCTTTGTTACGCCCATCCAGCGTGGATCTCCGCCCCCCCTCCCTTTTATAAATCCCTCCAAATCCTTGAACGCCATGCTCTCCGCCTTGCCTATCGCATCCGTCTCCCCTCCCCCACGCGGATCCTGTATGATCTCATCCCCTTCCCCCACCTCCTCCTTATTCTTGAAAGGATATGTATCCTGTACACCTCACGTAAACTTGATCCTCCTCACCCGCTCCTTTCCCCGATCCTCTCCCACCCCCGCCCGCTGCCGCGCCTGTATTCCCACGTCCCACCCGGTCTCCATCTCTCCACCCTCCATACCCTCTCCCAAGGTGGCTTCCGCCAGCTCCCTCTCCCTGATGATGTCCTCGTCCCCTCCATCTACCCCTCCTATCAACTTTGACCCTGCCCCGCCCCCCACTTCCCGTGTCCTTTCCTTTCGGCACCCTCCCTCCCTTCTCTTCTCTTCCCTTCTTTTTCCGTCTCCCTGTCCCCTCCCTTCCCCCTCTTCCCCCGGGCTTCCTCTCCCCCTTCCTCCCTCCCCCCTATCTCCCCTGCCCGTGGCATCTCTGCTCTCCCCTCTCGCTCTCCCACTCCCCTTCCTCCTCCTCCTCTCTTGGCAGGTCCCCGGACTCGCACACGTATAGTGAACATTCGCGCGCCGGAGATCGTCGCCTTTTGTGTCTCGTGTGTGTGACGTCGTATAGTGTTTTTGGTGTCCGCCGTCCCACTCCTACGTTCACTTGTGCCATCGGACTCTTCAGTGTTTTGTGCGCCGTGCCGACGTGTTTTCCGTGTTGTTATCGTCACATGTGAACGACTCCGTGTTTTTTATGTCTCTGTGACCTCTCTCTTTTGCCCGTCACTTTGTTCTTTGTCATTCACCATGTTTTATACTCTTGTAAAACGCTATGGCTGAAGAGCGGCGTAGTGTGCCCCTGCCAGCCTACCTGAGTTGTACCGGTTTTAAAATAACAATAAAGTAAAAAAAAAAAAAAAAACGGTCCATGGCAGTCAGTTTTACCCCTGATGAAGGTGACGGAGGTAGTCATCGAAAGCTTGGGATTTTATCCAAATTTGACGCGGCAGGTAAACCGAGAACTTTTTATGCAAGGACTCCGACGCGAAAGACTTCGTAGTCATAGTACAGAACGTTAATCAGATGGCCTTGCGATCTAGTTCCCATAAGGAACAATTTTTCATTTTGAATTTTTACATTATTTATAGTCTGCCCCGATAGCTGAGTGGTCAGCACGGCTGTCTGCCACGCCAAGGGGCCCGGATTCGATTCCCGGCAGGGTCGGTGATTTTCTCCGCTCAGGGACTGGGTGTTGTGTTGTCCTCATTATCATTTCACCATCATCAGTGGAAGGCAACGTGAAACCACCACTGGAATCACTTCCCTAGACGCTCATGCGGTGAACCTCTCTGACGACGCTTCCCGCATGAGAAGACCTGCCGTACGGCAGAACACAAAGTCAGTTAAACTATTTATATTGATAGACACAAAATGAACGAAGTAACCCTCTCGTACAGACCGCTGGAAAATTGTTGCCTACAGTCTACGTAAGCCCAGGAGAGAACACTAGCTACTTTGGCCGATGACTGAAAAAACGATAGTTGAATGTACAGCAGAATATAGGAGTAATTTTTACTTGTTGTATGTTTAGTTTAACATAATGCAACGCGTTTCGAGCACATTCTGCCCATTTTCAGGCATTTATTCGTACAGGAAATTGTTACTTAAAAGTAAATAACTATTCGCTGTATGCACCAACGCCTGACGATGGGTAGAACATGCTCGAAACGCCTTGCATTGCGTAAAAAATAAAGTAAAACAAATAAAAGTGATTTGTAGTAGTAAATACAAGTTAATTATTCCACACAATCACGGTTCCCAGACGTAGCCTGTATAGCCGTAATTAATAACAAGAACTGGCCAGGTGCGAGTAGGACTTTCGCATTGAGGAGGTTTCCGTACAAACAGAATTATGCATACGGACAGTTCATCCGTCGCGGGAATGGGGAATTTCGAACATTTTTGCTCGTTATCGACGTTGTTACTGGCAAGATATCGGTCGCAGGAATTCCAAGATTTTAGACAATGTTTTATTTCAATACGATAAATGTGACTTACAGTCATGCAGGAGGAAGGCGACCATTATTATTATAATCAGTAGTTCTGAATTCAGATTGACTTGGTCGCGATGGTAAGACAACAGGCAAGAAATGACTTTATTGCTCAGCTGACGCGTTTCGGAATTTGTCGATCGTCATGTATCCAGTAGCGATTACTGCTGGTAGATACGACGTTTGAAGCCGTATGTGAAACAGTAATCGCTCCTGGAAACCCTTAACGATTCATAAGTGAGATTGCGAGTATCAAAATATATGACCTAAATGGCCGAATCTTTTTTGCCTCGACTTAGAAGTTACATTTATTATATCACTGAGGGACTACATACCTTAGTATGTGACACAGATTTCAACCACACCTCTACCCGTTCTTGAGAAAAAAATGAGCCTTAAGAGACAAAAAGAGTTTCTTCGTGTGATATAATTGCGAACTTACAGTTTACGTCTTTTTTCTGCGGTTGTACTACGAAACCTAACTTTTTGGCAAATTTTCTGATTCCAGGCCAACGAGAAGCACCCTACAGGTTTCGATGAGTGACTTTACCAGTATCGAAATATGCGACATAAATGGCCGTATCTTTTGATTGCATTGACTTCAATGTTTTACACCAGCAATGGATCTTGAAGCGTGAATTTACTGTCAAAACCTTTTCTTAAGAATTTACTTTATTTGCAAGCGATTCATCAAGAACATTAACACATTTAATGACACTATGTGAGCGTGGAAGTAGTTGCCAATGGGTAACTGATGAACAAATTATTTTTTTTTTTAATAAATGGAAATTTTATTCTTATAAGCCCCTTTTTTTTTAAACAGATTTAATATTATAATGAGAAAGCACCCTGTAAATATCAGGTTACAATTTATTCAGAGGCAAAAATAACAATTTTTTCCCTTTTTGATAGTGTCCTTTCGGCTGAGAACCTTGCCGCTCCCTTTTGACCCGGCTGTACCGCTCACAACAACCTCTGAAAGACTATACCGGTGCAAATCTGCAACACACCAGATTACTTTAAACTAAAAATTTTAACAACTCCCACAAGCACTTAAACTATGCACCCCATAAAAGGTGTGGAAATGGTAGAAAACACTCACATTAAAAATTATTTGCACCGAAAGCAACTTGTTTTTAAAAGAACTCTTACGGTGGAAGGGTGGCAATTTCATATACTAAAAAGACCATTTAAATAAAATCCATGAAATGCAGTTTTACATAAAATGTACCAACATGCTCTACATTACACATATACCACCTCGCAAGATGATAGGCGAGATAAAAACATATTTCAGGAATTCGGCTTTTACACCTTAAGCAATAAATTTGTTAACACCGAATCCGACAAACATGAGAGAGGCAGCTGCTATTAACGTACGGCAGACCGACAGACAGACTGACAGACACTAACTGCCTAACAAATGCGGACAAGAGACAGGCGAGCATGCTGGAGACGAGAGACTGACCAAGAAAACAAGTAGAGTTTAACAAGTAACTGAAACAACATATCACGAATCACTTAAATTCTAATGACTGCGATTTCTGGCGAAGACCTGGCGCTGCACCCCCAAAACGCCCAAGCTGCCAGCCGCTTCAACGGACGCAGGAAGGGGCGCCGATCTCCCGTCTCACGGCGTCGCAGCTCGTACCGGCCAGACCGATGTCGTAGGTTGACTCCTGTTGCTCTCGTGTCGGCCGCGAAGCCACTACCCTTCGCTATACGGCGCGGCCCACTGAACTGACGTCGCGACTTCACATGCGCCGACGCTCAAGGCGGACAAGTCACCTTGTGTCCCAGTGCGCGACCGACCAACCGATCGATCCAACCGCCAAGGACCATTGCCTGAACAAACTCGAGCAAACTGGCGGCGTAACACATATTAGCACTCCGACGACAGACACTGGCTGCCCCACACGGAGCCGGCTGACCAACTGACCGGACTCCCCGAGACTGACAAACTGACAAACTGCCGAGCTCATAGCGCCCCATAAATGCACATGAACAGGCAACCTTTTCCCTCCCCCCCCTTCCATCCTCTTTCTTCCCCACCTCCCCTCTCTTTGCCCCCTTCTCTCCCCTGCGTCCTTTTCCATTTCCCTCCTCTGCCTCCTCTCATTCCCTCTCGCGTCTGCCCTTCTCCCCCTTTATTAGTCCTCTCCCTCCTTGGTTCCCCCCCTTTTCGTTTTTTACTCTCCTCCCTCCTTGTTTTTCCCCCTCCTGCAGGTCCCCCCCCCCCCCCCGCCACCCCCCCCCCCCCATCTGCCTTTGGCTCGGGAGTGTCGTCTTTGTGCTGCCACTTTCGTGCAGTGTTCTACAGTGAGTGTTCTACTGTGTGTGTTTTACAGTGAGTGTTCCGTGTTGTGTTTTTTGGGACTTGTTGCGAACGGCCATCGTACTGTCGCTGGGTGTGCCTTCTATCTCTTGCGAACAGAAACCAGACTGTCGCCATGTTTTTTAATTGTGTGTCTACTATGTTACTTGTCTGATTCCTGTGTATTTAATCTACATTGCCAACCCCTTTTGCTTTCTGTTTTAACTTTCCGCAATTTTACCCCGTTTTACACTTTAAATCACCATTTTATCGCCTGTTTCTCCTTGTTTCTTTCTTCTTCCTTTATTTTAAAAAAGTCTGTAGGCTGTAGAGCAGCTTAGTAAGCTGCTGCCAGCCCGCCCCCTTCGGGAGGAATTGAAAATCAATAAAGAAAAAAAAACCTTTTCCCTTTCCCACGAGAGGGAGACACCAAAGCTGCGATTGCCACAGCGGCGCCACCGCCAGAAACGGAGGGCGATGCTTCACTACGCGCAGCGGTGCGCTCTTCAGAACAGCAAATTTTACCACGGCTCAGAGCTGTATGTGAAATTAATTTCCACTCGTTACGTCTTCCCGTTCCCGTGAAAAAGGGTTTCTAACAGTCGGACAGACAGACAGGCGGACAACAAAGTGAGCGCAAAAGGGCTCCATTTTTAACGACTGACAGAGAACCTTAAAAATATAGGAGTCTCGCGATTACTTTGTCAAAATCTGGGAAAATTTTTTTTGGCGGAGATAAAGCTCAAAGTGCAGGAGATCAAATCTCTTCAGTTAACTGGCTCGTAAGCTAGACAACTACAGGACGAGATTTTTCAAAACTCTTGACATGAATCCCCCAAAAGCAGACCGCCAGAGCGCTCTTTTAAATACAAATTTCATCAAAAATCCGCTCGTATCTCATCGAGAGAAAAATGGAAATCACATCCCAAGAAGATTGCATCAGAATACATTCCATTGAACATCACTAGCTATCCTCACCAATATTTGGCTAAATGATGCGTTACGCGTTGTTTATTTCCAAGCTGTGCGATGAGAGTGAAACTTTTGTCAACGTACGTCAAGTCTGTTTTCCTATACAGAATTTAAAAGAACCGTCTGATTACAGAAATACGGCGTTTATAATGTGTGCAAGATGCCGAGAAAATTACTGCTTCCCCAGTTTTTACGATGTATATTGTATTGTTACCAGTCCTCATAGGGAATGTACAGTGATCGCTGTGAAACACGCGGACATGCCGCATACTTGTGTGAAACAGAGTTATCAGCATCTAACAGAGTTTGAAAGGGACAGTGAAAGTATCTAACCAAAACTGCAACCTTTTATTCAGTGAAAGTATCAGTGATAAGATTGTTCTAAATTATATACTCATCAAACCTGCATCTGACTGCGTCTGTGAACTTGTTTCTTGCACTCCACCATTTTGCGAGAAATGCAACATGCATTTGACACAGAAATCAAGTTTAAGAGAATAATGCCGTTTGTGCAATGGCATTAAGATGGTACTGGAAAATTAACTTTTGGCCCTGATGTTTACTTGATTCTTTCATTGGTGGGTAACTTTAGTTTACTACTCATTTTCATATTCAATGCAAGCAAAGGATGTGGATTATGATTCAGGCTGTTAGATTTAAACACAATATTGATCTCAATATATATATTGTTAAAATTTTAAGTCATACACAAAACCTACTATTTCAAACATTTTCGTAGCACAGATCACTCTTACAAAAAATTTTACAAAACGCTTACTGCATCAAACCTTGGAGGTACAAATCCTAACTCTGAACATTATCTAACAAAAACCAATTTGAAATTATTATATATCTTCTCTCATTTACATGCTAAAGTTTGGTCAGGGGCAGCGACCTACCTTAACGCTGTCACCACACGTCTGCTTCCTCCGGGCACTTACCTGTCACTCCTCGGTTTTTTACTGTACGTTCCTGGCTCTCTTAACCATCAAAGATCGTCCTACTCGAAGATATACTCGTTCCACCTTGTGGTTGGCAACTACTGACTATTTTCTGGAGCTACCCTGAAGACTTTAGCACATACCTTTCAAGGGGATGTACAGTGGTCGCTATGAAACACGCGGAGATGCCGCGTACTTGAGTGAAACAGAGTTATCAGCATCTGACAGAATTTGAAAGGGACATCATTTTAGTTATGGCCAGATGGTCGAATCGTGGAATATCCAGTTCCATTGTGTGTTCGGACACGACAGTGGCCCGATATTGGACTGCGTGAGAACTTGAGGGCAGCCACGCTCGTTGTCAAGGTTCCGGTTGACCACGGGTGACCATCACAAGGCAGCACCGCTATTTCGGGTACCAAGCAGATCACAACGCCTTCAAAACTGCGCCTGCCAGGTTGTGGATCCCTGCAGCTTTTTGTGTCTCCCCACACCACTGGTTCAATTAGCGTCACACTCGTAGGCTGCCGCTAACGCCGCGACACCAACGGCTGCGTATGGAATGTTGTCCTGACCGGGAACCACGAACTACACACTGTGTTCAGCGACGAAGCGCAGTTGTGCACTAACGCAGAAGACCGTCATCGTCGAGTACAGTGGCTGCAAGGGGAGGTCTCAGACACTTTGCAGAGGCGCAGCAGTGTTACTGCTGTGGGAAGCCACCCTGTTGTGGCTGGAAATGATGGGCCAGCTCTAACGACACATGGTCATGTCAGAGACACTCTGCGTCCTCATGGGTTACATCTCATGTGACAGATTGTGGCGTCATATTTCAACAGGCCAGTGGTCGTCTGCATACGGAACACCTATCTAAGAAATATATGCGTGATTTTGAAGCAGTGCCTTGCAAGCAACATGCGCAGACCTAATTTGAACAGTTCTCGGGTATCCGACCGAGTAGCGTCCTAATTTCTCCACAATATTTCGGCAGATGTACACGCTGCCATCTTCAGGTGGTTCCTGACGAATGCTGTGCTGTTCCTCTCGGCGCCCTATATATGCTAGTCGTTACCCCCTCCACCGTTCCTCTCCTGGTGTCTTTGGTGCGGCCGGCGCAGCGGCTACTGGAGGTGGTGGGGGAAGCGGCGCTTGGGTCTTAACCGGGGTCTGCAGTCTCCCTGCTGCCGCCGTCGTGGGCGGTCCTCGATTTCTGGGTGCGCATCTTTCTCTCCTGGCTGAGTGCAGGGTTCCAAGCCTGATTAAGTTGAAGGCCGCTGTCTTTATTAATTAGATCGTCCTGTAGATGGATTTCGATGGCCTCTTTAGTAACGCAGTCCCAGAATTAGGAGGATTGACAGAGTATTTTTGTTTTTTCATAGTCCATAGTACGGCCAGTCTCTATACAATGGTCAGCCAGGGCGGATTTAGTGGCCTGGAGTAATTCAGTATGGCGCTTGTGTTCGCGGCACCTCTCTTCTACAGTGCGGACTGTCTCCCCAATGTATGATTTTCCACACTGACAGGTAATTTAATAAACGCCTGGTTTTCGAAGGACTAGGTCACCTTTCACTGAACCCAGTAGAGTCAAGGTTTTTGCCGGGGGTCGGGATACACATTTCACATTGCGTTTCCCCAGGATTCCGCCAATTTTTCTGGAGGTGTTTCCGACAAACGGAATGCACGCCAACGACTTCTTCCGTTTCTTCTCCTTGTTCTCTTGGTGCAGTCTGAGTGCGTGTCTTATTTGCTTCTGGTTGTACCCATTTTTCCTAAATGTTATCTCTCGGTGCTGCAGTTCTGCTGGAAGGCTTTCCTGATCGCTAAAACCTTGACTCTAGGCCTTCGAAAACTAGGCGTTTATCGAATTCCCTGTCAGTGCCGAAAATCATACATTGGGCAGACAGTCCACACTGTAGAAGAGAGGTTCCGCGAACACAAGCGCCAGGCCACTAAATCCGCCCTGGGTGACCATTGTATAAAGATTGGCCATACTATTGACTATGGAAAAACAAAAATACTCTGTCAATCCTCCTACTTCTGGGACTGCGCTACTAAAGAGGCCATCAAAATCCGACAACAGGACGATCTAATTAATAAAGAGAGCGGCCTTCAACTTAGTCAGGCTTGGAAACCTGCACTCAGCCTGGAGAGAAAGATGCGGTCCCAGAGATCGAGGATCGCCCCCAACGAAGGCAGCAGGGAGACTGCAGACCCCGGTTCAGACCCAGGCGCTGCTTCCCCCACCACCTCCAGTAGCCACCGCGCCGGCCGCACCAAAGACACCAGGAGAGGAACGGTGGAGGGGGTAACGGCTAGTATATATAGGGCGCCGAGAGAAACAGCACAGTATTCGTCAGGAACCACCTGAAGATGGCAGCGTGTACGTCTGCCGAAATATTGTGGAGAAATTACGACGCTACCCGCTCGGATACCCGAGAACTGTTCAAATTGGAAATACGCCGGGAAAACTTCAGATCGCAAGCCCAGACCTGTTCCCGATAGACCACGTTTGGGAGCGGCTTGGACATTAACATCATCCCGGCGCAAGTACCCGGGATACCATGAATCGGTTAGAATACTTGCCGTCCAGCTTGCCTCACGAGAGGATACAACAACTTTGGGTATAAATCCAGGCCAGAGGAGATGCAACGTCATTATGACAAGTGGGCTCAAGTTCCTTGTAAATTTGACACCTCTGCATGTTCTTCTCGTTCACTAGTAAATTACTGTCCACTGTGATAGGCTCTTCCTGCCGGGCTCTCGAAGTCAGCACTCGCCTACAAAAACCGGGATGACTCCACTGAAAATGCACGTCGTCGTATGAGAACAATTTTCAGAATCTCTCAATTTTCCATTTTGCAAGATGTAAATCGGTTTTTGCCAACTTGTGAAACACACTACCAAAAGATAACCTCTCCCCCAGCCGGCACACGACTTTTCCCCTGTCCCCAAAGAGGAGTGCCAACAGACGTTGCCACTTCGAGAAATTTAAAGCACTCAACGAAATTTTTACAAACTTACCAAATTCCAGAGTGGTTTCGTTAGTACCGATTCCTTTATAGAGAACTGTGAAGACGGTTTACAATAGCAACACTAACATATGTTTATTGCTTGATGTACCCATGGAGGAATCGTCCTCATTTGTTTACTGTATTCTCTACAAATGGTTCAAATAATTATAAGCACTATGGGACTTAATAGCTAAGATCATCAGTTCCCTATACTTAGATCTAACTAACCTAAGGAGATCACGCACATCCATGCCCGAGGCAGGATTCGAACCTACGACCGTAGCAGCCGCGTGGTTCCGGACTGAAGCCCCTACAACCGCTAGACCACTGCGGCCGGCTACTGTATTCTGTATGTCGTTCGCAACAGCAAAGCACTTGCAGTGGATTCGTTTCACAGTAGCGAGGATGAACAAGTGCTCATAGCTCTTAAGTTACGCGTTTTAAAACCCCTGTATATTGCACATGTTTGTCTCCTTTCCGTGCCGGCCGCGGTGGCCGAGCGGTTCTAGGCGCTTCAGTCCGGAACCGCGCGACTGCTACGGTCACAGGGTCGAATCCTGCATCGGGCATGGATGTGTGTGATGTCCTTAGGTTAGTTAGGTTTAAGTACACTAAAGGCTATTAAAACTGCTACACCACGAAGATGACGTGCTATAGACGCGAAATTTAACCTACAGGAAGAAGATGCTGTCATATGCAAATGATTAGCTTTTAGAGGATTCAAACAAGGTTGCAGAAATCGGCGACACCTACAACGTGCAGACACGAGGAAAGTTACCAACCGATTTCTCATACACAAACAGCAGCTGATCGACGTTGCATGGTGAAACGTTGTTGTGATGCCTCGTGTAAGGAGGAGAAATGCGTACCATCACGTTTCCGACTTTGAGAAAGGTCGGATTGTAGCCTATAGCGATTGCGGTTTATCGTATCGCGACATGGCTGCTCGCGTTGGTCGAGATCCAATGACTGTTAGCAGAATATGGAATCGGTGGGTTCAGGAGGGAAATATAGAACGCCGTGCTGTATCCCATCGGCCTCATATCACTAGCAGTTGAGATGACTGGCATCTTATCCGCACGGCTGTAACGGATCGTGCAGCCACATCTCGATCCCTGAGTCAACAGATGGGGACGTTTGAAAGACAACAACCATCTGCACGAACAGTTCGACGACGTTTGCAGCAGCATGGACCATCAGCTCGGAGACCATGGCTGCGGTTATGGTTCAAATGGCTCTGAGCACTATGGGACTTAACATCTTAGGTCATCAGTCCCCTAGAACTTAGAACTACTTAAACCTAACTAACCTAAGGACATCACACAACACCCAGCCATCACGAGGCAGAGAAAATCCCTGACCCCGTCGGGAATCGAACCCGGGAACCCGGGCGTGGGAAGCGAGAACGCTACTGCACGACCACGAGATGCGGGCATAGGGCTGCGGTTACCCTTGACGCTGCATCACAGACAGGAGCGCCTGCGATGGTGTACTCAACGACGAACCTGGGTGCACGAATGACAAAACGTCGTTTTTTCGGATGAATCCAGGTTCTGTTTACAGCATCACGATGGTCGTATCCGTGTTTGGCGACATCGTGGTGAAAGCACATTGGTAGCGTATATTCGTCACCGCCATACTGGCGTATCACCTGGCGTGATGGTATGGGGTGCCATTGGTTACACGTCTCGGTCACCTCTTGTTCGCATTGAGTGCACTTTGAACAGTGGACGTTACATTTCAGATGTGTTACGATCCGTGGCTCTACGCTCCATTCGATCCCAGTGAAACACTACATTTCAGCAGGATAATGCACGACCGCATGTTGCAGGTCCTGTACGTGGCTTTCTGGATACAGAAAATGTTCGACTGCTGCCCTGGCCAGCACATTCTCCAGATCTCTCACCAACTGAAAACGTCTGGTCAATGGTGGCCGAGCAACTGGCTCGTCACAATACGCCAGTCACTACTCTTGAACTATGGTATCGTGTTTGAAGCTGCATGGGCAGCTGTACCCGAACACGCCATCCAAGCTCTGTATGACTCAATGCCCAGGCGTATCAAGGACGTTATTATTGCCAGATGTGGTTTTTCTGAGTACTGATCTGTCAGGGTCTTTGCACCCAAATTGCGTGAAAATGTAATCACATGTCAGTTCTAGTATAATATATTTGTCCAATGAATACCCGTTTATCATCTGCATTTCTTCTTGGTGTAGCAATTTTAATGGCCAGTAGTGTAGTTCTAATTTCTAGGTGACTGATGACGTCAGATGTTACGTCTCATAGTGCTCAGAGCCATTTGAACCAATCTCCTTTTCGTCCGTGGTACCGCCTCTCAGAATATGGAATACTTCTTTTCGGACAGTCGTTACGTAACATAAAGAATGGTACGTTGCCGTGGTTATTGAATATGTACGACACGGTTCTGAGTTTCTACATAAGGCATCTGAAATTTCTGACAATAAACTGAACTAATTTTGCAAATTCTTGCCAGATGTGACTGAAGCGACGTATGACGGGCTACAGATAGGACCCACTTATTACACGGAGCAATATTGCGACATATGCATGAAATATTGAAAAAGGTGAGGCAATACAGACCCTATGAATTATCTTAGAAAATAGACTATGGAAAGGCAAACCTACGTTTCTAGCATTTGTAAACTTAGAGAAAGTTTATGACAACGTTGACTGGAATACTCTCTTTGACATTCTGAAGGAGGCAGGGGTAAAGTACAGGGAGCGAAAGGCTATTTATAATTTGTACAGAAACCAGATGGCAGATATAAGAGTCGAGGGGCACGAAAGGGAAGCAGTGGTTGGGAAGGGAGTGAGGCAGGGTCGTAGCCTCTCCCCGATGTTATTCAATCTGTATATTGAGCAAGCAGTAAAGGAAACAAAATAAAAGTTCGGAGTAGGTACTAAAATCCATGGAGAAGAAATAAAAACTTTGAGGTTCGCCGATGAGATTGAGATTACGTCAGAGACAGGAAAGGACTTGGAAGAGTAGTTGAACCAAATCAACAGTGTATTGAAGGGAGGATACAAGATGAACATCAACAAAAGCAAAACGAGGATAATGGAATGTAGTCGAATTAAGTCGGGTGATGCTGAGGGAATTAGATTAGGATATGAGACACTTTAAGTAGTAAAGGAGTTTTGCTATTTGGGGAGCAAAATAACTGATGATGGCCGAAGTAGAGAGGATATAAAATGTAGACTGGCAATGGCAAGGAAAGTGTTTATGAAGAAGAGAAATTTGTTAACATCGAGTATAGATTTAAGTGTCAGGAAGTCGTTTCCGAAATTATTTGTATGGAGTGTAGCCATGTATGGAAGTGAAACATGGACGATAAATAGTTTGGAGAAGAAGAGAATAGAAGCTTTCGAAATGTGGTGCTACAGAAGAATGCTGAAGATTAGATGGGTAGATCACATAACTAATGAGGAGGTATTGAATAGAATTGGGGAGAAGAGGAGTTTGTGGCACGACTAGAAGAAGGGATCGGTTGGTAGGACATGTTCTGAGGCTTCAATGGATCACCAATTTAGTATTGGAGGGCAGCGTGGAGGGTAAAAATCGTAGAGGGAGACCTAGAGATGAATACACTAAGCAGATTCAGAGGGATGTCGGTTGCAGTAGGTACTGGGAGATGAAGAAGCTTGCACAGGATAGAGTAGCATGGAGAGCTGCATCGAACCAGTCTCAGGACTGAAGACCACAACAACAACATGTATGAACGAACGCCGGTTCACGCTGTCACAGATGGAACATCGAATTAAATACCCGTTTTCGGAACAGATGTGCGCCACTTATTGTTATAGGGAGACGGAAGTGGCTTTCTGATATGCCGAATTACTGTTTTCGATTCCTAATTTAAGGAATCTAGTCGTCGTATGTCTTAGTTCGTTCTGTACCGTCTTTTTTCTGTCTCTTCCATAGTGCTGCATTCCTTACAGGGAAAAGAGTGTCGAATAATCGGTTTTAAAGACGCCGCGCCACGAGATACACGCAGCGTTGGCGGCGGCACCACAGAACCGTTACGGAGAGCACGTTCCTAGGGCAGAGCGTGCGTGTGGCGGTAATAACAGTGTTTAACGCACACACACGCACCGCGTGTCTCAGCTCGCGCTGCCTCGCCACGCACAGCGGCCGTTTAAAAGGCAGCCATCACGCGGGCCGCCGCAGCTGCTTCACGCGTCGCTCACCCCATAAACACATAGCCGCCTGCCTCCGGGATCCCTGGATGCGTGACGTCACGACCAGCGCCGGGCCGTACTGCGCATTAGAGAGCCTGTATAGGGAGAGAGTGGCCAACCGGACGATACAGCGGCCATTTTTCTGCCAAACTGCGGGCGGGCCTTTTGAATGGCCAGTAGTGGAGTAGTGGAGTACACACTCACCGAATCAAAAGCACAAGACAATATGGCGAAATCATTCGTTAAATGCCTTTGTTTACAGCTATAATATACTCATAGTAGCCTACTACGTACAGCACAGGAACATTTGATACAGTGGCTGTAAAAATTATTCGTTATTTGCATTTATCTCCGTTAAAGTACGTTTACTAGACATATTGCAATGAAGTGATTACGTAGGCTTTCCTGGCCTAATTAGTCTTGAAAGTCTCTTCGGGTTTGCTGCTGGATACTAAAATCAACTTGACTCGATATTTCGGCGATCCAACTGGTCGCCATCTTCAGGAAATTCTGCTTCTGCTGATGAGTCCCGCTGAGAACTGACGCCAGGCTGCAAATCGACGTCCTATATAGGCCACCGTTCAGCACACGTCGCATGCGACGCCCATCACGGTTCCTGCCCTTCAAGACAGGGAGGTGGCGCCGCCCTTAGTGGAACACTGCTGGCAGTGATATATCGCACTCAGGGCCTCGCCGAAGAACGTTCAGTTTTGATACGAGAAAATACAGGATTCCACGTCTTGCTGAGAGGAAACTCATTGTCTCTGAGGCGATTGAAATTAGGACCTGATAATTTAATCAATTTGTTTTGTATCGGAAGTGCATAACGCTAAAGATTTAACGTACCTTTATTACGTCAGAAGAATGAAAGTCGTAAGTAGTTGTTTATTTGTGACATGCAAAAAGTGTGAGACGTATTAGTATTTATTAGTACTTCTTGTCACGTCTTCAAACGTTTTGCATGTCACAAGTAAACAACTGCTTACGACTTTTACACGAGAGGTAACAAACGAAAAAGATCACAAAAGTCAGGTAATGTTAAATGCAGGCCACTGTAATAACGACCAAATATAACAAGAAAACTACCGTATCTCTTCTACCCAACAGTAAGTAGGCCTATTAAAAACTGTCTTCAAGAGTACCTACAATTCTTTACTACTAATAATGTTTCAGCAACCACGACAACTCCGGAAAACGTGCTTACAACTTGCCTGCGTTAACAGCCAAGCAATAATACTGAAACCAAAATAACGCCTAGTGTTCTGATTCGGAACGAAATAAAGTTTGACGCTATAAAGTCGAATGAGCATGGCACAAGAATTACAGGAACATTCCGTTTCCAGCATGGACTGTCAGATATTGGCTTCAGAACAGCTTGTGATGCTACCACTATGCACGAACTGTTAAAGAAATAAGAGCTTAAAAATGCAGTAAATTGTAATAGGCCTACCTGTTTTGCATGACTAAAAATATTTAGGGAAACTGACACCTTAAAATCAGAGTTCTCTGAGCAAAGTGAAGAACCAAACATTTTTATAGGCGCAACTAAATAAATATTTCGGATAAAATATACCATTAAGAAAATTGTACATGGACTTTATTACAAGACTTACTATTCCTACTTGACTGTTCATTTCAGACTGTAAAAAGAAGTTACATTATTTCAACTCGTATTTAAGATCGCAAACGCTAATTACGTACTAAAAACGATATACAACTTAATCGAACATGCATGCACAACGCATAACAAGTTCCTCAATAATTCAAATACCTTTTAATCGTTTCCAAAAGTCGTCTGAACTTCAATTCAACTCAAAAGCGCGGCGAACGTACGAAGCGCGAGAGACGTTTGGCAGAAAAATGGCGCCAAAGCTAATCAACCAATCACGAACAACTTCGTCTTTGGCCACTCTCTCTGTATACAGGCTCTCTAACCGCTCCACGACAGGAGCGACACCAATACGACGAGGATATAGGAGCCGCTCCTGCCAGCCTTGGTCTAGTGGGACAGTAGAAGACGGACGCTAGCGGGGCAGTTATTAGTGATCCATATCCATTGCTTACATTGACACTGTACATAGTGAAGGACACTGACTTATTTGCATTTCGCCCATCATTAGCAACAACTCCTCTAAACCGAAGTTAAGTATCACCAATCTACTTTATTGTAATAAAAACCATTAACCTCATTTGCTTGAATTGTTGTGTAGCTATCCGAGAAAGCAGCATCCTTTAGGCAACCTATAAGAGACGTGTGGGCAAGACGGATGAAGGCGTTTCATTTGCTTACAATAGATATACACTACTGGCCATTAAAATAGCTACACCAGGAAGTTGACGTGCTACAGACGCGAAATTTAACCGACAGGAAGAAGATGCTGTGATATGCAAACGACTAGCTTTTCACAGCATTCACACAAAGAGCAGTTGACCGGCGTTGACTGGTGAAACATTATTCTGATGCCTCGTGTAAGGAGGAGAAATGCGTACCATCACGTTTCCGACTTTGATAATGGTCGGATTGTAGCCTATCCCGATTGCGGTTTATGGTGTCGCGACATTGCTCCTCGCGTTGGTAGAGATCCAGTGACTGTTAGCAGAATATGGTATCGGTGGGTTCAGGAGGGTAACACGGAACGCCGTGCTGGATCCCAACGGCCTCGCAGCACTAGCAGTCGAGATTACAGGCATCTTATCCGCATGGCTGTAACGGATCGTGCAGCCACGTCTCGATCCCTGAATCAACAGATGGGGACGTTTGCAAGACAACAACCACCTGCACGAACAGTGCGACGACGTTTACAGCTCGGAGACCCTTGACGCTCCATCACAGACAGGAGAGCATGCGATGATATACTCGACGACGAACCTCGGTGCACGAATGGCAAAACGTAATTTTTTCGGATCAATCCAGGTTCTATTTACAGCATCATGATGGTTTCATCCGTGTTTGGTGACATCGCGGTGAACGCACATTGGAAGCGTGTATTCGTCATCGCCATACTGGCGTATCACCCGGCGTGATGGTATGGGGTGCCATTCGTTACACGTCTCGGTCACCTCTTGTTCGCATTGACGGCAATTTGAACAGTGGGCGTTACATTTCGTGGCTCTACCCGTCATTCCATCCCTGCAAAACCCTACATTTCAGCAGGATAATGCACGACCACATGTTGCAGGTCCTGTACGGGCCTTTCTGGATACAGAAAATGTTCGACTGCTGCCCTGGCCAGCACATTCTCCAGATCTCTCACCAATTGAAAACGCCTGGTCAATGGTGGCCGAGCAACTGGCTCGTCAGAATACGCCAGTCACTACTCTTGATGAAGTGTGGTATCGTGTTGAAGCTGCATGGGCAGCTGTACATGTACATGCCATCCTAGCTCTGTTTGACTCAATGCCCAGGCGTGTCAAGGCCGTTATTACGACCAGAGGTGGTTGTTCTGGGTACTGACAGGATCTACGCACCCAAATTGCGTGAAAATGTAATCACATGTCAGTTCTAGTATAATTTATTTGTCCAATGAATACCCGCTAATTATCTGCATTTCGTCTTGGTGTAGCAATTTTAATGGCCAATAGTGTAACTCAGTCAACTGCCTTCAACAACGATAAATACTCAAAGTCGCAGTGGAGAATTCGTTTTTAAGCACAGAAGCGTCGTGGCAACCATTTCTCCAGAAACTGGCGAAGGAGATTGGACGTGTTGTTAGCAGGCTCTCGGTCGATGTTACTGGGCGGCGCCACACAGTCCGTGCATTCGAATGCCAAAGTTGAGCGAGCCGAGTTTCTGATGTCATACTGTGGAAAAAGCACATTCGGGAGTCTTTCTGGACGTGGAACAACGCCATCAACATCTCAGTAAAGAGTCGGGAAACGCCATATTGGCCTTCCGCTAAAGTCAGTATTTGGTAGGCTATATACGAATTACAGTTACGTCCTATGAATATACGCCATTTTGCAGAACGAGCAAAGTGAGGACCTCTCGAAAACCCGCCGTATATTGGTACGATCAGTTGTAATAAAACGACTGAGAACGTCACAGGTTGTTAATGAATTTTCATATTGCAGGTTCAAGAAAAGGCAACCTTAATACGCGTGCAAGAATATATTGTCATGGCTAAGATTTATTCTAATTAAATGTCAGAAAATAACATACACACATCAAAAAAAGTTTTCCATCACTCCCGTTCCCAGAACTCCTGACGATAGACGTTGACTGTGGATATTGTATCACAGACACAGTCCCTTTGTTCAGAGATGTAACTAATCCCGCCCAACGATATGAACAACCATACATGAGCAGCGCCTATTAGACGGAGGTGGTCCGACACCCGATCAGTTCCAGTCATTCCATCAGTAAGGAAGTACACGGCTCGTGTTGTCTGTAATTCAACCATGCGTAGACGGTCAATACCACAGTTAGATCGTGTCCGCATTCTGACTTTGTGTCAGGAATGGCTCTCAACAAAGGAAGTGTTCAGGCGTCTCGGAGTGAGCAAAAGCGATGTTGTTCAGACATGGAGCAGATACAGAGAGTCAGGAACTGTCGATGACATACCTCGCTCAGGCCGCCCAAGGGCTACTACAGCAGTGGATGACCGCTACCTACGGATTATGGCTCGGAGGAGCCCTGACAGCAACGCCACCACGTTGAATAATGCTTTTCGTGCAGCCACAGGATATCGTGCTACGACTCAAACTGGACGCAATAGGCTGCATGACGCGCAACTTCTCTCTCGACGTCCATGGCGAGATCCATCTTTGCAATCACGACACCATGCAGTGCGGTACAGATGGGCCCAACAACATGCCGAATGGACCGCTCAGGATTGGGATCACGTTCTCTTCACCGATGAGTGTCGCATATTCTTTCAACCAGACAAACGTCGGAGACGTGTTTGGAGGCAACCCGGTCAGCCTGAACGCCTTAGACACATTGTCCAGCTAGTGCAGCAAGGTGCAGGTTCCCTGCTGTTTTGCGGTGGTATTATGTGGCGCCGACGTACGCCGCTAGTGGTCATGTAAGGCCCCATAACGGCTGTACGATACGTGAATGCCATCCTCCGACCGATAGCGTAACCATATCGGCAGCATATTGGCGAGGCATTCGCCTTCATGGACGACAATTCACGCCCCTATCGTGCACATCTTGTGTATGACTTCCTTCAGGATTACAACATCGCTGACTAGAGTGGCCAGCGTGTTCTCCAGACATGAACCCTATCGAACATGCCTGGGATAGATTGAAAAGGGCTGTTTGTGGACGGCGTGACCCACGAACCACTCTGAGGGATCTACGCCGAATCGCAATTGAGGAGTGGGACAATCTGGACAGGCCTTGATGAACTTGTGGATAGTATGCCACGACGAATAGAGGCATGTATCAATGCGTAGGTGTTAGAGGTACCGGTGTGTGCAGCAATCTGGACCACCACCTCTGAAGGTCTCGCTGTATGGTGGTACTACATGCAATGTGTGGTTTTCATGAGCAATAAAAAGGGTGGTCTGTACAGATTCCGGAACTCTCAGAACCGATGTGATACAGACCTTTTTTTGATGTGTGTATTTGCTAGCAATGCGTTGAGAAGATAGTCCCATACAAGATAACGGCCTGTATTACAGAAGTTTACCATATCGTGATGAACAGAGACGCGGAGTTTTATGAGTTGGGTGACGTGAAGCTGCTTAGCGTCTCACTACATTACATTTTCTTTTTATCACCTTCGCAGTTCCTAATAGACCATGGGACTCTTTTACAATTTTAAATAATGACAGTTATTTAGAATAAGTGTAGTTGTTCAGGTAAGGGTAGTTGTGGGAACGAAGAGAAATCATCTTTAAAAATGAACCACACTACATGAAATATAAAACATGAATTTATGAACATCCTTGTATACACATTTCCACGTACATAATTTTGAACAAAATTCTTTACAGAAGATGACAATTTGTCAGTGTAAGCGATATTTGACGTAAGACTGTAATCTTGGTGCGTGTTTTGCTTTTCATGTTCTTTAACGGGTATAAAAATGTTAGTGATTTAGTTACCCTTAAGAAGTCTACTTAGATATGTCCGTGAGGAAAGACGAGATTTGGTAAATACAGACCACCTGTTTGAAGTGTTTGTCACTGCGACTTGTGTATAGAGACACAAAATTTAGTTTCAAAAGAAACAGGCTTTATGTAAATTGAAATGCATGCTTGGATGAGATGGTGTTAAGTTTACTGGTGGAATTACTTCAATTGGGGTCAGTCAGCTGAGAATTAATGTAAATTCATTGAGTTTTGGTACAACAATACGTATTCCACTGACTAAGTCCTGTTTAGCTTTCAGCTTTCTTATCAACATAACAAAAGTGTTTTTCTTCAGCGTAACTGTATGTGGCGGTAACCCTGACGGATCTAATGAATGTAAGAACTGTACAGGATGCAAATGGTTGCCAGTCTGTTCATCGGACCGTACGGAGTCACGGTTGTAATAAATCTTTTCATCTCCCTCCACAATGGTCTTCACAATTTCTTCACTTATTTTAGTGTAATCTTGATTTTTGGTCACAATACTGATGCACTGATAAGGTAATATGAAAAGGAAATCTCTTCTTCAAGATTAAAAAGCTATCTTCGTAAAATATAAGGATGAAGCTGGGCATCCATAATGCTCTTGTGTCTATGATAGTTAAAAGTAACTTTAAGTTAAAATTTCTCACGAATTGATATGTAATGTCAGAAGCCAGTTGAAAAACTTTCCAACGCTACCTCATTCATCCCTGTACGGTCAGTATGTGTTGATAAAAACTAATGTAGGCTCGAGAAATAATATATGTGATTCTGTGACTTGCTTATTATTTTAACAGAAATATATTCTATAATAATCGACGCTGTATAAATATATGTGCACTCTCTTCCAGGAGTGTGTTTACTCGATCTGAATTATGTACAAGAGAGCATGAACTACTTACAGGAAGATTTTTTGCAGTTTATTGATTAATTAATGTCCTGTATTTCGCATCTCTTGAAGTTTCTATTAGTGAAAAGAATGAGCAATTTTTTTTTTTAATGAGAACGTTTTGATAATTTTTCTCTCACGTGGAAAATTTTTGTAGATTTGTATCACATTACTTGTTATGGAACTTCTGTAAGCTAATGACCTCATTGAATGGATACGGGAACACCCTTTTTCCGTCACAATATGTTCATGGATATTGAAATTTTTATACTGTATGCTACAGACAGAACAACTTGGCGTCTGTCTTCAAAGATATACAAGTTACAATTTTCTGCCAGTTCCACAATAGCCTCCGGTGAGTCAGACAAAGTCCTGACTACTCGAGATGCCCTTCCCGGTACACGTTCAATATTGACGACGGGACCATGAGAAAAAGTTGGAATAATCAACAACGGGATAACAGTCTACGAGTCTGAGCGTGGAATGTCAGACAGAGAAGGAAAGGTCGAAAATCAGAAAAGGGTCAAGCATTTTTGGTCGCCCGAATATAGAGTAATATCAACCGCAGCAGAAAATGGTATAACTGGGATAGCTTCCGGTAAGAATAGGAAAGTAGGGCAGAGAGCGATCTACTGTGAACAGTTCAGTGACAGGGTCGTTCTCATCAGATTCGACAGCAAAATAATGCCGAACGCGATAGGACAGGTACACATGCCAATGTCACAAGCAGAATATACAGAAAGTGTATGAGGATACTGAACGGGTAATTCACATGTAAAGGCAGATGAAAATCTAATAGTCATTGGAGGATTGGAACGTGGTTGAGGAGGAAAGAATAGAAGAAAGGGTTGCGGCAGAATATAGACTTGGCGGTAGAAAGGAGAGAGGAGAAAGACTAATTGAGTTCTGCAATAAATTTCTGATACTGATAGACCCACAAGAACAGATACGCTTGGAAAAGACCCAGAGATACGGGAAGGTTCCAGCTGGATTACATTATGGTCAGATAAAGATTCAGAAATCAGATATTGGATTGTAAGGCGTAACCAGGAGCAGATACAGACTCAGATCGCAATTTAGTAACTATGATCAATGAACTTTAGGAGAATCGTCTAAAATAATGAATGGGGCAGTAAGTGGGTACTGACAAGACGCGTTTTATATTCGCTAAGGATGTCGATAACGCGGTAAGGAACACTAGAGCAGGAACTTCAGTTGAAGAGGAATGGACATCTGTCAAAAAGGGCAGTCATAGATTTTGGAAAGACAAACAATGGTAGAAGGAAAGTGATTGCGAAGGAACATTGGATAACAGATGAAATGCTCTAGTTAATCGACGACAGAAGGAAGTGCAAACATGTTCAGGGAGACAGGAATACAGCAATATATATCGCTTAGGAATGAAGTAAATAGCAAGTGCTTGGCAGCCAAAGCGAAATGACTGCAGGAAAGATTTGAACAAATCGAAAAAGAACTGACCGTCAGAAAGACTGACAGCGTCTGGAAAAGTCAGAAAACGATCACTGAAATTAGAAGCAAGGAATTAACTTCAAGAGTGCAATGGGAATTCCAGTTTTAAATGCAGAAGAGAGAGCGGAGAAATGAAAAGAGTGCATTCAGGGTTTCTATGACGACGTGGCAGAAGAAACTGGAACGGATGTGGGGACATACGCGTTCCAATATTAGAAACAGAAAGAGCTCAGGAAGACTTGACATCAAATAAGGCAGAAGGGATACAAACACTCCATAGGATTTTCTAAAATCCTTGGGGGAATTATCAACCAATGAATTTACGAGACTGGCACCATACCAACAGACTTTCGAAAAGATATCATCCACACAACACCAAAGCCCAAACATTCTCGCCCAATCGACGTAACAGGTCATGCATCCAAGCTGCTTATAGGAATAATATACTGGAGAATGTAACAGGAAATAGGGGACCTGTTAGATGTCAGTCAGCTTGGCTTTAGGAAAGGTAACAGCACCAGAGCGGCTGTTCTGACGTTGCACTTGATAATGGAAGCAAGACGAAAAATCATGACACCTTCCTAGGATTCGTCGACGGAGAAAAAACGTTCAGCAACGTAAAGTGGTACAAGATCGAAAGTCTGAGAAAAATTATAGGGAGCTAATGGTACAGAAGGTGATTTACGTTATGTGCAAGAAACAGGGAGGAGAACTGCGACTGGAAGATCGAGAATGAAGTGCTCGGATTAAAATGGATGTAAACATGCATTGTTTCTCCCCTACTGCTCAATCTGTACATCGAAGAAGCGATGAACGAAGTAAAAGAAAGATTCAAGAATGGCATTAAAATTCAAGGTGAAAAGATATCAGTGATAAGATTCCCTGATACCACAGCTATCCTTAGAGAGTGTGGAGAAGGATAACAGGCCCTGATGGATGAAATTAACACTCTAATAAGTACAGAATATGGGTTGAGAGAAAATCGGAAAAAGTCGCTGAGATGTAGCAGAAATGAGAACAGCGAAAACATCACAATTAGTGATCGCGATGTAGACGAAGTTAAGCAATTACTCAAGATGGACGAAGCAAGGAGAGTATAAAAGTTGTACAGGCATAGATGGCATTTCTGGCCGAAAAGAGTGTCGTGGTATCAACCAAAAGTTGTAGTTAAGAAGGAAATCTATGAGAATGTACCTTTGGCGCACAGTAGTGAATCATGGACAGAGGGAAAACTGAAACAGAAGAGAATCTTAGCGTCTAAAGTACAATCCTACAAAAGACTATATAAAATTAAATAGACTGAAAAGATGAAGAAGGTTCTCCAATGCATCGGGAAGAAAAAAACATGTGGAGAACACTGACAATACGAATAGGATGATAGGACGTGTCTTACTATATCAGGGAATGACTTCCATGGTACTAGATAGAGCTGCAGAGGGTAAAAACTGAAGGGAAGACAGAGATTTGAATACATCCAACAACTAATTCAGGACGTAGGGTACATTTTATTCTTGGAGATGAAGAGGTTAGCCCAGGAGAAGAATTAGTGGAGGCGTCGTAGGCCATTACGTTTTATCTTTCTGTAAAGTGTACAGTTTTACATTCCTCAAATTTTAAAGCACGCTGGCAATATTTGCACCATTTGGCAATTTCATCAAGACTCGAGCGAATACTTGCGCAAATTTTTTCACAGAGTACCTCGTTATAGGTAAATATACTGTATCATTGGCAAAAAGTCTGAGGTTACTATGAAACTAGTCTGCAACGGCATTAATATACAACACGAAGAACATAGGTGATACAGTGTTCCTCGAAGCCCAGCTCAAGTTTTGTCTATATCTGTCGATTACTATCACTCTAAGATAAAATGCTGCTCCCTCCCTGCTCGTAAGTCCTCTGTCTAGTCCCAAATTTCGGTTGATACCCTATACGACTCTACTTTCGACAATAAGCATGTGTGTGGTACTGAGTCAAATACTTTACGGAACCACAGAGATATCTCTGTCGGATTTAGGTTTGAGAGCTATGCTAACTCATGTAACGAAAGGTAAATATTACAGTTACACACAATGAAAAGTGGAGCCAAACTTTTTTTCAATTGTTGTTAAAATTAAACATTGATTTTAATAACGGAACTACGTGTTGTGTTAGTATCGCACATGTAGCAGTTTAGCTAACCAAATTTTTCCGAAATTTCTCCGTATTTGTTGTAACCTCCCCCTCACTTACGGCAGTGAAAAATTAAACCCCGTGTACCTAATGGAAATTTGGGGAAAGCAATCGTCACCGAAGTTAATCTGTCGGTAATGAGGGAGGAAGGGTTACATCTAAATGAAAGGAAAAATGCAAACGAAATTGGTGGAAATTAATTTTGAAAAAGGGTAAAGTTAATAAAGAAAGTAAATGTGTGGTCGTTATGTTAACAATTAACTGGCGTTAATTAGATATTTGAGATTTGGGGAAAATTACGGTCACCAGTCTTATGGATATGTGCTATAACAACTGAAAAAGAAACGTTGATGCACATATAATTAGCACTAAACGCGTGGCAACTGAAGGTTGACACATGTTGTGTAAAAACTGAATGTTTGTCAGAAGTAATAAATTTTGCTACATTCTGACTTACTTTAGCAAAAGAATTAATAAAACCGGAAAATTGAAATTTAATTTAGTGACTGAAATTAATAGTGAACTTTGCTTCTGAAGCACTACGAAATTAAACAAAATATGGTTAGTCTTGGGCTACCTCAACAATCATCTCAAAAGGTACTTGAATCTACGCAATTTAGAAATAAGAGATTTAACTTTGAACTTGAATTAAATGATTATGAACAATTAAGAATAGTAAAATTTAGTACGTACCCAGCTGAGCTGCAGTCACAGGTAAGCTAAAATATGGTAACAAATCTCGCAGCCTTAATTTGTGCTTGTGTAATCTAAATATTGTAGCCAGCTATGAATACTTTAACTGAACTTTGAAATTAAAACAGTGAAATCAAATGATATTACTTAAATGCAGGCGTTTGAATTTCAACGACACTCGGCTTCATTCCAGGAAAGGAAGGGACCCTGCTTGGTAATGCAATTGGGACAATGAACAACAAAGGTTGATGCTAAGTTGCTGTATTTTAGTGATGCAAATGGAACAGTCAGAAAAGCTGAGGTCTGCCATACAGTTCTAAAACTTTACGTGCTTTCAGTCTTCCTTGTTGGTTGATTGAAGGTTTGAAGTCGGCGATCGAGGAGGTGGCGACAGTCACTCATTGTAAGCCATCGCTGTTGCAGAAGCTGGATGCTGGCGCGCCTTCTTCTCGACACGGTCACCAGGCGAAATGGGCTCTTGGTGTGTACCAGCTAATGCTTCCCGTCCGCGACACCATGTCAGAAACTATCATAGCCTGTCGAGCGCAATTACATGCTGCCAAACCCCTGAAAGCGCGGCAACTCGCGGGAGCGTCACACACCACATCTGCTCCACTGCCCTACTCCAGCCAGACTCCGCTCTGCCCGCGCTCCACACGGCAGAGTTAACACTACCAAAGATCCTAAACACTTTGGTTCGACACAAGACCTATCGATGTAACCGATCGATAGCATAGTTTTCCCTAGGCAAGACACAGCGTAAAAATGCAAATAATATGTACAAAACAAACCAATGACATCGACATGAATGCATATATATATATAAATTGTAAAACAATTACAATATTTAAAGACACAGAAATGTCATTTCTTCAGGTAACAAAATAAGGAAAAAAATTATAGTACAATAGATGGGAATAGGAGGATATGCATTTCCGGCGTTACATAGTACGATAACTATTGTTTCTGTACTTGGTCAAGTAAAAGTAAATAATCGTTTGAAACACAGCACTGACAATTGTTTATTTGAACAAACGATAGAATTGCATTTCTTCAGTGAATTCATGTGTTTTCTGCCACTGTCAGTCTTCTAGTGTACCACTTCTATAGGAACAGAAGACTAAATATCGATTTGGCAGGAAGCATTTAATTTTATGACAATTCCACAACAACACACGTGTAATGTTCATTACACTTTTATAATAAATGGCTTCTGTTTCTGTCCCTAGTGTTTGGTTTTTGCGCAAAATTAGTGATTCATATAGCGACTTTAGTTTAATGTCCGCCTACTTAGCTGGGTGGTAACGTACTCGCCTCTCATGCAAGCGGGCCTGGATTCGATTCCCGGCCGGGTTGGAGATTTTCTCCGCTCGGTGACTGGGTATTGTGTTGCCCTCATCATAATTACATCCTCATCACCGGCGTGCAAGTCGCGCAATGTGGCGTCGAATGAAGTGAGACTTACACTTGGCAGCCGAACTGCCCCGAATAGGGGCCTCCCGACCAACGATCCCATACGCTCATTTCATTTCATTTTATTTAATTCAGTACAGATGCCGAAACAATATGAAGGTAAGAAGAAAAATGCACAAGGTGTTAAAAAACTGTTGAATACTATGAGAGGTGGTAGCACTCATCGGAACAAGAAAGGTAAGCCTTATAAACATGGGTTCGGAAACGAGTACTTTCCGAGATAAATACATGTTTATAGTAAGGGCTGCGCGACGCTTGGTTGCGGATATCAGCACAGTCGTTGTATTGGTGCTCCGTCAAATGTGTCGCCAGAGTATTATGGTGTCTTACTTACAGTACTCTGCCTGCCATTAGGTGGTCTCAAGTCAGTCGTGTGGTTCTAGTCGTGCTGTAGGCTAAGTTAGTTTTCGTCGTGTTAGTATGCCTTAGTGCGCAGTACTGTCAATCCTGGGTACGTGGCATGGTGTTTTACCTTCTTACATACGCGGATTCACTTATGTGTTTACTGTTATTGCGCTGTTTGTATTTGCAGATGGTGTAGCACATTTGCATTTTCTCTCTTCCACAACTTGCTACCAATGGGAGCCTACTACTCGTCAAGTGAAATGGCGTACATGATATTCTGCTATGGTTTAACAAACGCACGTTGCCTGCGAGCCTATGCTCTCTACGCTGAAAAATATCCACAGCGCAGAGTGCCCTCTGATAAGCTGTTCGGCAGACTTATCCATCGTCTGAGGCATACAGATACCCTTGCACCTCGAAAGACTGACAATGGAAGGTCCCGCATAGTCCGCACGCCCGACATGGAGAAGCGTTCGGTGGAAGAAATCCCTGGGACCAGTGCGCGACGATTGGCAACTGCAGATGGCGTTTCTCACTCTCTGATGTGGGATGCACTGCATGAGCAACTGTAGTATACATATCATCTACAGTACTGTAAGGCCCTAAGGCCACAGGACCATCATAGCAGACGGCGGTTCTGTCAGTGGCTGTTTCAGAAGTGTGCCGAACATACACTGTTCACATCCAAGATTCTGTTTACCGATGTGGCAGGGTTCACAAGAGATGACATTGTGAATTTTCATAACCACCAGGTATGGGCAGATGTAAATTCCCAAGCAGTTCAAGAAAGAGAGCATCAACATCAATTCTCAATCAACGTATGGGCACGCGTACTTGGCGATAGATTTATAGGGTCATATGTGTGTGAACATCTGACTAAGACATTTCATGACCGCTGGATTGGTCGGGGGTGGGGGCATACAACTTGCCTTGCTCGTTCCCCAGACCTCAGTCCCATAGTCCTTTGGTTGCGGAGACACTTGAAGGAGTTCGTATACGCCACGCCAATCAACGATGTGCGAACACTACAGGGTCGCGCTTTCAATGTGTGCCAGCAGGTACGGCAATGGGTGGGTATACTTCAAACGGTGCGTCAATCCTTACACCGGAGGGCAGGGGCGTGTATTGTCATAGAGGACAGCTTGAAAACCTACTGTAAACACGTGTTTATCGCAGAAAGTATACATTTTCGGACCCATGTTTGTTGGACTTATTTTTCTTGTGTAGATTAGTACTATCACCTTTCAAAGTATTCATACCTGTTTTTTGAATACTCTGTATTACAGTTACAGAGAAAATTCTTGTAGTGAATTAGATATAAATATTCTTTCGTCTCAAAATCTTCGTCATTCATCGCATTTTAGATCAGAGAACCGACAGTCTTCCTTTCCACTCACGGAAATATCCGTCAGAGTTTCGAAATGTGTTCGCATCACAGCTTTGTGCAGCCATTTGGCTTAAAAATCTCTCATTTAAATGTAAGTCTCCAGACATGGCTTCGTCATTCATCAGTGGGAAAGCTGTAACAAGTTTTGAGGTTACGTAAAACATATTATGAGGTTGAAGACAAGGTAGAGTAGAAGAAAGATCTTGAAATTAATATTTCATAAATTACCTCACATATTCTCACGAGGAAGATGTTTAATAACTTCTGTCATTCAATTTAGTTCCAAGTGAGTGCTCTGAAATAGAAGGACATTTGCACTTGCTTCGTTAAGATGCTATTTCTTACCTTCAACCTGTAAATTCACTGTGTAATAGCGAAAAAAGTGTCACTCTTTATTTTTGTATTTGTAAAACTGTTTGGTTCATGGAACATACTCATATTTTCGGTGCAACCGGACGCTGCATAAGATTTCACCGCTATAACGAGCTTTTGATTCAAGTTTTACTGACACAGCTGGCCATTTTCCTTCATTATTACCGTCATTCTGCGAATTTTCGATCTACAACCAAACTTGCTCAAGATGACTTTTCGAAACTACGCACTATCATTGTCTTGGTATTTACGAATGCTCGTCATTCCATGACTACTGCTAATGATGCTTGCAATGCATACTCACGACTTGTTTGCGTTTGGAACGAATGGTTCAAATGGCTCTGAGCACTATAGGACTTACCTTCTGAGGTCATCAGTCCCCTAGAACTTAGAACTACTTAAACCTAACTAACCAAAGGACATCACACACATCCATGCCCGAGGCCGGTCGCGCGGTTCCAGATTGAAGCGCCTAGAACCGCTCGGCCACACCAACCGTCCATTTGGAACGATTTGAGGATTGTGTAGAAAGCAACCAGGACAGGTTTTCGTACTTTAATTGTAATTTCAAAATGGTGGTCTAGGCATTAAATGTTTTTACTTTAAAATAACTTTGTTTAATAAATTCGGACAGTGTTAGAAGGAGAAAATTTTAGTGACTGGGGAGAAGAAAGGAATTTCATAGGGTTTCATTCTGCTGCTGCTTCTGATACATGTGAATGACCTTCGACTTAATATACATCAAGCAGAATTGATATTTTCTGCAGATGATCCTATTGTTACAATGAATCCCAATAGAGAGAGAAAATAATATAAGTAATTGTTTACGGTGGTTTTCAACTATTAAGTGGATCTCCGACAACATAATTTATTCCCTACTTCAGTAGTATAAGATCACATTGAAAAATGGGATTATCATCCTTCAGGTGAAGATCATTCATTTTCATGTATTGACGAAGTTAACAAATCCTTTCTTTACTATGTCTAGTGAGGTACAGAAACGTAACTGACATGATAACACAATGACAAATATATCAGGTAACATAGAAAATTTTTTGAATTTTGCTCTTGTGGGGTCCACAGTCACGGTATAAGGAAGGAAACAGTCTGTCCTGTTAGGTAATTTCTACTCTAAGTCATTTACGAGCACTTACCACAAACCTCAAGCCAAATGTGGTGTGTAGCATGATACTTGCGATAAAATGTAATGTGAAGCTGGAGGCTTGCGAGAAGTGCTTGAAAATAACTGAGGATCGAAAGTAGCTAATAGCGTGGACAATAGATACCTTACTGCCTGTTTGGAACATGTTTCCTTTCTTAAAGCATAGAAAACACGTGTTGCTACTCTACAATTATTTATTTCAAGTTTCTGCTAACAGTCACTTTTTATTTTATGCTTAATCAACATAATGAATCGCGTTTCGAACATGTTTTGTTCATTTTCAAGCGTTTGTACACACATACATACATACATACATTCATCGAGAAATGTTACTTAAAAATAAACAGTTTCAAACTAGATAAATCTAGAACAATTTTTTTTTACTGTAGCTGCTGGTGTGGCATTTGGGTAGAAGGAGGGGGGCAGTGTATATCTAGAAATCGAAGTCAGTGATGTCTTCTGCCGGTTTTCTTCTTTGTTGTTGACTATGTATATCACAGCCTGTATCGGATGCAGATAGATTTGCATCAATTATGTGTTACGAAAATAGTGTGAAAGGCTTTTATATGACAGTTGATCACTTACAGTTACATCCTCTTGCTGCTTCAGTTGTATCACTGGTGTAATGGCGGAGCTGTTGATTGACATTACACTATTGCACATTATATTTTTTCACTGAATGCCACTGCACAAATTGCTTCGACGTTATACACACAACACAAGATGGCGGACTGTAGCATGTGAAACTTCCTGGCAGATTAAAACTGCGTGCCGGACCGAGACTCGAACTCGGGACCTTTGTCTTTCGCGGGCAAGTGCTCTACCAACTGAGCTACCCAAGCACGACTCACGCCCCGTCCTCACAGCTTTACTTCTGCCAGTACCTCGTCTCCTACCTTCCAAACTTAACAGAAGCTCTCCTGCGAACCTTGCAGAACTAGCGCTCCTGAAATAAAGGATATTGAGGAGACATGGCTTAGCCACAGCCTGGGGGGTGTTTCCAGATTGAGATTCCAGAAGGTAGGAGACGAGGTACTGGCAGAAGTAAAGCTGTGAGGACGGGGCGTGAGCTGTGCTTGGGTAGCTCGGTTGGTAGAGCACATGCTCGCGAAAGGCAAAGGTCCCGAGTTTGAGTCTCGGTCCGCACACAGTTTTAATCTGCCAGGAAGTTTCATATTAGCGCACACGCCGCTGCAGAGTGAAAATCTCATTCTGTAGCATGTGAGTCTGTATAGATCGATATTCTTGGTTCCAGTCGATTATTTACATTGACATATCATGAATCTATTCAGTTAGAACTGGCTTAAGAGTGTTGAAGAATTTTGAGTTTTTCATTAAGAATGTTATCTCCATGCATTGTGTTATGTATGAAAATTTCCATTTCTTCCATGATGTCCATTCTTTTAATTTTTCCTACTTTGTGTAAGATTTCGAGGTTGTTTTCGATTATCAAAGGGTGGCCTGTGCTTTAATGTGAGTTGCTACTGCTGATTTGTCACATTTATCAAGCCTGTAGCAGTGTAAATGTTCTTTGAATCGGGTTCTGAAATTTCTACCTGTTTGGCCGATAAATATCTATTACATTGTGTTGTGTACATAGTTCCGCGTAGTCAGCGCGTACACAACTTTCCCACTAGAGCGCGCCCCGCTAAGCACAACAGCGCAGGTGCAGCGGTCGTCCATCTCCGCACTACAAGATGCCGCTGTCTTAGAGACGGACTAAATTCTGCTTCCGCCAATCCGCGTATTAATATGTATCGCAGCCAATGAGATTGCTGCTAACGTAGAACCTTTTCTACTCACGGATCACACTCGCGTAGTGATACCTGAACACTACAGGTATTATAACGAGTTTACAGACCTCCGATTAGTCAGTCTGCATTAGTCTGCAGTCAAGTTTCAGTCTGCGCCTAATAAGATTACCATATTCCTGTACATAGCCATGAAGAGAAATGTATAGACACTTTGTCAAGTATCAAGACCAAAGGAACTTCAGATTGTCAATTGTAAACAGCATCCAGAATCAAGTTACGTAATATCTATGAGTTTTATTATTTCAATAAATGTGTGTGAAAATTAATCAAGTTTTGTTTAAAGTTGGTCACCGTCAATCTGCTACTCTAAGTGTGCAAGTGGCATTTCTATCGTCTGACCTAACGGCAGAAGATACACACGCCACAATAAGACCACGAGACATATTGCTGACACTCGCCTACTTCGTTAGAGCGACGAGTCAAATAATCTGATGGTGTGTGTACCGAAGGTCTTCCAGTACGCACACCACACATTGGCTGCAGGTAATTTTGTACATGCCCTACGATGTTTTTACGGTATTTCAGTAGGGCACGTTTCTGTGAGTTGCCAGGGACAGAGTCCAAGATGGCCGCCGCAGGGCTGCCACGGGGGATTACCACGTAAATTTCTCTCCCTAAATCCGCCGTCCGCCGGCCCGTCCGTAACTGATACCTAAATAGGGCGTCCCCTGGGGCCCCGGTCGCTCTAACGTCTCCACAAAGGGCGGCGCGGCCGGGCGACAATGTCCTCGCAGGGTGGCGCATTCTCGCCTTGCAAAACGGTCCGCCGCGCTGAGCCGCTAAAAAAGACGGCGTCTAGCGTTTCATCACCTCGGCCCGCGTCTCGCGTTGCGCAGGTGGCGGGCTTCGGGGCCCTCCCCGTCCGCATTCTCCACCTCGTCCGTCACTGGCCGGCCGCCGCCCACGCACAAAAGCGGTCGCCCTCCGCCTCCGCCTGTGCAGCCCAGATCTGGCAGATGAGAAGAAAATATCTGCAAAATGATCCGCCACGCAGCTTAAAGGTCGGACCGTGGGTGTGGGGGAATCCCATTTACGCTGCTAGAGCGCTGCATTATTGCTGGCCGTTGCCGCTTAAAACGTCCCAGCGGGGTCCACTGTCTCCATAATCTGAGGCGGCGATGACCGCCCCTCGCACCTGCACGGTCCTACTACCTTCAATTTATACAGGAACACCACCTGTGGGCGCATTTCATAATTCAGGAATGTAAAATTGTGTACGTCATAATAAGAACAAAAAAAAAAAAAAAGAAAAACTCTTTCCTTTCGGGAAACAATCCCCAGCACATAGGCTGTGGCTGAACCAGTTCTCCGCATTACCCTTCCTTCCCGGAGTGCTAGTTCTGCAAGATATGCAGAAGGGTATCTGTGAAGTTTGGAAGGTAGTACAGAGGTACTTGCAGAAGTAAACGTTTAAGGGCGCATTGTGAGTCGGGTTTATTTATTTTGTTTATTTGTTTTGTAAGTAGGCTGTTTAGGTTTTTTATATTGGTGTAGCGCTCTGTATGAAAATCGCTGCCTGTGCTGTGTACAGTCTGTGGCTGTTTGGCATTGTTGTAATATTCGCTTTTGTAGTGTTGGCCAGTTGGATGTGAACAGCGCATAGTGTTGAGCAGTTGGAGGTGAGCCGCCAGCAGTGGTGGATGTGGGGAGAGAGATGGCGGAGTTTTGAGAGCGGATGATCTGGACGTGTGCCCATCAGAGGCAGTAAATTTGCAAGACAGGATGTCATGAACTGATATATATATATATATTATGACTTTTGAACACTATTAAGGTAAATATATTGTTTGTTCTCTATCACAATGGAAAATTGTACTGAAATGCAGGAGGATCTGCAGCGAATTGACGCATGGTGCAGGGAATGGCAATTGAATCTCAATGTAGACAAGTGTAATGTGCTGCGAATACATAGAAAGAAAGATCCTTTATCATTTAGCCGTAATATAGCAGGTCAGCAACAGGAAGCAGTTAATTCCATAAATTATCTGGGAGTACGCATTAGGAGTGATTTAAAATGGAATGATCACATAAAGTTGATCGTCGGTAAAGCAGATGCCAGACTGAGATTCATTGGAAGAATCCCATCCGAAAACAAAGGAAGTAGGTTACAGTACGCTTGTTCGTCCACTGCTTGAATACTGCTCAGCAGTGTGGGATCCGTACCAGATAGGGTTGATAGACGAGATAGAGAAGATCCAACACAGAGCAGCGCGCTTCGTTACAAGATCACTTAGTAATCGCGAAAGCGTTTCGGAGATGATACATAAACTCCAGTGGAAGACTCTCCAGGAGAGACGCTCAGTGGCTCAGTACGGGCTTTTGTTGAAGTTTCGAGAGCATATCTTCACCGAGGAGTCAAGCAGTATATTGTTCCCTTCTACGTATATCTCGCGAAGAGACCACGAGGATAAAATCGGAGAGATTAGAACCCACACAGAGGCATACCGACAATCCTTCTTTCCACGAACAATACGAGACTGGAATACAAGGGTACTCAAGGTACCCTCCGCCACACACCGTCAGTTGGCTTGCGGAGTATGGATGTAGATGTAGATGTAGAAAATATTTCATTTGGTAACTATGCCTATCAGTAGTTAATGACTTCAGTAGTTAGAATCTTTTATTTAGCTGGCAGTATTGGCGCTCTCTGTATCGCAGTAGTAGGAGTAACGAAGATTTTTGTGAGGTAAGTGATTCATGAAAAGTATAGGTTATTGTTAGTCAAGGCCATTCTTTTGTAGGGATTATTGAAAGTCAGATTGCGTTGTGCTAAAAATATTGTGTCAGATTATTGATGATCTGAATAACTAAAGAGAGAAATGTTTGTGCATGTTCAGATTTGCTCAGTTGTTTGAAAATCAAATAATGTAGTGGTTTACCAGCACAGTAATTCATTAAATTTTTCTAAGGGGAGGTTTCAATTTATTTATTTTTCATGGAGATACATCCCGTCTCTGTAACTAAATAAAAGGCAGTTTGTTTTTTCCATGCACCTTTCGCTCCTTTATTTGTGAAACATTTTCAGTGGCCAGAATACCTGGTTCTTTATTGTATATAATAAGTTCGTCGTACAATAGATTAATTTATCATGGCCGGGGTTCAAAGTCGTATACAAATTTTTTGAAGAACATCATCTGTTATTGCTGTATTTCTACAGAGAAAAGACTTAGTTTTGACGATGAAATGTAGACACGTCGGAGGATTTTAAAGTCTGACACCTGCTGAAGCAAAATCAAAGACGAAATTGCAATTCTGAAAAAATAAATTGTACATTCGGCGACGAATATGATGTCCTTTAAACATTATGTAATAGTTAAAAGCATGTTACGATATTACGCTTTCTGTTCTTATTCTGTTGTTTTTTCAGGTCAGAAGCAACGATTGCAGCACAAGTTTCGTAACGTTAAACTTTACGCTTGGTGGTACTCACGACATACGATGGTGTTAATACATGTTTGTCATCCTGGAAATTCATTTACTCTGTGTGTATTCTTCAGGTATTTTCGGCGGCTTTCCAAAACATTTATTTCAACATTTAACTTCCAGTTCTCACTGGATATGGTATGTGTGTCTTTACAGTGTGTTGTTGTTATTGTTGTGGTCTTCAGTCCTGAGACTGGTTTGATGCAGCTCTCCATGATACTCTATCCTGTGCAAGCTTCTTCATCTCCCAGTACCTACTGCAACCTACATCCCTGTGAATCTGCTTAGTGTATTTATCTCTTGGTCTCCCTCTACGATTTTTACCCTCCAAGCTGCCCTCCAATACTAAATTGGTTATCCCTTGATGCCTCACAACATGACCTACCAACCACAAACTTCTCTTCTCCCAAATCCTATTCAGTACCACCTCACTAGTTATGTGATCTACCCATCTAATCTTCAGCATTCTTCTATACCACCACATTTCGAAAGCTTCTATTCTCTTCTTGTCCAAACTATTTATCGTCCATGTTTCACTTCCATACATGGCTACACTCCATACAAATACTTTCAGAAACGACTTACTGACACTTAAATATATACTCGATGTTAACTAATTTCTCTTCTTCAGAAACGCTTTCCTTGCCATTGCCAGTCTACATTTTATATCCTCTCTACTTCGACCAACATCAGTTAATTTGCTCCCCAAATAGCAAAACTCCTTTACTACTTTAAGTGTCTAATTTCACAATCTAATTCCTTCAGCATCACCCGACTTAATTCGACTACATTCCATTATCCTTGTTTTGCTTTTGTTGATGTTCATCTTATACCCTCCTTTCAAGACACTATCCATTCCGTTCAACTGCTCTTCCAAGTCCTTTGCTGTCTCTGACAGAATTACGATGTCATCAGCGAACCTCAAAGCTTTTAGTTCTTCTCCAAGAATTCTAATACCTACACCGAATTTTTCTATTGTTTCCTTCATTGCTTGCTCAATATACAGATTGAATAACATCGGGGAAGGGCTACAACCCGGTCTCACTCCATTCCCAACCACTGCTTCCCTTTCATGCCCCTCGACTCTTATACCTGCTATCAGGTTTCTGTACAAATTGTAAATAGTCTTTCGTTCCTTGTATTTTACCCCTGCCACCTTCAGAATTTGAAAGAGAGTATTCCAGTCAGCATTGTCAAAAACTTTCTCTAAGTCTACAAATACGTAGGTTTACCTTTCCTTAATCTAGCTTCTAAAATAGCTCGTAGGGTCAGTATTGCCCCACGTGTTCCAATATTTCTACGGAATCCAAACTGGTCTTTCCCGAGGTCGGCTTCTACTAGTTTTTCCATTCGTCTGTCAGGAATTCGCGTTAGTATTTTGCAGCCGTGACTTATTAAACTGATAGTTCGGTAATTTCACATTTGTCAACACCTACTATCTTTTGTATTGGAATTATTATATTGTTCTTGAAGTCTGGGGTATTTCGCCTGTCTCATACATCTTGCTCACCAAATGGAAGAGTTTTGTCAGGGATCTTTCTCGCAAGGCTGTCAGTAGTTCTAACTACTTGTTTTGACTCAGGTCTATCAGTGCTCTATCAAACTCTTCACACAGTATCATATCTCCCATTTCATCTTCTACAACCTCTTCCACTTCCATAACATTGTCCTCAAGTACATCGCCCTTGTATAGACCCTGTATATACTCCTTCCACCTTTCTGCTTTCCCGTCTTTGCTTAGAACTGGATTTCCATCTGAGCTCTTGATATTCATACAAGTCGTTCTCTTTTCTCCAAAGGTCTCTTTAATTTTCCTGTAAGTAGTATCTGTTTTACCCCTAGTGAGATAAGCATCTACATCCTTACTTTTTTCCTCTAGCCATGCCTGCTTAGCCGTTTGCACTTCCTGTCGATTTCGTTTTTGAGACGTTTGTATTCCTTTTTGCCTGTTTCATATTCTGCATTTATATATTTTCTCCTTTCATCAATTACATTCAATATTTCTTCTGTCACCAAAGGGTTTCTACTAGCCCTCGTCTTTTTACCTACTTGATGCTCTGCTGCCTTCAGTACTTCATCCCTCAAAGCTACCCATTCTTCTTCTACTGTAGTTCTTTCCACCACTCCTGGTAATGTTCCCTTATGCTCTCCCTGAAACTCTGTACAACCTCTGGTTTAGCCAGTATATCCAGGTCCCACCACCTTAAATTGCCACCTTTTTGCAGTTTCTTCACTTTTAATCTCCAGTTTATAACCAATAGATTGTGGTCAGTGTCCACATCTGCCCCTGGAAATGTCTTACAATTTAAAACCTGGCTCCTAAATCTCTGTCTTACCATTATATAATCTATCTGATACCTGTCAGTATCTCCAGGCTTCTTCCATGTATACACCCTTCTTTTATGATTCTTGAACCAAGTGTTAGCCATGATTATGTTATGCTCTGTGCAAAATTCTACCAGGCGGCCTCCTCTATTATTTCTTACCCCCAATCCCTATTCACCTACTTCGTTTCCTTCACTCCCTTTTCTACTGCCGAATTCCAGTCACCCATGACTATTAAATTTTCGTCGCCCTTCTTTATCTGAATAATTTCTTTTATTTTATCATACATTTCTTCAATTTCTTTGTCATCTGCAGAGCTATTGGCATATAAACTTATACTGCTGTAGTAGGCGTGGGCTTCGTGTCTATCTTGGCCACACTAATGCGTTCACTATGCTGTTTATAGTACCTTACCCACACTCCTATTTTTATATTCATTGTTAAACCTATTCCTGCCTTACCCCTACTTGATTTTGTATTTATAACCCTGTATTCGCCTTACCAAAACTCTTGTTCCTCCTGCCACCGAACTTCACTAATTCCCACTATATCTAACTTTAACATATCCATTTCCCTTTTTAAATTTTCTAACCTACCAGCCCGATTAAGGGATCTGACATTCCACGCTCCGAATCGTAGAACGCCAGTTTTCTTTCTCCTGATAACGACGTCGTCTTGTTGGTTGGTTTGGGAAAGGAGACCATACAGCGTGGTCATCGGTCTCATCGGATTAGGGAAGGATTGGGAAGGAAGTCGCCCGTGCCCTTTCAGAGGAACCATCCCGGCATTTGCCTGGAGTGATTTAGGGAAATCACGGAAAACCTAAATCAGGATGGCCGGACGCGGGATTGAACCGTTGTCCTCCCGAATGCGAGTCCAGTGTCGATGTCCTCTTGAGTAGTCCCCGCCCGGAGATCCGATTGGGGGACTATTTTACCTCCGGAATATTTTACCCAAAAGGACGCCATCATCGTTTAACCATACAGTAAAGCTGCATGCCCCCGGTAAAAATTACGGCTGTAGTTTCCCCTTGCTTTCAGCCCTTCGCAGTACCAGCACAGTACCGCCGTTTTGGTTAGTGTTAAAATGCCAGATCAGTCAATCATCCAGACTGTTGCCCCTGCAACTACTCATAAGGCTGCTGCCCATCTTCAGGAACCACACGTTTGTCTGGCCTCTTAACAGATACCCCTACGTTGTGGTTGCACCTACGGTACGGCTATCTGTATCGCTGAGGCACGCAAGCCTCCCCACCAACGGCAAGGTCCATGGTTCATGTGTAGTGTTGCCAACTTTCTCTGCGTGTTTATCCTTCGTCTTTTCTTTGTCCTATGGTGTGTATAGGTGGCTTGATATTTGCTCATTTGTTATTTATGTGTGTGTGTGTGTGTGTGTGTGTGTGTGTGTGTGTGTGTGTGTGTGTGTGTGTGCGTGTGTGTGCGTGTGTGTCTGTGTGTATGAGAGAGAGGGAGGGAGAGACATTAATTATTTAGTCTGGGTATGTGTTTTTCATCTGTTTGTTATTGTTTTAGAAGCTAAAATGATCAGTGAGTTACTTCTCCTATTGACTTCGTCATTAATTACTTTTTTTTCATTGGGAAGGCTCTTTGTATATTAAATTTTTCGTGCAGTGTTAGGAGTTTTTGTCATAATTGTTTACTTTAATAATTCTCATTTTCCGTGTTGGATGGTTCATGTTCAAGTTTTATCAGGTGTTCGGCAAAGGTAGAATGGCTGTTTTCATGCTTCCAGCTTCTTATATGCTTTTTATACTTCTAGTTTTTAAATTATTACCTGTCATTCTCCATTAAAATGATCCACATTCTTGACATTCCAATGGTATACACCTGCTCCTTGGTACCTGTACTCATGTCTGGTTTCTCAAACGGCGTTTGTCAGTGTGACTGGACTAAGCAATGTGTAATCTTTGTTTCTGTAGTGTATTTGCTATTCTGTGTGTTTGTTTGCATTAGTACATTAAACGTACCATTTCTTCCTGTTAATCATGTCATGAGTGTTACTTGGTCGTATTTCTATGTTACTGTAGTGTCTGTATTGTTTGTGTGGTTCTATTCTATGGTGTTTGTGTTCTCAGCTCGCTTTTTTGGTGTTTTGATCTTGTGGCTGAGTCTTTATGATACATTGGTGTTATAACCATTGATTTTCGCAACTTTTTTTTTGCCTGTATTTCTTTTTCATTGTTTCCTTTGCTGAGTTGAATGTTGTGTAGTCTGCGTAATATGTGTTGTTGGTCGCCTTATTTTCGTACATGAAGCCGTGCAAAATGGTGTGGGTTCTTAGTGTAGACAGTTATTGCTGTTGTGATGTTTAGTTCATCTAATTTTCATACAAAACCAGTTCAAAAAATGTATCAGCATAGAACTGAGAAAATGTTCTGCAACAAGAACTGAAAATGAATTTATGTTGTTTAAAAAATTATACAGGGTGAGTCTAAGTGTTTACACCGGGGCGCACACGTTACGTCATGGAGTCAACTTTTGTTTCAGACGAAATGTTCGCTGACACTTCCCAGTGGGGCTTGGGATGCTTTGGTGTTCGCCGACCACGGGACGACGAGATTTCGACGAACTAACGTGGTGTATCAACCAGGTATGCCGCACTCTACGTAGTCCAGCAAACTGATAGAGTGATTTTAAGCAAAAAAAAAAAAAAAAAAAAAAACTTCAGAATGTGTCTCTAGGCAGAGAAAGATATTTTAGAAGCGTATCATGAAAATTAATTTTGCTGGGCCTACCCCATTTTCATACGGAGCAGATGACTGCATTACAGGCAACACACAAGACATACGCTCTACGCAGAGCTCTCACCGGCTGCTGCCTCTCAGGGGCACCTCTAGGAAAGGCCCAGCGAAGCCAGGAAGCGTCAGCGCACGTTTTGACACTCACAAGGGATGTTCGCTATGACGTGATCTATCACACCAAAACGTTTGATGAGAAGCGCTTAAAACGCCGTGTATATTCTCCTGCATAGAAAATGTTGACTTGGATTTTTTACTAATCTATTGCTTGTTAAATGTAATTATGTGCTTATAATGGCAAAGTTTAGCATTTTCATTCGTACATCGTTGTAATTGGTTGCACTGCAGTACAATTAACAACTTTAGCGAGAAAAGAAAAAGATAGCTCGGTGCCAGAACTGTCCACGAAACGAAAAACTTCTGCGTTCGAGCGCCATTCTGGCACAGAAGTTTGAAAGTCCCAGAGTTTCGAATCGCCGCACATCTACCTGCAGAGTGGGCAGTAGTTTCTTAATGACATCATTGGTAGCAGGATGTTCTTTTAAAATAATACTTTACCAAGCAGCCGGCGGCTCTGGCCGCTTCAGTCCGGAACCTCGCACCTGCTACAGTCGCAGGCTCAAATCCTGCCTCAGGCATGGTTCAAAAATGGTTCAAATGGCTCTGAGCACTATGGGACTTAACATCTTAGGTCAAAATCTAACTAACCTAAGGACATCACACGCATCCATACCCGAGGCAGGATTCGAAATTACGACCGTAGCAGTCGCGCGGTTCCAGTCTGAAGCGCCTAGAACCGCGTGGCCACCGCGGCCGGCGCCTCGGTCATGGATGTCTGTGATGTCCTTAGGTTAGAAGTAGTTCTAAGTCTAGGGGACTAATGACCTCAGATGTTGAGTGCCATAGTGCTCAGAGCCACTTGAACCATTTGAACCTTTGCCAAGCACTGTGAGCCGTGGTAAAAATTGCTGTTTTGAAGAGCGCGCCGTAGCGCGCTGTGTGAAGCAGTCGCCCTCCGTTTCTGGCGGAGGCGCCGCTGTGGCAGTCGCAGGTTTGGTGTCTCCCTCTGGTGGGAAAGGGGAAAGGTTGCCTGTTCACGTGCATTTAAGGGGCGCTATGAGCTCGCCAGTTGGTCAGTCTGAGTGGGTCTGGAGTCAGTCTGGGGTCAGTCTCTCGTCCCCAGCTTGCTAGTCTGTCTCACGTCCGAATTTATGGCGCAGTGAGAGAACTCAACGAGTGGTCACCCGGTCGCGGGCTTAGTTCCTGCATCTGAGTCTGCGCGTTAGGCCGCCAGTCTGCTCGAATTGCTGAGGCAACGGTCATCGGCGGTTGGATCGATTGGTTGGTCGGTCGCGCACTGAGACACATGATGACTTGTCCGCCTCAAGCTTCGGCGCATGTGAGGTCGCCACGTGAGTCTAGTGGGCCGCGCCGTATAGCGAGAGGTAGTGGCTTCGCGGCCGACGCGAGAGCAACAGGAGTCAACCCACGACACCGGTCTGGCCGGTGCGAGCTGCGACGCCGTGAGACGGGAGATCGGCGCGCCTTCCTGCGTCCGTCAAACCGGCTAGCAGCGGACGGTTCGGAAGATCGTTTTGGGGGTGCTGCGCCAGGTCTTCGCCAGAAATCGCAGTTCATTAGAAGTTAAGTGATTGGTGATATGTTGTTTTATTTACTTGTTAAATTGTTTTCTTGGTGAGGTCACCAGCAGCTTTGTTTTGGGGTCATCCCACCATTTTTCTCCGTTTGCCCACCCGCGGGAAGGTGGTTATTTATGAATTGGGTGGTCCGTTTTTCCCTTGTGGAGTAGGGGCGGGTTAGAGCAACCTGCGGTTCGGGTTGTTCGATAATCTCCCTATCAATCTGCCGTACGTTAATAGCTGCCTCTGTCATGGTTGTCGGATTCGGTATGTTAACGTATTTATTGCTTGAAGTGTAACGGCCTTATTCCTGAAATATGTTTTTATCTTGCCTATCATCTTGAGAGGTAGTATATGTGTACTGTGGAGCATGTTTGACCGACCTTGTGTAATTCCATGTAAGATTGCATTTCATGGGCTTTTATTGAAATGGTCATTTTAATATATAAAGTTGCCATCCTTCCACCGTAAGACTTCTGTTAGAAGTTAAAATCAAGTTGCACCTTCGGTGGCAAGTTAACCCTTTTATTTTAGTCTTTTGTACCATTTCCATCCTCCCTACAGGGTGCATAGTTTGTGTGCTTGTGTGAATTGTTAAAACCTTTACTTTAAGGTAATCTGGTGTGTTGCAGATTTGTACCTGTGTAGTCTTTCAGAAGTTGTTGCGATCGGTCGTGACTACGGCCGTGTCAAAAGGGAGCGGCAAGGTTCTCAGCCCGAAAGCTCATACACTCAAAAATTTGTTTCTTTCTGCCTCTGAATAAATTGTAACTTGATATTTAGAGTGTGCTTTCTGCTTATAATTTTAAATTTGTTCTCAAAAAAAAGAAGCTTTTAGGAATAAAATTCCCATTTGTTAAAAGCAATTTCGTTTTGATTTCATCAGTTACTCCCTGGCAACTACTTCCACGCTCCCATAGTGTGATCAAGTGTGTTAATATTCTTGATGAATCGCTAGTAAATAAAGTAAATTCTTAAGAAAAGATTTTGAAGGTAAATTCACGGTTCACACTGGTATATAGTTTAGAGTTTTTCTCGTTCTCAAGTGCATAATAACTGTTGATATATCATCCTCGTGACTTACATCAAGCAAATAAGAAAGACGTCATCTAACTACGTAAGTAAGTTTCGGAAACCAGTATTGTGTGAGAAATACAGGAATTTGCTGCAACGCACAGTGGGTAGGTCCCTTACGTGTGTCGAGACTAGACTGATTACAGCGCACATAGAGGGTCTAAGAAAGCATTCTTCCTTGGCTCTATACACGAATGGAATGGGAAGAAAAGTTAACACGAGTAAGAATAGAGACTTGACAGTTGTTTGTAGAGTATATATGGGTACGTATAAAGTATCAGTTCTGTTGATGTACAAGAAGGTTATAATTAAACATTCGCTACTTGAGTGCCCCCAGGGGAAACCAGTGTTAAAGGACAACGAAATATTGTGGAAACATTTGTAAGGATATGCAGAACAGGAACAGAGAGTAAACTGTTGAAACAAACATTAAAATTTCCACATCAGATGGTAACATTTGTTAAATGCGTGCAATGCTTATGTTCCAGATTGCATAAACTGCCCGATGTGAGGAAAGTCTGCATCCACGACAGTCTGGAGCTTCAGTAGAGATACCATTTCACAACCTTTTCGCAGCACTTTGCCAACGATGGACCACGGGCTGCTCAGCTGTCGCAACACCGCTTGTGCAGTGCTTGTAGATAGTGCACTGCCTCCAGAGTTCTCAACCAGTTTGTAGCGGAATTGGCTGTCGGCCTCTCCAAGAAGCAGTCCCTAGATAACCAGTTAATTCGAACTTCCGAATTATTTTCTTCAACCCCAGTGCAAAAAGAGGACCTATACACTGTTGGTGTTGTTTTGACAAAACAGCTTTACGAGTAAAGCCCTACTCCCCTTGTCCGATCCACGTTGACTGCTTGCAGCTGTTATGCACACTGATGTGTCCCGTTCCGGCACAGCCTCACTATACCAGAATGAAGTAAGTGCGAACTGTGTCGTGCATTCGGGACGTTAATGACAACCTTTATATAGGAGATGAGAGGGAGAGAATCTCCTTGGTTTGAAGCCAATAAGTTTCCTGAAAATACGTTACAGAATCGCAATAGGCAGAAAAGATTCATTAGTTTCTATCAAGTTTACTCTCAAATATGCTTATGTGCGGTGTTGGACCATAAACCTCTTCTTAAGATTCAGTCTATTTATTCAGACTTGCTACTTCAAAGCTAATTGCCGGTACATATAAGAAACAACTACAAAGCAATCACTTGTTCTTGGTTAACACTGAAATCTCTCTAAGTAACTGAGACAAAGACTGACAACATCTGTTCAACACTATTCCAATGAAACTCTAAAAATCCTACTTGACCTGCAGTTCCTGAGTCTCCACCAGAGTCTATCACCGTCTTCTCGTAGTTGAAGTCTATCAGCTGTATCGGCTGCTATGTGCCTATTCGGTCCCGCTGGCGTCTCGCTGCGGAATCTCCAAACTGCCGGCACTGGCTCTGAATCTGCACCTGAATCTCTGCCTCTAGCTATTCCGCTGCCTAGCCTTTTATTTCGTTTCTCATGTACTTGGGTACACACGAGTTAATTTGTTTCACACGACCCTTTCATGACTAAGTGATCGGATTGCACAAGAATGCCTATGGTTCCACATGACACTCTCGTTTCTAATTGGTCGGCTAGTGCAAGAATGCCTTCGGTTCCACACGACACTGTCGTTTCTAGCTGCACGCAATTTAGTTTGGTTCCACATGAGTCTTTTCCACACGTGTCTGACACTCTCTCTTGCTGTATTATCGTCCTAGTGTTTGTGTCTTCCATTGCGCAAGTTTGATTCATGCTGCTTCATCTGGCAGGAAGTCAAACGCAAAGTTACTTGATCAACAAGCCATACTTGGCAGCCTCCGCCGCTTATCTTGTCCCTACGTCCTGGTGGACTATTTCTTAATGTCGGCTGGCTGTTTGCCTATGGAGCCTGGACTCTTATTATGGTCAAAAAAGGAAGAATAAAAATTAAAATTTTCTACGCTTACAACAGATGCTAGTGTAGCAACCCTACGTCACTGTACCGTCGCCTAACCGCAAATCACTACACAGACGCTACTAACATCACAAATACTGCTGCGTAAAATCTGAGCATCATTCCTATCAAAATAGGTAGTCGTACGGTAAACAGTTTTCCGTCTATACTGGCTCAAGTATCAAAAGAACAACCACCGCGGACGTTATGTGGAAATATCCTTCTCATGTACAGGGCGTATTATAGCTGTTTTTTCTTTTTTTTTCATTTGTTATGTACAATAAAAATCCATCCACAGGGAACGTTTAGGTTGGTGCGTAGCATTTCTGTTTTGCATGTTTGTATTCCGGTTGATGTTGGTTTATTTAGCAATTGCCGTATATTATTTGTAGTTCAAAATGGTTGAAATGGCTCTGAGCACTATGCGACTTAACTTCTGAGGTCATCAGTCTCCTAGAACTTAGAACTACTTGAACCTAACTAACCTAAGGACATCACACACATCCACGCCCGAGGCAGGATTCGAACCTGCGACCGTAGCGGTCGCGCGGTTCCAGACTGAAGCGCCTATAACCGCTCGGCCACTCCTGCCAGCTTTATTTGTAGTTCACGGTATGTGTACTCTCATGTTTTCATTTGGAGATAGTGAGTGGAGCTGTGGACGCTAGAAAACAGAGTGCCAAGTGGGGAAAACGGAAAATTCCCAACATATTCTTCTGTTTGAGTTTCGTAGGGAGGTAATAGCAGCGGAGGCGGCCAAAATCACTTTAACTGTGTATGTGGTTAATGCAACTGGATAGATCACGGGAAGAAAATTTCTTTTAGTTTTAAGGAGGATCGTTTTGACATTAGTAACTCTCCACGTCCAATAGAAAATCGGCGTTTGATGAAGATCGTTTAAACGCATTAATCCACAATGGCCCACGTCATTGTAGTCGAGAATTGGCAAATGTGGTAAACTGTGATCATTCCACCACCGTGCGACATTTGCATGCAATGGGGAACGTTCAAAAATCGGATATACGGGTGCCGTATGCTATAAGCCAAAACCACAAAAATCAGCTGGTGGTCATTTGCGCATCTCTGCTTGCTCGTTATCAGTTGGTTCGTGAAGAACACCGACCGTTCCCATCCTGTATCGTTACTGGTGATGAGGAATGGTGTCTTCAAGCTAACATAAATAGAAGAGAGGAATCGTTGAGCCCGAACAAAACAGCGGTTCCCTGTACAAAGATCTGCGCATATCCACAAAAGGTCTGGTGGAACAGCTACAGTATGGTGTACGACAAATTGCTTCCCTGATGTGTAATCACGACTGCTGAATTTTTTTCTCAGCAACTGAGACGTCCTGCAGGCGCAAACCAAGAACGACGACCAGGCGGCCAGTGTGAAGTGACGCTGTTCCACCACGTCCGCCCGCATTTTGCTAAACTGACAAGAAACATTACACAGGAGTTGGGCTGGGAAGACATCCCGCAGCCACCTTATTCACCTGAATTTGAGCCCTCAGATTTTCACCGTTTTCGTCCTCTACCCAACAACCTTCAAGGGACTTTCTTTCCGGATAACTCGCTCCGAATACATCGCTCGACGATTTGGGGGTTGGGTTGTTTCGGGGAGACAGCGAGGTCATCAGTCTCATCGGATTAGGGAAGGACAGGGAAGGAAGTCGGCCGTGCCCTTTCAAAGGAACAGTCCCGGCATTTGCCTGGAGTGATTTAGGGAAATCACGGAAAACCTAAATCAGGATGGCCGGACGCAGGATTGAACCGTCGTCCTCCTGAATGCGAGTCCAGTGTGCTAGCCACTTCGCCATCTCGCTCGATGCTCGGCGAATTCTCCGACACAAAACCACGTGATTTCTACAATCGTGGAATCGAAAAGCTACCGCAGCTTTGTCAGGCTGTTGTAAATAGTGAAGGAGAATACATTACTGATGACTAAAGTGTCTGTTATGAGTATCTCTTGCGTAAAGTTTGGAAGGGAGGAGGCGAGGTATTGGCGGAAGTAAAGCTGTGAGGATGGGGCGTGAATCGTGCTTGGGTAGCTCAGATGATCAGCTGGCACGGTAGCTCAGCGCGTTCGGTCAGAGGGTTAGCTGCCCTCTGTAATAAAATAACTGAGTTAATCGATCATCGACGAACTGTAACAGGTGTCTTGCGACGTCCGCCCCGAGCAGATGCAACGAACGAAAACGAACAAAATGAGATTAAAAAGAAAAAGCACTTGCTCGCGAAAGGCAAAGGTCCCGAGCTCGAGTCTCGGTCCGGCACACAGTTTTAATCCGCCAGAAAGTTTCATATCAGCGCATACTCCGCTGCAGAGTGAAAATCTCATTCAGGATCTCTTCTGTTTATTAAACTTACGGAAATACGCAACGAATTTGGGTAGCAACCAAATCATAGGGTCTGTATTATTTATTTAAACAATAGCTGCATCTTTTACATTCATTAATTTGTGATTTGTATTTTACGCTCTTTATTATCGTGTGTGATTTACTCCGCCTCTTAGCATGTCTAATGGCGGGTATCCGTCTTTATCGCGCGGAAGGGGGCAGACTACAACGAGCAAAACCACTAACCGTAAAACCACTAACCACTTTAAATACTTTGCTGTCTGTAGCACAAATTATTAACATAAAAAATTAAAGTCTCACCTCTAGACAACCGAAAACTGACGCAGGTTAAAGAAAACAGAAGTGAAACTAAACATATTTCAGTAAACGTAGTTCCACAATTCTAATCCTTTGCTAGGTGACTGCGACAGTTTTGTTACGAGCCGTCACTGACTCGCGTGTGTTAGGACCAATAAATTGGGAATGTTTTTCACATAATTTTTCATCCAAATGGACTCAAATTTTGTCATCTGAAGAACAGAGACGGTATCGCTTCAGAGTGATACACAACGTAGTTTAAAGTAGATGCAATAGCGCACTTTTCTCTGCAGTGAGGTACCAACTGTTTCAAACGCCTCAGGATAATCTCTGAAATCTACAAACGATTGTATAATTTTCGTTCTGTAGTTCCTCAACTTTATCAAGGAAAGTCCTGTATGCTTTTGACATGACCCTAGACAGAAAAATCCAGAGAGTTGACGTCAGGTGACTTTCAAGGCCAAGGTAAAAGTCTGTGCTTGACCTGTCCATTTTCGACCAGAATGACGACTTAGAAGTCGTGTCATGTAACACAACTATTTTCCAGCGTGTCAAAATGGATGCACCATATTCCACAAGTGTGAGCCATGGGTAGGAGTAGAGTCCAAATGGGTCGCAGCCTACATTTCAAATACGTTTGTACTAACTAGAAAAATACTTATTTTTGAAGCCAGTGGCGAACTGAGACTATGCGTTCGGATTACCTCTCAGACGACCTGTTTGCGAACCCTTGTTTGCTGGAACGTTCTTGCTCCTAGTATCATATGTTACATGATTCTTTCCGCAAAGCCTTGCAGGCACACTCAATTTCAAAATGGTACCTGTGGAAATTTAATGAAGGACGACTGCTTCCGTTTGCATGAGCAAACATCACTACACAATATTTCTGCTTATTGCTTAACATTAAGTTGAAAGTTTGAATAACTTAATGGAATGGTAACGTAAATACGGCGTTGCTGTGAGAAACCAAGTTAAGAATTTTGTATAACAACATTTATTTAATAAAAATCATTAAAAATACTTCTTGATCACTCGCTTTACTTAAATGTGTTATTATATAGAATTCTGGCCCATCATCAGAAGTACAAAATAAAAATAGCAATTTTATCCAATCTAGCTGTCTCTTCTAAGATGACTATAGGAACCATCACGTAGAGCGTCTGTAGTCACCAAAGTCTCAGCAGGGAATGTCTAACCGTCTCCCCTCGTCCGCGGTCCATGCACTGTGGCCGGAAAGGCTCAGTGGGTCTGCATAGCGGCTGTTTGCCAACCTAACGGGGCCTGCTAACGCGCAGGGAACTTATGTCTCTCGGGTCCAGTGGAATCGCATGGTTGGCTAAACTGCATGTCCACATTCACAGAATCCACAGCAGACAGCCCACGCATACGTCAGCAGAAGACCCGCATTTATACTTACAGACTACACTAAGAGGAATAATGTAACAATTCCGAATAATAAATCTTATATTGCTCTTCCCTGAGTGTCGGAAGGGCACCCAGGTGTGTTCTGAGAATAAAACTATTGTATCAAGCCATGTAGCGACTCACACGGAGCCGTTACAATGTTTCTACCTGCATCTGTATTGGCTTTTAACTGTGACACACCCGTTAGGAGAAATGGGTTTGGTCCCATTATTGAACCATGTTGTATGCTATTCGACATTTCTCTCTGCTATCTTTTTCACAGTCAGTACTTGTACATCAGTAAATGGCTAAAATGAAGAATAGTTCCAATTGCTCGTTGCATTCCTTACAGCTTCTGGCATAAAAGGAAGGTTTGTTTCATATATCTATTAAACGAACTTGAAAATTGAAAATTGCCATGTGTTTGAACTTGTCCTTCTATTAGTGTGAATCCTGAATCCTTGCTAGTCATTCTGACAAAGTTTAATGAATTTATTTTTTAATGTATAGACAGTGGAAATTAAAATGACCTATGGTGCCTCTCCTGCTCCAAATCGGCCCGTTTCACGTCCTACCCCCCTTAATCACTATCACTAGAAGTTATAATTTTTGTTCAAGGTTTAACACATGAAGTTAAGTGTTGAACTTAGTAACAGTGTATTTGCCTTGGGGTAGCATAACTTATGGCCCGCCGGCCGAAGTGGCCGCGCGGTTCTGGCGCTGCAGTCTGGAACCGCGAGACCGCTACGGTCGCAGGTTCGAATCCTGCCTCGGGCATGGATGTGTGTGATGTCCTTAGGTTAGTTAGGTTTAACTAGTTCTAAGTTCTATGGGACTGATGACCTCAGCAGTTGAGTCCCATAATGCTCAGAGCCATTTGAACCATTTTTTTGAACTTACGGCCCGCAGATTAGCCATACTAGGAGCCTTTGTGGGAAGAAATGCCTCATATTTTTTTACGTAAAAATGGTAAAGGTTTCTAAATAAAACAGTAGTTGTTAACATTCTACATCTTTACATATTTGCAGACCTGTATCCCTAGAGGGCTCAGAATTGTAGCGTGCAACATGGCAATCTGTAAAGTATCTACATTGGCGCGTCAGAAGCAACGCCCTTTAATCGAGTTTCGAAATCGAAGAATTCGTCCACACATGGACGACCGTCACCTTCAGTATGACATCGCCTGACCACACACGAGCGTTGCAAACAGTCCGACGCCTTGGATTCACTGTCATCGATCACTGTACGTACAGTCGCGATTTGGCCCCATCAGGTTTTCATCTATTTCCAAAACTTAAAGAACAATTTCGAGGACTTTGATAGTGATTAAGGAGGGAGGGTGGGGAGAGGTGGTAGGACGTGAAACGGGCCGACTTGGAGCAGGAGAGGCACCACAGGACATTTTAATTTCCATTGTCTATATATTTACAAATAAATTGATAAAACTTTGTCAGCATGACTAGCAAGGATTCAGGATTCACACTAATAGAAGTAGAAGTTCAAAAACATGGCAGAGTTTTTTTTACATGTGGAAATTCATCATTTTTTCACTTACTATTGGCGGCATGAGTTGCTATAGGTACACTTTTCTTCAAAAGTAAGAGAGATTCTTCGTTGAATTTTACACAGCATACAAACCGTACTTACAGGTATATGAAACTCTAAAATTTTCCAAATCTATTATATACTGTGGTAAAATTGATATAATTAACTATAAAATTTGAGTTTTTTCTAAACATGAAGTTTAAAATGTAAGAGCTCATTCATTTTTTCATAAATTAAATAAATTCTAGAGTTTCATACACTTGTAAGTATGGTTTGTATGCTGTGCACAATTCATCGAAAAATGTCTCCTACTTCTGAAGAAAAGTGTACCTACAGCAAGTAATGCAGCCAATTGTAAGTGAGAAAATGATGAAATTTCATATCTAAAAAAACATTATTTTGTTATGTGTTTGCACTTCCACTGCTATGAGTGAGAATCCTGAATCCTTCCTGGTCATGCTGAAAAAGTTTTATGAATTTATTTGTAAAAGTATGGACATTGGTAATTAAAACGTCCTGTGGTGCCTCTCCTGCTCCAAGTCGGCCCGTTTGATGTCCTACCCGTCTTAAGCGATGCAAGCAGAGGCGAGGTCAACAAACTCACTCATTCTACAGTGACGGTACGAACAAACTGCTCTCCTTGGGAGAAATGTGTTCGTCATCAGGGTGGCAATGCTGAAAATACATACGTAGACATGATGAATAAATATGTAGAACCTTACTAACGTTTGCTTCATTAAAAAAGCTGTAAGAGTTTTCGTATACAAAATTCCGTGGCGTTACTTTTCAGCACGCCCTCGTTCTTTGATCCAGTACTTGAGGAGCACTTAGCGACTAAAAATAAATTTAACACAAAATTTCGGAAATTTTGGAAACTTTTTCTCGGTTACATTCCCCACAAAATAATGAAACCAAAAAAGTTTACTGTTTACTACATTTTCGCGGCTGATGCAGTAAAACTCCAACCTCAGGCACGTCCTTTTAATTAATTATTTCTCTAGTAATAACTGTCTTCGCAACACATTTTGCAGACACCTTCGACACGCAGCACTGCGTCTTCGTGCAAAATTGTATCGCAGTACGACTCATGGTTCAGCAGATATGACGTCACGATCGCTGAGATACATGAAAACCTAATATTTCCTCAAAACGGGCCACAAATTGCACATACTGCACTCATCCAGTCTTTGATAAACAGTGGACTTAGCGACTTCCAACAAACTTCTTCTCGCTTACATGCTTAACTTCAAATATTTCGCACACTGCAGTAAATGAAGCAGGCAAAAAGGACTACAAACGTCTCAAAAATGAGATCGACAGGAAGGGTAAAACTGCTAAGCAGGGATGGCTAGAGGTCAAATGTAAGGATGTAGAGGCTTATCTCACTAGGGGTAATATAGATACTGCCTACAGGAAAATTAAAGAGACCTTTGGAGAAAAGAGAACCACTTGTATGAATATCAAGAGCTCATATGGAAACCCAGTTCTAACAAAAGAAGAGAAAGCAGAAAGATGGAAGGTGTATATAGAGGGTCTATACAAGGACGATGTACTTGAGGACAATATTATGGAAATGGAAGAGGAAGTAAAAAATGGCTCTGAGCACTATGGGACTCAACTGCTGTGGTCATAAGTCCCCTAGAACTTAGAACTACTTAAACCTAACTAACCTAAGGACATCACACACATCCATGCCCGAGGCAGGATTCGAACCTGCGACCGTAGCGGTCGTGCGGTTCCAGACTGTAGCGCCTTTAACCGCTCGGCCACTCCGGCCGGCGGAAGAGGATGTAGATGAAGATGAAATGGGAGATACGATACTGCGTGAAGAGTTTGACAGAGCACTGAAAGACCTGAGTCGAAACAAGGCCCCGGGAGTAGACAACATTCCATTAGAACTACTGACGGCCTTGGGAGAGCCAGTCATGACAAAACTCTACTATCTGGTGAGCAAGATGTATGAGACAGGCGAAATAACCTCAGACTTCAAAGAAGAATATAATAATTCCAATCCCAAAGAAAGCAGGTGTTGACAAATGTGAAAATTACCGAACTATCAGTTTAATAAGCCACAGCTGCAAAATACTAACGCGAATTCTTTACAGATGAATGGAAAAACTGGTAGTTGTCGACCTCGGGGAAGATCAGTTTGGATTCCGTAGAAATGTTGGAACACGTAAGGCAATACTTCCCCTACTCCTTAACTTAGAAGAAAGATTAAGGAAAGACAAACCTACGTTTCTAGCATTTGTAGAGAAAGCTTTTGAAAATGTTGACTGGAATATTCTTTCAAATTCTGAAGGTGGCAGGGGTAAAATACAGGGAGCGAAAGGCTATTTACAATTTGCACAGAAACCAGATGGCAGTTATAAGAGTCGAGGGGCATAAAAGGGAAGCAGTGGTTGGGAAGGAAGTGAGACAGGGTTGTAGCCTATCCCCGATGTTATTCAATCTGTATATTGAGCAAGCAGTAAAGGAAACGAAAGAAAAATTCGGAGTAGGTATTAAAATCCGTGGAGAAGAAATAAAAACTTTGAGGTTCGCCGATGACATTGCAATTCTGTCAGAGACAGCCAAGGACTTGGAAGAGCAGTTGAACGGAATGGACAGTGTCTTGAAAGGAGGGTATAAGATGAACATCAACAAAAGCAAAACGAGGATCATGGAATGTAGTGAATTAAGTTGGGTGATGCTGAGGGAATTAGATTAGGAAATGAGACACTTAAAGTAGTAAAGGAGTTTTGCTATTTGGGGAGCAAAATAACTGATGATGGTCGAAGTAGAAAGGATAAAAATTATAGACTGGCAATGGCAAGGAAAGTGTTTCTGAAGAAGAGAAATTTGTTAACATCGAGTATAAATTTAAGTGTCAGGAAGTTGTTTGTGAAAGTATTTGTATGGAGTGTAGCCATGTATGGAAGTGAAACATGGACGATAAATAGTTTGGACAAGAAGAGAATAGAGGCTTTCGAAACGTGGTGCTAAAGAAGAATGCTGAAGATTAGATGGGTAGATCACGTAACTAATGAGAAGGTATTGAATAGAATTGGGGAGAAGAGGAGTTTGTCGCACAACTTGACAAGAAGAAGGGACCGGTTGGTAGGGCATGTTCTGAGGCATCAAGGGATCGCCAATTTAGTATTGGAGGGCAGCGTGGAGCGTAAAAATCGTAGAGGGAGGCCAAGAGTTGAATGCACTTAGTAGATTGAGAGGGATGTAGGTTGTAGTAAGTACTGGGAGATGAAGAAGCTTGCACAGGATAGAGTAGCATGGAGAGTTGCATCAAACCAGTCTCAGGACTGAAGACCACAACAACAACAACAACAACAACACATTTGTAAAGTAACCAGACATTTGAAGTTGTAGAAATGGGAGTTCCATTCATGTAACAATCAGAGGACGATCACTGGATTTTTATAAAGGGACATTTTCCCCGGAAGAAGAAGAGGAAGAAGTCGCTGTTCATGCCGTGTAGGCTGGTCGCCGGACGCAAGTGTGTAGAGAGGTGAGTACGTGGAGCGGAGTTGTCGAAGGCTACCACCTGAATGGACAAGGTGGAACACGTTGGGGTCGCTGGCCCTGAGACCTGAAGGCCGTCAGCTCCCACCCCATGGTTCCGTTGTACGTGTATAGCGAGAGCGGAAGCTAGCGGTTCTGCCGCCCTCGTCCACCCACGCAATGTTATCGACCGGGGGATCGATCGCTAGTACGGACAGAAAAAGGCGTTCTGGCGTGCGGTGTGACAAAGGCTGCAGTAACGGTGTCAGAGGAGCGCTTTCTGTCGTCTCCCAAAGGTGTCCTCAACTGCAGTGGCCAACGCGTTGATACGAGATGTGGCAATGAGATAACAGGACTATTACTGTAAAATATTTTATTTCCGAAGCATACATTGTCACCCTAGTATACGCCTCTCCTCTATGCCTACGACTCTCCGTGTGAATCTTCCGTTATTGAAAGCAGTGTTGGAAGCGTTCCTCTCTGATCTCGACGGCGCGTGCCGCTGTTCCGTTCACAGAATCAGCGGACTGAGATATTGTTCCTTTAAACGCAGATTAGATCCTGCAAGTCACATGGAGCTAGGTCAGGCAAAGGGATGGGTGGTTTAAACCTACATCTACATTTATACTCCGCAAGCCACCCAACGGTGTGTGGCGGAGGGCACTTTACGTGCCATTGCCATAACCTTCCTTTCCTGTTCCAATCACGAATGTTTCTCGGGAAGAACGACTGCCGACACATTCGTGATCTCCTCGGGAGGTATAAGTAGAGGGAAGCAATATATTCGATACCTCATCCAAAAACGCACCTTCTCGAAACCTGGACAGCAAGCTACACTGCGATGCAGAGCGCCTCTCTTGCAGAGTCTTCCACTTGAGTTTGCTAAACATCTCCTTAACGCTGTCACGCCTACCAAATAACCCTGTGACGAAACGCGCCGCTGGATCTTCTCTATTTCCTCTGTCAACCCGTCCTGGTACGGATCCTACACTGATGAGCAATACTCAAGTATAGGTCGAACGAGTGTTTTGTAAGCCAAGACCACGACGACAACAACAACTATAATCAGGCAAGTAGAAAAAAGATATAAATAAAGCCATGTATTCAAGAAAACGGTTTAGCAAAAACTACTTTAGAGGAAACAGTACACAAGATGAGAAAAGCGTATGGTATAAGAAAACTTGCAAGGAAGAATGCTTATCTAAAAAACTTAACACGCTTGAGAAACAACAATGTGTGCTTGCATATGTCTAGTGTTAAGTTATAAATTTGTTTTTGGAGAGGTTCCACAATGAGCAAAACTTTTTTTTTTCGTTTTCTTCTCTATCCAGATACGTTTTTCTGAAGTTTCAGAACTGTCAGTTAACTTTTACCAGTGAAACATGTCTGGGTAAAGAAGAAAAAAGTGGATCCCCTACAAAGACGAGGTTGTTTGTAAGCAAATACGGGCAGAACAGGTTCAGCCACTGGTTGATTATTAAATTATAAGCGTGGTACAGTAGAAATACCAAAAGCACAACTATGCAGTAAATATCAGGTCCTCACAAAAATACAGCACCTTAGAAATTAAGAAGCCAGTAAGTGTAAAAACATGTAGTAAACATGTCAGAAACAATAACAAAGAAAGGATCACTATAGAACGCATGACATGAGACTCAAGAAACAGATCTTGAAATACCTTAGGCAAAAAAATTAACAACCACTTGATTTCAAGAGATTAGGAAAATCATCTAAAGCAATAACACAAGAGAAAAAGCAGTAATCGAGAGAGAAGTTTTTAGGGGGAAAGTTTTAAAACTGGAAGGATTCCAGGGCAAGAGAGAAAGGGAAACTGAGTCAAGGTAGCCTGGAAACAGGAATAAGGAACATACTGCAAGAATGAAGGAATACCGAAAGAAAAGAAGAGAATAAGAAAGGATTAATTATAAGTGGATTAAGTGGAACGTAGTCTCTAGAAGGCCTGAACGCGAGAAGAAGGAAGAAATAATTTTCGAATGTCAAGTGTTCCCGAGATATTCGTGTGCTCAACCTAAACCACTTATCGCAAGCTCGGCCTTAACAAAGACATCAATGTTGTACTATTCTGCTAACCATGCTGTAGAATGTTTATCGCGTACTCTGATGGAGGGGCAAAAAGTGCAGAATCGACCGGAAAAGCTCTTTAGTAGACGCTGTTCTCTTATTGTCTGGCCGTAAAGCGGAACGCGCCGACAGATTCCTGAGTGCGTTCGGTGAGGAGAATAGACACGATTCCCTTATTCGCTCGCCGTAAAACCGGAACGCACCGACAGATGCCTGAGTACGTGTGGCGACAATTACCGGGCGGCACCTCCTCTGTACTGGAACGCTAGCAGCCGGCGTAAAACCGTGAAGACATGTGGATTCCTTCGCGTGCCGCCTGCGGAGAAAGTCGGGGACATCATTTACGTATTGAGGAGGAGTCGTTAGTGATAAGCTCCGGGCCAGGAGCGTCAGTAAACCACACACGTATACACACGGTACATACCGCCAGTAATGACGTCCCGAGTCATTTACGTGGCTACGGAGCTGTGAGGGCGCGCCTACCGTCGTGTTAAAAAATCAACAGCTACCTCGTGCGGTAAGGTGGAACGAAGGTGTTTGGCCGCGATAAAACAATACTAATTCGTTTCCCGTGTACTCCACGTAATCTCGGCGCTCTTTCTACCCGGCCTGGATGCTCCGAGTTACTGTAGGTCTCACTCACCGACGTTTAAGCACCTAAAGGCCCGGCCGCGACTGCACCAGTGTGTGTGTTGTTACCGCTGCGAGCGTGGACTGTAAACAAGGCTGATCATTTTTACCGCGCCAGAGCGCACGGTATGCGAGAAATCCGTTCTTCAGCTGTGGGATTCTTGAAATTGTCGAGAGCGCAACTGTCGTGAAGGCGCTTCTAAGAGAGATGAACGCGATACAGAAATCACTGTTTTCCGGGAAATAGGTTTGAAAATACGGTATGTCATTTGCGTATAGATCTGTCATATGCCATCCAAAAGAACAATATTAGAAATATATCCGCTCAGTAGATATAATTTGAAATGTGATAGCAATGAGGAAATATACGTAGGACAGATAGAAGATATTTAAAAATGAGATTTAGACAACGTATGAATGTCACTGGCATGAATCTATCTAGATATATCTCACACTGATAGAACAAAACACACAACCAGTCACGTAACACAATGCATGTCAATAGTATGTACCACCTGTAAATGTTTTAGAAACAAGCAGAAATAGTCACAAATTTGACGAAAGATTCGGACGTTATTTTGAACGAAAGACCGGCCTAAAGGAATGATAAAAATAAACTTAAATTTAACCAATATACTCAAAAACTTTTTAGTATTGAAGCACATTCGCTTGCTTAGATATTAACTTAACGCAGGTATGGCTCAAATGGCTCTGAGCACTATGGGACTTAACATCTGAGGTCATCAGTCCCCTAGAACTTACAACTACTTAAACCTAACTAACCTAAGGACATCACACACATCCATGCCCGAGGCAGGATGCGAACCTGCGACCGTAGTGGTCGTGCAGTTCCAGACTGAAGCGCCTAGAACCGCTCGGCCACACATGCCGGCTAACACTGGTAATACAATTTAGAAATTATATAATCCATAAATATTACAAAGATGTGTGTACATGTGATTCACATCTCCTCCTAAACCACTGGACCAATTTGAACCAAACTTGCTATTCCTATCCCTTACTCTCTCTTTCCAAGCATTAATCCCGACTGGCGAGGTCTGCTGGTTAATCGGATGTGGCATGTTAATTGTAAGGGGTGTCCAGATGCCTTTCCTGTCGCCACCCTGTACCTGCCGGGAAGCAATTAGTGCACCCGAATTGTCTGTGTCTAGTGTAATCCATGGAATAGTGCGAACTTGTTCAGATGTCTGCGAGCCGTGTGACCAGCCCGGTATTCACCTAGCGGGGTGTGGAAAACCGCCTAAAAACCACATCCAGGCTGGCTGCACACCAGCCCTCGTCGTTAATCCACTTGGCGGATTCGATCTGAGGCCGGGGCGCCTACCCAAGTTCAGGAAGCAGCGCGTTAGCGCTCACCCTGGCGGGTTATTTATATCCCTTACTAACAAGCAATAATCGCTTGGGGGCAACAGATATCTACCTACAGTATATCAGGAGATATGACGTTATCAACAATGAGATGCATGAAAAACTGCTGCATCATACATGACTCTTAAATAACTTCTGTGCTACTAACTCTATTCGCAGTAAACTTCTGAGACAGTATCCAAATATGCCCCTGAATGTACCTACACAATTATACCATTCTACGACACATAGTTCAAAAGATGTGACGCCATAAGCACTGAGAAGCGTGACAAAATGCCGCATCATTTTTTTCTCAATTTGTTAACATTCGGGACGTACCCACTCAACCAACTCAAGAGTAGAATGTCAATTATGACGATACGTACGGAGAAGGCAACACAAAAAAAAAAGAGGAATCAGTCGCGCTGGCCGCACAGCTACTGCAGCGGACAATGCCGCGTCATTAATGAAGTTATAATACTTTCCAATTTCCTTTACTTTATGTCTGTGGTCACAAATTTTTCTGTCATCAGACTACCGGTTTCGGTCTATAATGATCATCTTCAGATCTGTTCTATAAATCATGTCCTAACGCACTGCAGACACAGTGGCATCATCAAATGTTAAACACAAACTTAGCACCGGCATCATATATATATATATATATATATATATATATATATATATATATATATAATAGCATATGCAAGAGTCAACTTGTCAGCAGCACTACTGTTTTATTTTTTATTTTTCCCCAGCAGTGCTACTGACAAGATGGCTCTTGCATATGCAATTATTTATATATATTTGATGATGCTGGTACTAATTTTGTGTTTAACATTTAAAGATGCCACTAAGGCTACCGGGCATTAGGACATGATTATAGAGCAGATCTGAAGATGGTCATTATAGACCGAAACCGGTAGTCTGATGACAAAAAAATTTGGGACCACAGACATAAAGTAAAGGAAATTTAAATGTATTAAGACTTTATTAATGACGCGGTATTGTAGAAACCAGTAGTCTGATGACAAAAAAAATTGTGATCACAGACGTAAAGTAAAGGAAATTTACTCTATATGCGGTCCACTGTTTTATTCGCGACCATGTCGCAACTTGTTTTATACATTTATTCTTTGCAACTAGGACTCTCTTACAGTCGAGTCAGCTTATTAAAATCCCTGACACCTGGCAGCGGAAACGGCTGTAGGTAAAGAGAATAGCCGTCCACAGAGGTATGAAGAGGCGCTGCCATACGGACGCTTACAAAAGCGCGTTGTACACAGTAGAAGCAGCTGTACACAGCGCACAGAAACTGTCCGGGACACTGTATTTACACATCTGTACAGCATGGATGTATCTATACACTACTGTTTCATAATTTCAAAGGTTTTTTCACGAAAGCACGGAAATGAAATTTTTTCGAGATTCTGCTGCAATAAACATTTCACTTTTTGATTTCGTTTCTAATAGGAAATAGCAATGTTGTGGTTTATCAACAAGTATGTCATGTAAACAATCCAATTCTTTGTTTTTTAGACATTCCGTTAACACAGATAATAGAATGTAGAAACGAAATGGTATAATTTGTGACACAGACAATCGAATCATTATCTTCATCAACATCTGCATCTATTCTCTGCGAACCACTGCAAAGCGCATGGCAGAGTGTACGTCCCTCTGTACCAGCTATTAGGACTTTTTCCCTTTCCATTCACGACTGGAGCGCAGCAAATATTATTGTTTAAATACCTCTCGCTTGCTGTAGTTATTCTAATACGGTCCTCACTGCTCCTGCGTGAGGGATAGGTAGGGATTTGTGCTATATTTATAAATTCATCGTGTAAAGGTGGTTCTTGAAACGTTGTTAGTAGACTTTCTCGGGATAGTTTATGTCTATCTTCAAGAGTCTGCCAGTTTAGTTTCTTCAGCATCTACTTAACACTCTCAAACGTCTGACAATTTGTGCTGCTCTTCCCTATATAAGTTCAATGTTCTCTGTTAGTCCTATCTGGTACAGGCCCCACACATTTGAGCAACAGTTTAAGATGTGTCGAACGAGTGATTTGTAAAGCAATCTCCTTTGTAGATTGATTGCATTTCCATAGTATTCTGCCAATGAATCGAAGTATGCTACCTACGGCTGAGCTTCCGTGATTGTTCCACTTCATTTCCCTGCTAAATGTTACAACCATGTATTTGTATGAGTTTACAGATGCCAGCTGCGACTCATCAATACTATATTCAATGAAATATTTTTTTTTTTTGTCATGGACACAATTCTATATTTTTGAAAACTGAAAGCAATCTGCCAGTCCTTGTACCCCTTTTAAATCTTATCAATGTCTGTCTGAGAATGGATACAGCTTCGTTAAGACTGTATCTCGTTCTAGATAACTGCACCATCAGTGAGAAGTCTGAGATTACTATTAATATGTCCGCAAGATCATTAATGTACTCTACGTGATCAAAAGTATCCGGACACCCCCAAAAACATACGTTTTCAATATTAGGTGCATTGTGGTGCCACCTACTGCCAGGTACTCCATATCAGTGACCTCAGTAGTCATTACACGTCGTGAGAGACTTCGAACGTGGTCATGTGATTGGGTGTCACCTGTGTCATACATCTGTACGAGAGATTTCCACCTTTTCCACTGTTTCCGATGTGATAGTGAAGTGGAAACGTGAAGTGACACGCACGGCACAAAAGCGTTCAGCCCGACTTCGTCTGTTGACTGACAGAGACTGTCGACAGCTGAAGAGGGTCGTAATGTGTAATAGGCAGACCTCTATCCAGACCACCACACAGGAATTCCAAACTGCATCAGGATCCACTGACAGTTACGTGAGAGGTCAGAAAACTTGGATTTCATGGTCGAGCGGCTGCTCATAAGCCACACATCACGCCGGTAAAGGCAAAACGACGCTTCGCCTGGTGCAAGGAGCGTAAACATTGGACGATTGAACAGTGGAAAAACGTTGTGTGCAGTGACGAATCACGGTACACAATGTAGCGGTCTGATGGCAGGGTGTGGGTATGGCGAATTGCCCGGTGCACGTCATCTGCCAGTGTGTGTAGCGTCAATAGTAATGTTCGTAGGCGTTGGTTTTATGGTGTCGTTTTTTTCATGGAGGGGTCTTGTTCCCCTTGTTTTGCGTGGCACTATCACAGCAGAGGCCTACATTGATGTTCAAGTACCTTCTTACTTCCCACTGCTGAAGAGCTATTCTGGGATGGCGATTCCATCTTTCAACAAGATCGGGCACCTTTTCATAATGCACGGCCTGTGGCGGAGTGGTTACACGAAAGTAACATCCCTCTAATGGACTGGCCTGCACAGAGCCCTGACCTAGAACCTATAGAAGACCTTTGGGATGTTTTGGAACACCGACTTCATGCCAGGCCTCACCGACCGACATCGATTCCTCTCCTCAGTGCAGCACTCAGTGATGAATGGGCTGCCTTCCAGCACCGTTTGAATACGCATGCCTATATCAGCATCTTTGGCGCTTCAGTGTAGGTTTTCATTCGGTTGCCCTTCCTACGTAAATAGTAAAAGTTCCAGTCCCTGCATTAAGAATCGATAGCCTTGCAACATTTCGCTATAGTTCTCAACCATTGTGACATGTCTATAAACAATAGCATCAGCATGGTGGTAAGAGACGAAGATCAGGATGATGTGTGGCTATAATGTGTTTGTTTTAGTGGCGATGCACCACGATCGTCAGACAGCTTATGAGAAATTTCTGCGGTCACTGCCATGATCCATATGTCCGTGTAGCGATTAGTACCCCGTCAGACGTTTCACCTCTACCACATGTCACTGATGTTGGAGCTGCATAACAACGATTACAGCAGGAGAGTTACTTCTCACGAATGGGACGCTTTACGAAGTGTTATGTTCTCCATCAAATTCATGTTCACGAAATATGGCGCAGCCAGTGATCATAATATACATTACTGGCCCACGGAAAATTCCAGGGGGCAATCCTCAGAGTAGTTGCTCCATTGGTATACAATCCTTGGAGATGAAATCTTTCGTTGGCTTTCTGTGACAAGTGCGACACATCGAGCTGTAGTCTACGACGGTTTAAGTGCTCTCCTTAAAAATGTCAGCCTGGTCATTAGTGGCCATATGTGGATGCAGCAGTATGGTCAGCCAAATGGTTCAAATGGCTCTGAGCACTATGGGACTTAACATCAGAGGTCATCAGTCCCCTAGAACTTAGAACTACTTAAACCTAACTAACCTAAGGACATCACACACATCCGCGCCCGATGCGGGATTCGAACCTGCAACCATAGTAGTCGCGCGGTTCCGGACTGAAGCACCTAGAACCGCTCGGTCACCGCGGCCGGCCGGCGTTATGGTAAACCAGCCCATTCTGCGCTTCATGTGCAAGATTTGCACCACTAGTTCGCCATGGTCCTCTGGAACAGCCCACACAGTCACCCACTTTCTTTTTGTGTGGATATGTGTTAATGTGACAACCAACCAAACCGCATTTCAAACAGCAGATGACACCAGTAATTTTACACCTAGTCTGAGGGTCGATAAGAAGGGTCATTGACTTGGGCACTGAAGAAAATGGGCACTCATTTGAACATCTCACTTACATGAACATTCCATCCAGAAAGTTACTTTCATCCATAAAACTTTGAACGTTTCCCATTCCCTAACTTACAATATCAGAGATTATATCTAAACTGACCTGTACAAAGTTGGTATATATATATATATATATATATATATATATATATATATATATATATATATATATATATGATAGAAAAATGATATTATGTTTAAAAATTATAACTCGTTGCTGTAGCGCTCTGGAAAATATCAAAATAAACTATCGAATGAAACAACTTGTATACTGTTATCATTCACTGTTTATTTAGTCCCTGAGAACGCGTTTCAAGAGTTTAAACCGGCATCAACAGGTGGACTTTCGTGTATTGATACGACTGGTGTATGTGGTGTTAAACTTCCAGGTAACCTGTGGCACTCAGTAGTACAGAAAAACAAAACACTATTTCAGAAAACTGTTCTGTGGAGGTCTTTGACTAAAGACTGTACGTTAACGTGAATGCAAAAATAAACAACTAAAATAGAATACCTCCAGTGATCATAGGCTCCTTTCTCTGTCGTAATACATCACATGTAAACTGTCACACTTTGCAAACAAATATGGTATCAAGAAACCAACAGGTGCTAAGAACATATAGCAAAAACAGAAACACTTTTTCAATGTTGATATTTTGTAAATGAACAGTTGGCTTACCTGACTCACAAAAAAAAAAAAAAAAAAAAAAAAAAAACACAGTTTGCACCCCACGTCAGCCTGATGTTATATCTGTTTATGTTATTAAGAGTGTATTTATCTGCGTCTTTTAAGTCCTTATCAGTATGTTACTTCAACGTTTACTGAATTTCATGTCACAAATGTAAGCCTAGTGAACACACAGCTGTGTCACACGCATACCTGTGCCCCCCTTCTCTCACTTCTTTCATCATCTATCTCTGAATCCCAACCAAAATTCTTATTTATGTATAATTTTGCCACTGTTGGCAACATAATTGTTAGATTTAATGTTTAGAACATGTCATCTGATTACATAACTGAGTGCAAAAATTTAAGCTATATTATTTTGACGGAAAAGATTTGTACGCCACCTGAAACGCTTATTCTGACACATCTATTCAACCAAAGAGCTCCTCAATCCTTTAGCAGTCGTTCCAAAATAATGCATGTGTTTTGCTATAAATGTTCTTTGTACATTGAAATAGTGTTCCTGTGTTTGCTCTAATGTTCCTTGCACCTATTAGTTTTTTCTTTCTTATTTGTTTTCAAGTGTAACAGTGTAAGTGTGATGTGTTATGGCAGAAAAAAGAATCTATGATCACTGAAAGTATTCTGTTTTGGTTTTTCATTTTCAAATTTACATTAATGTTCAGTCTTTATTCAGAGACCTCCGCAGAACCATATTCCATATTTGTCTCTACTAAAGTGCTCTACAAACTAACTGAAAGTCGTTAACACAACACACACCTGTCATATTAATACACATAACTAAACCCAATGATGCAGGTCTAAACCTCTGAAACGCGTTGTGGATATAGTAAACGCAAATAGTAACTAAAGTTGTTTCGTTCGATATCAAGAACAGGCATGGTAAAGCCTAACCTAAAATGTTCGCATTTAAAGGCAAATAAACTATGTTCACAGCATAACTTTCGTTAAGTTTACCCCTGAAAATAAATATTACGTTCATTTATTCTTTGGTAAGTTGCAGAGAAAAACTATGTATGTGAAATACGCTGCGTATACCATAGCTAAGCAAATCTAATGCGCACTTTTTTTTATCATAAGCAGTATTCAAAATTGGGGAGCAAATAAGATTCGATGGTTCGTTACATTCATATTGTAAGATGGAAAGAACTATGCCCCTTACATGAAGTCATTAAAGATCACCTAACTCACGTTGAGCGAACAGTAGAGCTGAACAAAAATGACTGACAAGGCACAATGCATCTTGTACAGGATATAGTATAGACGTATTGGAATAATTAATGTCGGGTGATGGTTTTAAAGTAATTCACACGACATGAAAACTTTGTGGAAACGTGTCGATTTACTGGAGGCTAGTTTACCCCAGGGAAGTACTCCGAATTGACCGTGGCTGCCAGGGGAGCGGCTAAGGGAAGCGACAATAGGCAGCTTAGGGCGGCTGAAGCTCTGAGAAAGCGGTAACAGGGCATGGCCTCCAGCCTCGTTAAGATGAGTGACAGTTACTGAGTGCTTGACCCTGACTCCATGCTGGTGTACTGGGAAACAGACAGAGAACTTGTATGCCTGTTGATAAACGTCTGCCGTCCCGTTTTCTGTGAAACATGCAAGAAAGCCATGCAAAGGTACGGTGGAGCAGTCAACAGAGGTCAAAATATGCATGTTCATGACTATAGCAACTTCACGCTGAATTCACGGTCCGCAGAGTCTGAAGCAAATCAGGTAAAGAGCAACAGAATGAAATACACCGGCCTCCAATGGGAAGGTAGGACCAAGGAATTTGAAGTACTCTCCTGGGAGTCAGACGTTTGGAAAACTTGGTGTTGTGCAGACGCTAACCTTGATGGGTGGCCAGGAGGAGCTAAATAGGAGAAGTTGAGAGGAAGAGAAATTTTGTGGGAATTTGTTCACTTCCCAGAGCAGGCATTGGTCGGCGCTGGGAAGCGATGCATAATTAATGCGACTTGTGCTGCAATTGGCGTAAGTGATTTTGCTGGAGGGGAAACTGAGGCGAAGAGCAGACTGTGAGAAGTCTCCGTAGATGTCTTCCGTTCCCAGTTTCCCTAGAGTGCGGACGTGGCGTTCTTAGCTTGGCTGAGAAAGAGTGGGCATCTCTGCAGTTTAGGACTTAGCAAATGGAACGATTGAGCTTGGAGATAGAAAGTTTTAGTTCAGCTACATACTGAGCAAGATAGCTAGGAGTGAATAGTCGAGTGCAGCCTTGTAGTACCACGAGGTTGGCCAACATCCACACGACGATGCCGCTCCGCCACGCTGAATTCGGTGATATTGCGCCCGCTCCGGCCACTGACTAATTTGTTGGATCATGTCGGCAAAGTTTCCATGAGGGTTTCATGGGGCGTCTATTGTAGAATTCTTCTTGCACTTCGCATTACGCCTGGGTCAGTCGATAGGAATTACTTTTGATTTATCGCGCTTTACTCCACGGAAATGTAATTTATTTACACTGCCTGTTAGGAGAGTCATGTAATGTGATGATTGTAGGTCATGAGTTAAAATAAATCTGTGCTAATCGACTGAATCTATTTTCAGTCAAGTAGTTGAAATCCCAAGTCACGTTCTTAATTAATTTTATGTTCAGCATTTGCATCTGGTATTGAATAGCTGAATATAACATCAATGTGCACCCCTTTTTAATTAAAAGGGATCAATTCTGAATCAATTAATGTCAACACTGCCACCGCAGTTCAATCGGGAATCACAGGGCCTTATTACTTTCTTTGTGTTATCCGACATTGCAGCAGTTTTGCACTCTCTGTTGACCTGTTAGTCAATTACCTGGGCTGAACACACACCAAAACCAGATAAGTGATGGGTGGGGTATTACATATGGCGACCCTGCCAGGGTACGGTACTTAGCGATTTGCTAGGAAGTAGTCTTGAAAAGGGAAATTTTTCCACGTGCTCCATTGCATAGTCATTTTCAATTGAAAAAAAAGTGGGTAGCATTAGTTACAATAAGTTACACTGTCTTCTTCATGTGCTGTCCTTTCAAATTGATATTTGTAGGCGCCTATGTATTATATTTGTCATTTGTTGGAGTACTTATGATGTGCAGTGCCGTAATCAGCCAATGCTGAGCACACAGAACACAATCATTGGTTCTAGCCCTTTTGGGGGAATGCTTCATGATCTATTTGTCGGGTCACTGCTCACATCCACTGTATCAATTTGTGTCCTGATATGTGTTTTGCGCTTTCTAATTTTTCAGTGTAAAGGGTACTTGGGTTTTGAGTTTTCGTGTAACATAAGAGTGCAAATGATAACGAGGGAAAAAGCCAAGACAACGGCAGAATATAATCAGAATGTTACTCGGGAGAACATGGGTGATAGTAGGGAAAGCTCTACCGATGTGCGTGACGAACGCGAGTTGCAACTTCCTGAAACTGCGTCTCACGACTGGTTTAGTTCGCTGAATAGCAAGGACGTTGATTCAGGCAGTGATACTGAGGGCTCGGGGTACGCAGGGAGTACAAGATTAATCCATAAGTATGGAAGATCTAGCCTAAGAAGCCAGAGTGTGTTGGAACAAAACGATTCATTCACAAATGATCCAACGGGGGCGTGGAGACGGTACTTGTCTAGATATCGAAGGGTTCCTTTAGAACAGAGGAGAAGAGTCGCATTTTCAACCACAAAAGGACGAGGATCAAAATGCAGCTACTCTCAAAAACATTATGGACCTGTTGCAACAGATGCAAACGGTGAACTTAGAGCAGAGCGCCAACCTTAATGTCGAAATTAAAAAGGCGAATTCGGAGCTGAACTATAGGCTCACAGAAGTTCATAGGGAAGTAAAAGAGGAGGTAAAGAATCTCGGTGTCAAAACAGAGAAAGAGGTTGCCATCATCAAACGAACGGCAATTGAATCCAAATTAATTGCTAAAGGTGCAAGGAAAATAGCGAGAGAAAATCGGGACTCCACGCAAAGCACGGAAAAAGTAGGAAAGGTCATGTTATCAAGGCTACAAAGCCGGATAAAACGTATTGAAGAAAAGCAACAAGAGCAACCGGACATAGGGCCTAACGAGATGTTGAAAGAGGAGGTGGCGATATTAAAAAGAAATTTAGAGGACGAGATAAAACGTCTCATTACAGAGACATCAGGAAAGGAGAAGGGTGTAATTACTGCGTCGACTGAACCACCACTTGCCAGAACACAGATAACCGCTTCACGGTGTGACAAAGTTGACACTATAAGCAACGGGAGCCACGCCTTGATTCAGAGCTCTGAGGCAAAGACCGAGGTAAATACGGACAGCGCGCAGCTGTCCAGTGAGCACAATTGTTGTCGGCTGATTAGAGGTACCGAACAACTGTCGAACATACAGAAGGGGAGAGATGACGATAGCGTGTCGGAACGAACTAGTCCACGTCCCGAAGTTCATACGAATCGTAAGAAGGGGCGAAATGATAACTGGAATGCTGACCGGTTTGACTACAAGCATTTTGTATCAGTCCGAAAGTTCCATCACTACAAAGACGACGGTAATAGCTTGCATCCAAAAACTTTTATGGGACAATTCGAGTTATCTTTGCCCCCACACTGGCCATTGATGTACCAGCTGGATTTTGTGTGCTCCCATATGGAGGGCGCGACCGCTGAGTACATGAGAAATGTAGCGAAGACGAGCGTCTCGTTCGAAGAATTCAAAAATGCCTTCTTGGGGAAGTATTGGTGTAAAGAAACCCAAGAATGGATCAAACAAGAAATTATGATGTCCAGAGATATGGAAGGGGCAGGGTACCGGAGTCTGGTCAAATTTTCTGAAAATATGACAAAAAGGAACCAGTACCTAGACAACCCATGTAGCTGTGCGGAAATCTTCAGATTATGCTACATGAAACTTCCCATCTCGTATCAACAATTATTTGCCGGTCGTTGTGGTAGCGATACTGAGGTATTTAAGGGCATTTTGCGCGAACTGGAATTCGCATTTCAAGAGGAACAGGCGCGGGAGAAACACCGACAGCGTGAACAAAATAACAACCGTCGCAATAATGGACCTCAGTGGGATAGTAGGCCAGTGCCGAACTACAACGGCCACAATCAAGATAAGACTGATGGAAACTCGAAAAGAAGGTACGCGGAAGAAGAGCGACACTCTCCGGTGAAACATAATAAATTACAAAGGACTTGGGGTGGTAACCAGCAATCGGGAAGGAACAGGAAGAATGGTTACCAAAATAACAACCAGGAAGAGGTCGAAGTCCGCCCTCCGAAGCCTGGTCCATCCCTCCTTAACGGGCAGGATTACGAATGACTAGACCAGAGCGCGGACGTAGTAAATATAGACTTAGAATAAGGATTTTGCTAAAGTGTCTTGTTTGTTTGTGTATATACTGATCTTAGTGGTAGAATGTCTCGTTTATATGTGCCGGTATTTTCTGTTTTTATTATTAATAATGATATCTCGCCTCTCGATGTTGTGAAAGTAAAGTGCACTAGAGTATTTTGTAAAGACACATGATTAAAGAATGGAAAACAAGTATTTCTGGCCGTACCCCTAGAAAAAGATTGATTAGGAACTCTGTAAATTACAGAAAAGTTCCCCGTAATTGTATCTCCGTCATTGGAGAATATATCTAAGGTGGCCAGTCCCGTAGGTCGTTACGAGGATGCACCAACGCATCTCGTATGTGCTTGAATACGTAAGAGGTTGCGTGAATTGGCGCACCCAGTGTATGTTAAAATGAATCGGATGTAATCATCTACAGAGCGAACAGCAGCATTGATGCGCCAGAAATACTTGTTGGTGGATCGGATGTAATCATCTACAGAGCGAACAGCAGCATTGATACGCCAGAAATACTTGTTGATACCAAGATAGTGTAACAACTGCGAGTGTGAGCAGTGAGCTATATTTGTGTTGTGCCATTATGACATTGCTAATCCGAAACATGTTCACAGTCCTTATAAAACCATTCGTGACAAAAGGAGAAAACGGGAAGAAAATAGGGGAGAGAAGAAGTGTCGCAATAGAACACGATAAAGGACGCAATCCAAACTTGCAACAAAAATCTTGGTAAGACTGACACATGTCTAAGTTTGTTGTGTTTTATACATGTTCACAGGCACAAGAAGAGGGACGTCTGCCACATAGGGAATTCAGAAGAAAAAACAAGGAGATAAAAAGTAGTAAATAGTAAATATGTAGTCAGGTTGGCCAACACCGTGTTAGTCGTAGGAATTAGTAGTTAGAAATGGTGATGGGATCCTGTCCAGATAAAATTGATTCCCTATCCTTTGATTGTGTGTGTGAACCACTGTGAAGGAAGTTGTCTTGTACATTTTTATGTTTATTTATAAAAAAGTTGTGTTTCATTTCTATTTTAATTGATCCTTAAGTTGATTTACAAACAAGTAAAATTATTCCTTTTGTAATGAAACCAGTTCATTGTCATAAAAAAAAGGTATGGTACTGATGGTTAAACATGAGAACTTTCCATGTACTAAAATTAGTTGTCTTTGTGTGTTAAGGTGGCGTAACTGAGCAAGAGAGAGTTGAAGCTACGACACCTGGCACAAGAGCTGACAAGGAACGAGGACGACAGCAATGAGGGGAGCACACAGCTGACGATGGTGATGGCATGCAGACCACGCCCTGAATCGACGGGGACGGTGGTCAACTCAGCAGCCAAGGAGAGGTGACATCCAGCACCTCTGTGTACGACAAAGCGGTCGGTCCTGGTCACGGTACGGATCGGGGGCAGCAATGAAGAGGTCCAAGAAGGTTTCTATACTTGTTGCTCGCCACGTCATGTGGAGCGACAGCCCAGATGACCTTTTGTGCCTAATGACACCAACTTTGAAGGCCTGAGCAAAAAATAGGCTCTTGTCTGATCACGGTCCCTCCCTTGCCCTAAAACGCTTATAGAACGAGCGATGACCTGTGGCTGAGCCGCGAGAGGTCACAGATCATAGATGCACCGACGGGGTCTTGTGCCTGTCGGACAAGATGTCAACAATGAGCTCTTAGGTGAGAGCCATCCTGCCTCAAGAAGATGCGGGTGCCTGTGGCGCCATCTCGGTAATCGACGTTGCTCTCTTCTCAGCCGTTAGCCATTCCACAACTTGCTAGTCAGAACTAATGTCACTTCCGTTCTTGCAAGAAACTTGTGCCGCGGGTGTGGATTCAAATGAATAACATGCGCCTCAACGAACGTACTCATTTGTTCTGTTTATGAATTATGTTATAAGAAGGTAATGATTTTATTTGTTAACACGTCATATAAATTTGCCATGCCACGTCTGTTTGTGTTAGAATAAGATTTCATACTTATACCTTGTTACAAATACACAACAGTGGTTGCTCAATACGCAATGATTCTTGTCATTTTGCTTGTGTTTGTACACAATCCAGACACTGGACTGGGCCAGATCTTGTTCAATTGTGTAAAGATGACACGTACACCATGCACAATATAAACGTCCAGAGACAGTGAGACACAAAAAAAAAACCTTTATTTAGAAAATGTCAAACGGGCGTTCACATATAATTGAATGAGAGCAACCACTATCAACTTCACAAAATGATCATGTATGTTTTTAGTAATTTAAGTCGAGTAGGGATGGATAACTGAGAGTGAATGGACCTTAAGTTATAATTGCGGGTCTTGCCACTCAAATGACAAGCACAGAGGTGCTTAAACAAATGGAACGATTGAGCTTGGAGATAGGAAGTTTTGGTTAAGCTATATCTGAGCAAGATAGCTAGGAGTGAATAGACGAGCGCAGCCTTGCAGCACCACGAGGTCGGCCGACGTCTACACAACGACGCCGTTCCGCCACGCTGTATTCGGTGGTATTGCGCCCGCTCCCGCACTGATTAATTTGTTGGATCATGTCGGCAAGGTTTCCACGAGGGTTTCATGGGCCGTGTAGTGTAGAATTCTTCTCGCACTTCGCATTACGTCTGGGTCAGTCGATAGGAATTACTTTTGATTTATCGCGCTTTACTCCATGCAAACACAATTTATTTACACTGCCTGTTAGGAGAGTCATGTAATGTGAAGATTGAAGGTCGTGAGTTAAAATAAATCTGTGCTAATCGACTGCATCTGTTTTCAATCAAGTAATTGAAATCCCAAGTCACTTTCTTAATTAATTTTATGTTCAACATTTGCATCTGGTAATCAATAGCTGAATATAACATCAATGTGCACCCATTTTTAATTAAAAGGGATCAATTTTGAATCGATTAATGTCAACACTGCCACCGCAGTTCAATCGGGAGTCACAGGGCCTTACTAGTTTTTCTTTGCGTTATCCGACATTGAGGCAGTTTTACACTCTCTGCTGATCTGTTAGTCAATTACCTTTGGTGAACACACACCAAAACCAGATAAGTGACGGGTGGGGTGTTACAATATACAAACTTGAATCCATCGTTCACCGGGAACATCATTGAAATTTAGATGTTGTTCCTTATGTCACTATGTATTGTTGTAATTATCAAATTCGGTACGTTTTTGTTGGCTTATTACTGCGCAGTGTATTCACATTAGGTAGTCGCTAAATGGAAGGCGAGCAGAGAACAGCGTCGTATGATGCTGCTTTCGAGCGTAAAGTAATTCTTCACGTTGAAAAATACGATAACAGGAAGGCGGGACGAGTGTTGAGAGTAACGTTCGTTTGTGGAAGAAATAGAATTTGGCATTATTTGGGACCACCGCTACTGGTAAGACATTCACTAGCCGTCGCAAAGGACATCCTGACGCTGAACTAAGAGTTTTCGAATTCGTCTGTGAAAGGAGAGAGTATGGGCAACCTGTTACGAATGACACCACAAGAAATAAAAGCAAAAATGGCAGCTCCAGTTCTTAACATACCTAGGCAAGGCTTACGGCTAGTGGTGAATGGATCGATTGGTTTACGAAACGAGCGGGCTTACGTCTGCAGGGTGAAAAGTATTTAAACCGACAAACTCTGGGAGGTTGTAGGGGACATCAAAACAAATATATTTCCCTAATGTCATTTTTTCCAATGAGGATTATTTAAACCGGTGGAGGCCGTATTACGCTCTTCAGTTGTAGGCCACTGCTGTCCACCAGTGTAGTACTGAATTGTCTCTGTTTACTAATGGAGCGATACACGTGGAGTGAGTACACTGATATGGTTGGTGCGTAGTACGTAGCGCACCACAACGGACGAGCTGCACAGCGGGTTTATCAACAACAGTGTCCTAATCGCCGTATCCCGCATCATACGACAGGGTCATTTAGCAGATTACCTGGACAGGGACACCATCGCACGGTAAGAACGCTGCAATTTGAGGAAGCTGTCTTGCAGCATGTGAAGGGGCATACTTCAATCAGCACTCGTGTAATTGCACGTAACATGGGGACGAATCAGACGAATGTAAGAACAGTCCTTCGAGAGCAGTTATTACGTCCATTTCACTTACAGCGTGTCCACAACCTGGAACCAGTTGATTAGCCACCCAGAGCACAGTTTTCGCAGTGGTACCTGGGACACTGTGAAATGCATCCTACATTTCCCTCCTCTGTGTTGTTTACCGATGAAGCAACGTTCGGGCGTGATGGAGTCTTCAACATGCACAATTCGCATGTTTGGAGTGAGGGTAGCCCACATGTCACACTTGCTAGCGCTCATCAAGTGTAGTTCTTCGTTAACGTGTGGGCCGTTGTTGTTGGGGACTGTTTGGGCCTGTTCTGCTACCTAGGCCATTAAATGGGAGGCACTACTGGAATTTTCTCGCCAGAGCATTGTCAAAATTGCTGGAAAAATTCCCGCTACCTACAAGAGAACGCATGTGGTTCCAACATGACGGGGCGCCGGCACATTTAAGTCGTCGTGTGCGTCGATTCCTGGTTCGACGGTTCCCATAAACGTGGATTGGCAGAGGCAGAGTTTTTGTTGGTTTAATTAATTTGCCGCCAGAGAAATCTTCCTCTGCCGGTTTAAGTACTCCTCATAGGAAAAAATGACATTAGGGAAAAATATTTGTTTTGATGTCCCCTACAACCTCCCAGAGTTTGTCGGTTTAAATACTTTTCACCGTGTATGCAGCGATGTCTTGACTTTTCGGAAAGAGAAGAATTTTTCGGTGGGCCAGATAGCATAGGTAACACTGACGAGACGCCAATTTTGTTTGATATGCCACGTACTTACACTGTTAATTACAAGGAGGGAAAATAAGTTACCATTAAAACATCAGGGTGTGAAAAACAGTGCATAATTGTAATGGAGGTAGACGCAGCAAACGGTCGCAAACATCCCTCTTGCTTAGTCTTCAAGCGGAAAGCAAGACTCAAGACCGCTAAAAATGAAAAGCTGTTCCCTCAAGACGTCCTTGTTCGAAATCGAAAGAATGGATTGACGACCGTAAGTTTAATGCTTGACTGGCTCTGAAAAGTACGGGACGCATCCTAGTGGGCTTTCCCAAGTAACCATCAATGCTTTGTCTTTATGCATTTCGTGGTTGTCTCACAAACGAAACGAAAAATAAGATCCACAGCCTAGCCCGTCACCTCGGTGTTATTCCTTGAGGACTGACTCCAGTGTTACAACCTCTGGATGTTAGGATAAATAAATCATTCAAAGGTTACCTTCAGCAACAGTACGTGAAATGGTTTCGCGAATCAAACCGTGAACTGACTCCGACAGAATAAATTAAGTATCCTGCACGCCTCATTGCTGCACACTTGGTTTAGGCTGCCTGGAAAAGCTTAAAAAGCACCAATTCAGAAAATGCTGTATTTCAGATATCTGGAACCACTGAAGAAGATGTGCTCTGGTACGACACTGAAAATGACGGAGAAAGAAGAAATGAATCTGTTTCTGATGTTTATTCCTTCGAAGATACCAGTAATGGTGACATTAGCGAATGGTGGTGATTATTAGTCGACCACGGTATTATTGCACCTATGGGTGAGCGCACCACGGTCGACTTATCGTGAATTTTCATCGTGATATTTCACAGGGACACGCCGAGCCACTTGATAATACACGCGAACCATCGTGGAAGCAATCACAGGGCGATGTATTTTCATTAATCACACTCTACTTGTTTACCGCCATGTGTTTGAGGATGAGCACGAAAGGGCAAGCGCAATAACAAAAAAAAAAAAAAAAATTGGTTCAAATGGCTCTGAGCACTATGCGACGTAACTTCTGAGGTCATCAGTCGCCTAGAACTTAGAACTAATTAAACCCTACTAACCTAAGGACATCACACACATCCATGCCCGAGGCAGGATTCGAACCTGCGACCGTAGCGGTCGCTTGGCTCCAGACTGTAGCTCCTAGAACCGCACGGCCACTCCGGCCGGCGCACAATAACACCATAGTCACTAACTTACTGTGTGTTTGTTTGCATATCATGCAGCTAATCAAGTTAGGCGTGTCACTTAAAAATGGGTCACTTAAAAATTATTATAGTTTTGATAGTTCACGTATACAACAATTGTTATGTAAAATAAATTTAACCTACCAATGACTCGCCCACAAACTCTTTCTGGATGATTTTAATTTTTTAAATTGGGGTGTGCTTTATATTCGATGGTGCATTAGAATCGCGTAAATAAGGTATTCTCAACCGCAAATAGCTTCTATTGCCGCGGGCACACAGGCCGTGAATTCGAACGTTGAATGTTGCGCGTTCCCAGTTTCTGACGTCATAGAGTGGGAAAGCACGTTGGGGAGTCTTACCGAACATGCGGAGCAATATCTAGTATGACAGATATTTTGAAGGTGCGTTTGACCGTTAACCAATGACATATAAGAACGCCACCATGTCAGGTGCATGTCATCTCTCTTCAGTACAGAATCGCGAGACGCCACAATGGCTTTCAGTTGAAGCCCATTTGTATACATGCCGTTCCCAAGCAGCAGCGAAATGAGGATCTCATGAAAACCCATCGTTAACTGTGCGATTTGTTGTGATAAAATGACGGGAAACGTCATATTGTTGGTTACAGAAATATTGTAACTTTCGTATCACGAATGTATGCAGTTGCAAGGCAACAGTACAGTGAGGTCTGTAAGATGACTATGTTTTGATGATGTTATTAGATGTGTTAATATCTGTAAAGGAAAATTATGTATTTGAAGAACTGTGGTCAGATCAAAAAATGGCTCTGAGCACTATGGGACTTAACATCTTAGGTCATCAGTCCCCTAGAACTTAGAACTAGTTAAACCTAACTAACCTAAGGACATCACGCACATCCATGCCCGAGGCAGGATTCGAACCTGCGACCGTAGCAGTCCCGCGGCTCTGGACTGCAGCGCCTAGAACCGCACGGCCACCACGGCCGGCTAACTGTGGTCAAAGAAACAGTTGTTAGGCAACAGTATCTGTGCCAGCGATGTGTGTGTTCCTGGAGTCGTAGAATCTTTGACAGTCTGCAGTGGATAGGATAGCTGCGGTGTGTGGCAGGCAGGGATTTGTTGAGTCTACAGTGTAATGCATGGACGCACTTTTAGAACCATGTGATTTGCAGATTTATTACGAGGAGGAATCATGACTCAGAACTGACATAAAAAAGGTTTTTAAATGAAGACCAAGGTACTATTTGATGACGTAAAAAATTTATTGTTATGGTTTTAGACTTGTATTGTTGGTCCACGTCACCCTCCTCACAGTCGAGTTTTTGATAATTATCCTATTGATTGGTCTTGTGAGTTAATTTACTGTACTACGAAAGTCATTAGATTAAATGAGTTTTCATATTAGAGTCTATAACTGTTTTCTTTGATAAGTTCCTTTGTAACTGAAATGTCAGTACTTAAAGGTTGTGTCATGCGCATCATTGGCATTCTGTGTCAAGATTATGAACGCAGTTGGACCGACTGTAGTTAGTTTTTAGCATTATTTTTTTAGCTGATGCGCAGTCTTGCTGTGTTGCTGTTTCTGCCAGTACTTTATTTTGCAGGTGAGGTTCATAACGCATGTTTGTCTCGTTTCCTTTGCGCAATGTAGGTTCAGTCAATTTCTTTATTTTACCAGGGCCATGTGGCAGTGCAGAAATTTTCGTGTGTTCCTGGTTACATCGTTCTACAGGTCGACATTACAGTTTTTTATACTAACTTTTTTTTCAAGCAGTTCGGACTGACCTAGTCTACTAAGCGTGAAATTATTGGTTCGCTTATGAATAGGTTCGCTTTTCATACACACAGGATTCTTTTCAATTTCATGTGAGTCATGTGGCTTTGAGCTCACTAACACAATTATGTTGTCATTTCAAATTCGCAGGTTTTTATTTCCAATAATACACACACAAGTAAAGGCTACTCATTTACGGGACACGTAAGAAATGAAACGTTCTTGTTACAGTTTGTTGTAATAAAATGTCTGTTAATGACATAGCTACGATTAAAGCTTTTAGGAGAGGGTAAACTATGATGATTTTGAATCATGGTTGGTGTAGAGCAATGAACGAAGTCCCAGACAGGAAGAATATCGTGTGGGGTGGTTTTGGTTACCATCTGACCGCATCCTTCGCGTTTTCCGATATAATAAGAGTATATTCTCCAATACTCGAAGTTACGTAAATATAAGTGCTCTCAGTCTGAGAAGTGAGTTTTTTCGATTGGCTTCATTTAAAAGACAGCTTGCAATACGTGCAGTAAGATATTTCGCACTTTCCAGTTTTGAGTTTTGTATTTCACCGGTTGTAAAGAGTTTGTTACTGAATAGGATCAGTGATGAAGTGAGAATGACCTGACGATTTTGCAAAAGTGAGAATGATGGAATATTTTTTGTCTCATATAGAGACCTGTTGTAAATTTGTATCGTGCTATTTGTAATGGAACTTTTATAAGCTGACGTTCTTATTGACTGGACATAGTACTTTCCTTTTTGCCTTATAACATGCTGATGGATGTAGAGGTTTCTATTTATGTACGTTACAGACTGAACGATACGACTAGAATGAACAAGGGCGGATAAGTGAATTTTAATGGAGCTAACGTAGGAATTTTAAGCCCGTCCATTTCGTAAACAGTGTGATTTTGCGAGCCAGATCCAGCCGAGCGCTGCCGAGCTGTTCTAGGCGCTACAGTTTGGAACCGCGCGACGGCTACGGCCGCAGGTTCGAATCCTGCCTGCCGGCCGAAGTGGCCGTGCGGTTAAAGGCGCTGCAGTCTGGAACCGCAAGACCGCTACGGTCGCAGGTTCGAATCCTGCCTCCGGCATGGATGTTTGTGATGTCCTTAGGTTAGTTAGGTTTAACTAGTTCTGTTCTAGGGGACTAATGACCTCAGCAGTTGAGTCCCATAGTGCTCAGAGCCATTTTTTGAATCCTGCCTCGGGCATGGATGTTTGTGATGTCCTTAGGTTAGTTAGGTTTAAGTAGTTCTAGGGGACTGGATGATCTCACAAGTTAAGTCCCATAGTGCTCAGAGCCATTTTAGCCAGCTGAGCACTGGAGCACTTTGGGGCATACGTACCGTATGCCCAAATCTCATCGTTTCTGAGTATTCAGCAGCATGTTGAACTCGGCGCGCTAAACATTGGCATTTGAAAGCACGGTGCGTATTATTTTTGTCTGAAGGTATAAAACTCCGTTAAGAATGGTATTCTGTCTGCTACTTGCTAGGAACTCTTCAGTCAGGCTAGCATAATGGATTCGGGCCTAAGATGTAAACACGAAGCGAAAACTGGCTTTCGAAAATTGACTCTCCCCTTCCATTTGCCGCTGTCGGGTGTAAACGCGGTTGGTTACAGGAGACGGTTCCCTACTCCAGCGCTGTATAACGGTGTCCCGCCTGGAAGGGGTGCGCTTCCCGGTAGCGGGAGCAGCAGCTGGAGACTGGGCGCTCATTGTGCTGTCCGGCCCTGGAGGGTCAGCCATCCAGTTCCAGCTATCCAGCCGCCGCTCCAGGGTCCCGTTAGCCGCCCTCTAATTGAACCGCAAGGCGACGCAGACGCCGACGCCGGCCTGGGAACTTCTTTCTGCGGGCCCTCGCATTCCACGCAACAGGTAGGACTGTCCATCCGCCCCCACTCCCTGCCACCCCCCACACACAATGACCCCGGCGGATACCTGCGCCCGGACCCCGGCCGCATAAACTCGCCCCCTCCTGACCCGGGGCCAGCCACCCCCGAAAGGGAAAAAAATAAAGAAATCCACACAGGGGCGAGGGCTCCGCCGTGTCCCGCAACCCCCTGGGCAGATAATATTTTTTTTTCCTCACTGCTGCCACCGCCGCCTTTCTTCGGCCGTCGGATGGACCGCTGCCCTCCGCTCTTCTCGTGTCCTCCACAGCTTTTGCTTTTTTATCTGAGGTCCAGCTCCGCATTCTTTCTCCCCCGAGAGGCCATTCTCTCACTCTCTCACTGTCTCTGTCTCCCCAAGAATGTTGCGGTCGTCAGGGCTGGACGCTGATTTTTCCCGTTTCAGAAATGTGCGTCCCGCCCAGAAGGGTAAACGAAAGTGGTATCTTAACCTGGAATTCGTATCATGGTATCACACAGACTCCAGAGAACTGTGCTTAATTTCGTTCATAGTAATCGATGTGTTTGGAAAGCATACAACTGTGTTATTCACAATAATAATATTAATGAAAAACTGACCCAGTTACATAATTTTTCATGCTTAGCGCAATGCTTTTAGTGAATTTGTTCCCATTTGCTATCCAGTTTCAAACATCGTTGTGAGCCAGTAACCGTACAAGCATATAATTTGTATAATAGCAACCGGTTGCAATAAGATTTAATTTGAGCTGATATCGACATCGACTATGGATTTTTTCATGAGAAAGTGCACAACAATTACCTAAACAGATAACAAAACTATATCACAGAGGAAAACTAACAGTAGGTGGCCATTATAACGAATAAATTTTTGAGGTTTTTCTACTCATAGAAACGAACAGATTTACAAGCAAAATGCTCTCGTCATATAAAATAACTTCTTTAAATCATATTACCTCGTATTCTACTTGCCAGTAGAAATTACAGCTACACCTTGTATGCCGCTAAGTGCTGTAAGAGAAAGCATGCACTGGAGATGGCATCACACTAAGCGGTTCATGGGCCGAAGTTGCCGCTAAGTGGACCCGAAAGTAGTCTCGCTATCTTTTGACAATCGAAGAAATCAGCTGCTACTATTAACAAGAATATTGCACATAACAAACAAGTGGTCATTTCGCAAGTCAGAAGTCAGTATTACGCAAAACAAAAATTATACAGCACAATGCAATATCAAATATTCTATGCATTTTGTGTGAAAACGACTGACAAAATAGATAAAAAGGATAGCGGAAGGCGATATTTAAGAGTCCACTCCAAGGAAGAAGAGGAGCCAAGGGCTTTATACCACTAAAAAAATGTTATTACGTAGCTCCAACTGCTCATTCACAATGAAACAGTCATGAAGAGAAAGGTGTAAATTTCTAATTCTTCAAGGAAATTAAGACTGAGGCCTTTATTTTCTGTGTGCAGGTTACTGATGTCATCAACTTCTTTAGGCGTATGGTTTGTAATTAATAAACTATCAGCGAAGGAGAAGTTACGTGTATTTGTACCTCCTTTTTTTCCTAAGAAATCTTCTTTAAATCTAACAGCAATTGCTCAGCCTGTCTGTGCTTGTAATAGGCTGGACGTGTATCACAACTAATTTTATAGACACGTGAGTTTTGTAAATGAGAATTCACAGGTTTCAAATTATGAATAAAAATTTTTTTCAATTATTGTTAGTAGATCATATTTGTTTTGTAGGAGACGCTCAATTCTGTAACATAGAATTATTTTTTTCTTTGCATTACGTTCGTTGTTAGAGAAGTGACAACAGTGATGATTCTATTATTTGTTTTATTTTTGAAAATATTGTCCACAATGGTTGGCTCCTATGCATTACTGACTGCGATAGTTTAAATCAAATTATCTCATCATCGAGGCTTTCATCAGATAAAGGAATGGAAACACACTCTATGGATGGAAGAATGAAAAAAAGGCTTTTTGTGATGATGAGGGTGTGTTAAACGGGACTGTACTGTTAGACCCATGAAGGTTTCTTTGCGAAAAATATTAAAAGAAATTCTGTAATCAACTCTTGTTTAAAAAATCACATTTTTTAATGTAAATACTTCTTGTGATCCTTGCATGTGTGGTTTTCTGTCTCTCTTGCACTTTAGTTATCTTTTTGAGGCTACACTCGCAATCGGAAAATCGGACAAAATAAATCTTGGGAAGTTTTTCATTAGCTAGTGTTATGAACTGTAATATTTTCCGTCTACTTACGACTATTGTGCCCCCTCCATTACATAGAATATCTCTCACACACGCAAATCGTCACTTAACACTCTTTGTTTTTGTAATCAAAATATATTATAGAGATATTACAACAATATAGCTTCACAGAGAGTTTGTATGCAGTCAGAGTTGTTACACATACTGTGGATTACATTATTTACATAAAGTTGTCACCTATAAAATTTATTTTACCATTATTGACTGTTAAATTATTGATAATGTCTATACACAACTTTGTTGTAGATGCTGAGTAGAGTCTATGAGTAAATGAACATAAATATGGACATTAGTACAATTATCACGTACGCCAGAAATACTTGGAAAAAATTAACTGATTCACTATGTGGTTTGTCACTGGATATGTTTTCCTCTTGCTTTCTGTGGTGTGCAAAAATTTCCAGGTCCTGCATAAAATCCACTCACTGTATGTGATTTTTGGAACTGGTGGACTGTGTTAGCATTTTCTTCGTATTTATGAATAAGCGTCCAGTGTTTTTTTTGTGCCTGTTGCTATTGCTAGTTTTGTGAATCGGTTATGTGTGTGACAGGTGGTGTGGTCATTGTATCTAATTTGAAAGTTCCTCCCAGTCTTTCCTATGCAGTAGCTTCAACATATTCTGTAGGTGATTTGGTATATTGCAGACAGTCAAAAGTATTTAAATTGTGGTCTAATTTCTGTTGTAGTTTGTGGAGGGAGTTGCTTTCACCTTATGTGACTTGAGTAGGTTTGCTGTTGTTTTGAGAAATGTTGCTACCCAAATAAGATATGCTGAACATGGATTTGAATGTATAATTGGTTCCTTCTAAAGACCCAGGAATTTCTTTCAATTTTGTTATTTGTTTCTGTATTTTGTCTGTCATTCATCTGGGAACTAATTAGCCAGTTCAGTTTGCTGAATGATGTGTATTTCTTTCTCCATGTCTTCTTTGTTAAACGGAATTTTGTTTGCCCTACGCACCATCGTTTTGTATAAAGCTATCTTGTGTACATCCGAGCGATATGCTGTGGCAGACTCTAGCCATCATCTACAACAAAACAGAGTATAAATATAATCATTAATTTAGGCATCAATAATGGTAAAATAAGTTTCATAACAGATAATCAACAGAAAATGTAACACCCCTGTATAACAACTCTTTGTGAAGCTGTGCTTTTGTAATATCTTTGTGACATACTTTGATTACAAAAACAAAGAGTGCAAGTGACGATTTACGTGTGTGTGATATTCTGTGCAATTGAGGAGGCAAGATACTTTTAAGAAGACAGACAAAAATATTGTTCATAACATTAGCTAATGAAAAAATCTCAAGATTTATTTTGTCATATTTTCCGATTGCAGTGTAGCCTCAAAAAGACAACCAGTGTACAAGAGAGGCAGAAAATCGTACATTCTGATATTACAAAAAATATTTCTATAGACAAATGCACTTGAAAATCGGAATAAATTCTCGAAACCCATTGTCCTAAGCGTGACAAAAGTACGACTGGTGCAATTTTTCATTACTTAAGTCAAGAATTTTGATTATTTTCAATGTCTGTAGCAGTGCAGCGCCGCAGGTTTCAGCACCTTTCAGGCAGTGTGCCCTGGGCAATTGAACACAGTAGTTCTTGCTTACATCAGGTAAGTTTGTGACCGCAGGCCAGTTTTTCTTTAAAGCCCATATTACACGATTAACTTTCTTGTCTCAGCTGACCAATAAAGAGGAGTTAGTCTATTGCAGCGCCCCTGGCATTTTATGCCCGCACTGCGCCTCGTTTGTCTCGAATGGTCGTTTCCGTTTACACGTCAGCGCCAAAACTGCGAGTGTTGTGAGAGCTGCCTGCTGTGCAATTTTGCATCTGAATGCTGCAATTGAGGTAATGAGGGTTGATGTTGTTGCGAATGGTCGTGCTGGAAACTCTAAACTCCTGAGAACTGAAATAATGAAGGAAAGTGTCGTCCAAACATTCCAAAACATGTCCGCGGCTCGTGGTCTTGCGATAGCGTTCTCGCTTCCCGCGCACGAGGTCCCGGGTTCGATTTCCTTTACTTTGTGCCTATAAAATTCTATTGTTTACTCACACTCTCCTTTCTGCTTCTCTTATATAATATGACAAAATTTTCTCTCTTCTTCAATTTGGGTATAATCTGTAGTATATGTAAAAAAGTTTCTTCCACTTCTGCTCCATCTATCATGGTGATGTTTCCCTCATACTGTCCCACTTAACAGTGTAAACTAGAGGAAGAGATCAAACCAGAATACACACTGTGCCTGTGGCATCACAAGTGCATCACATACAGGCACATGAACTCTAAATCAATGCATCGATGTTAAATATAGACTGTTATGCCTATCCTGCAAAGTCTACCCCAAAAAAAAAGATGACAAATGGCCATGTGAAAGGGTTTAAGGAGCAACAATAAGAGAAAAACGAAAAAGGAAAAATATAAAAACGGAAACCTATAAAATGACAGTAATATTAACCAACACTAGGAATATAATAGGTTAATAGAATAAAATGTCTTTTTTTAATGTATCGTTGTTAATACATTTAAATTAATATATATGGTTACAAAAAAAAAAAGTTTCGATTCCCGGCTGAATCAGGGATTTTTCTGCCTCGAGATGACTGGGTGTTGTGTGTCTTTAATCATCATTTCTGTTGTGTCGGTAGCTGGGCCGACACCGTGAAGTTGATGGCTGAAAAGGAATGCTAGACTAACGCTGTAGCCGATAGTGCACTGATACAACTGGCGCCTTGCTAGTTCGATGCCATTAACTTAGCTGATGGCTATTCTGTCTCTCGGCTAATGAGAGAGAAAGGCTTCGTACAACTGGGCGGTAGCTAGGTTCTCGTACAACTGGGCGGTAGCTAGGTTCTCGTACAACTGGGCGGTAGCTAGGTTCTCGTACAACTGGGCGATAGCTAGGTTCGCGTACAACTGGGGTCGAGTCCTCTCTTGTATCACGAGACCTGCCTTGGTGGTGGCGCTAGGTCTGCGATCACAGTGGCGACACGCGGGTCCGACATGTACTACATGGACCGCGGCCGATTTAAGCTACCACCTAGCAAGTGTGGTGTCTGGCGGTGACACCACATTCCTCCCCCGCAAATCGGCGAACGGTCGTGAGATAAGGCTTCCGCCCGCCGTGGGGAGGACCACATGTTGACGTATGCGAGGAGGTGGGGAGCCTAACAACAGGCGAGGCTGTGCCACCCGCACCCGGCCATCCGGTCCGAGGGGAGCTAGGAAACGCCTGCAAAACTAGTCCAGGGTGCACGTCAACATGCGGTGTATGCGCCCGTACTAAGACAGGAGGGACCGAAGGGTCGATTTCCATGGCGTCGGGGTAGCCGACGCGCGATGACGTCATGTGGTCCGGAGCGGGCGGGAGTTCCATGGCGGAGGACAGCTGGTCACGGGAAGCGACCGGCGGCGCGTGACCCTGGAAGGCGCCTGGCGGCTGCAACGAAGCGTCGAACGCGGGCGACGCCGGCGGAAGAACAAGCGGCGGCGGCGGCGACTGCTGCTGCTGCGGCGGCGGCGGCGCGTCGCCATCGGGCAAAATGGAAGGCATCGTCGGTAACACCTGGGGATGAGGCGAGCCAGTAGATGGGTCCCCAGGGCGCTGACCGGACGGCACCGTCGCTGAAAGCAGACGGGGAGCGGCAGAACCCGAGCGACGACAGAGGCGCAGCTGATTGAGATGCCGACGCACCTCACCAGAGGCCCCCAAAACCAAATACATCGCGCGGCCGAGGCAGCGAAGAATGCGCCCTGCGAGCCAACGCCGTGAACCTCGATAGTTGCGATAAAATACAACGTCGCCTGGAGCAAAAGCAGGAGTCTGCCGCTGCACAGAAACCTGATGCGGCGGATGCAGCAAAGACATCAAGGTGCGATGAGGACGACCATTGGAGCAACTCAGCCGGCGAGCGACCATCTCGGGGCTGAGAGCGATACGAAGACAAAAAGAGCAACAATGCGTTCTCCCGAGAATGCGACTCTTTCAATTTCAACATCTGTGACTTGAAAGTCCGGACCAATCGTTCAGCGGCACCGTTGGACTGAGGCGAAAACGGCGCGGATGTCAGATGTTGAATACCATTGGCCTGGCAGAATGACTGAAATTCTGCGGACATGAATTGTGGGCCATTGTCGGAAACAATAGTCTGCGGAAGACCTTCAATGCAAAAGATAGCAGACAACGCTTGGATGGTGGCGGAGGACGTCGTGGAAGACATCCGGACAACAAAAGGAAAATTACTGAAGGCGTCGACCAGAACCAACCATCGAGCATTCCAGAATGGACCAGCAAAATCAATGTGCAAGCGTTGCCAAGGGGAAGTGGCTTTTGGCCACGCAAAGACTTTCCGCGGCGGTGCGGACTGTTGTTCGGCACACGCCGGGCACGAAGAACACATATTCGTAATCGCAGCATCGATTCCGAACCAAGTACAGTGCTGACGAGCAAGTTGTTTCGTTCGCACTATACCCCAATGTCCTTGGTGAAGAAGCCGTAAAACAGAGGACTGCAACGAACGTGGGACCACGACTCTGGACTGATCATTATCAGAACGCAACAACAAAACACCACGTCGAACAAAAAGTCTCTCCTTGTGAGCAAAAAATCGGCGAACCAACGGATCCTCGATCCGAGACTTTGACAAAGGCCATTGCGTAGCAACAAAACGTAAAACAGTAGCAAGGACAGGGTCAGCAGCTGTGGCTGTAGCGACACGACGAAAATCAATCGGAAACGATTCGACCACTTCATCGGTTTCCGAATCAATGAACATGCAAGCAAGTTCGGAAGAATCGAATGCTTTATCCTCAGCAACAGGCAAACGGGACAACGCATCGGCGTTTCCGTGCTTAGCAGTGGACCGATACAAGATATCGTAGCGGTACTGCGAGAGGAAAATAGACCAGCGAATGAATTTCTGCGCTGTACGTGGAGGTACAGGCTTGGTCGGATGAAAAAGCGATGTCAAAGGTTTGTGGTCTGTGATGATGGTAAAGTGACGACCATACAAGAAATCATGGAACTTAGTAACACCAAACACGAGAGCCAAAGCTTCTTTCTCTATCTGTGAATAATTTCTTTGCGCAGACGAGAGCAATTTGGACGCAAAGGCAATAGGGCGATCATGGGAGCCAACTTTGTGCGCAAGCACAGCACCGATCCCGAAATCCGATGCATCTACCATCAACAAAAGGGGTTTCTGGGGATCGAATGGCGTAAGGCAAGTATTAGAAAGCAACGCCGATTTCAACTGGCGAAAGGCGCGTTCGCATTCCGTCGTCCAGACGAACGGAACACCTGCACGGCGTACGCGATGAAGCGGAGCTGAAAGAGAAGAGGCATTGCGCACATTCACTCACACCTTGTGATTCTACATTGTTCAATGTTCTTGCGACCTCATGACGCAATGCGTGGGGAACATTGCGCGCTCTGAAAAATTTCGGTTGCGCGTTGACCTTCAGTTCTAAATGTGCTTCATAGTTTTTAGCGCAACCTAAGCCCGGTGCAAAAATATCTGCAAATTCGTCACATAAGCGAGAAACACTGTCTGTAGGCACAGTCTGATTCACTGATAGGACCTGATTTACAATAGACATGTGAAACAACGTAAATAAATCTAGACCAAACAAGTTCACTGCAGAAGAAGAACGAAGAACATAAAACGACACAAGTTTTGTTTGTCCCTTGTATGTGGCAAGAAGGCTGCACTGTCCTAACACAGGAATTTTCTGTCCGGAATATGTAGTTAGCTTAACATTTGCTGAACGCAACGGAGGTTTGCCCAGTTGTTTGTACGTGTCGTGATTGAGCAATGAAACTGCAGCTCCGGTATCGAGCTGGAATGGTATCACTTGGCCGTCAAAGTCTAAGTCCACAAAAAGTTTATTGTTCTGCTGACGACAAGAGCGACTGTTTTGTGCAATTGGAACAGACACTGGTACAGAATCACTTGCTAATTGACGTGATTTCCGGCGACGTCGACGCACAGATTTTGTGGGACTAACACAGTTACAGTTAGAGAAAGTGTCACTGGACGAAGTGGAATTAACGACATGAATGTCCATAGGCGAAGGTCCACGAGCCTGAGTGTCCTTGGTTCGATTCCGGCGCGAAGCAAAGGGCCTGGAATGATTGTGATTGTCTGATCTGAGCTTTTTCTGGCAAACACTTTGAACATGTCCTTTCTTATTGCAGAAAAAGCAAATAGCTTGGCGTGACGGGCAATGTTCACGCGAATGTCTAGTAGCACACCGCGGGCACGATTTCACTACATTTGTGTGCTGGCGCGGCACACGTGGCTTAGCGCGCGGCGGCAGCTGTGCGGACGGCCGCGAGGGCAGTTGACCGGGCCGCGTTGCGCGAGCGCGCCCGGCGGGCCGGTTAATGTTACACACAGCTGGCGAAGTTTCAAAAGATTCCTGAGCACAGTCAAGTGTGTCCTGTCTATCCAATATGTCTATCACCTGTTGAAGGGAGGGATTAACTAGTTTCAAAATTTGCTCCCGTATGCGAACATCAGAAACGTTCTGTGCAATTGCATCACGCACCATTGTATCTGAATAAGAAAGACCACAGTCACATTCAAAGGCACAGTCCCTAGTAAGTCCTTGCAATGTTGCTACCCACTCCCTATTAGTTTGACCGGCCGTACGTTTTGTACGAAAGAACGTATACCGTTTTGCAACCACATTAACTGTTTCTTTGAAATAGGCATCTAATGCAGACAAAATTTCCTCGTAGGACAGAGTTGCTACGTCGCGTCGGGGAAACAATTTCACTATCACACGGTATGTGGACACACCGACACAAGAAAGCAAAAACGGCTGCCGCTCATTACCTTGAATTCTGTAGGCAGCGAGGTGGAAGGCAAACTGGCGGGACCACTCTTGCCAGGTCTCGTGGTTCGGGTCGTAGTGCCTAAAAGGCGGTGCAACGGCAGGTTGTGGCTGCGGTAGCGGTGAAGCGGCTGCGGCCGCATCGGTGTGCAGCGCACGTTGACCCTGGACGAGCTGTCCAAGGGCATCCAGTAACGCCTGCGTCTGCTGATTCTGCAAGCGATAAAATTCGGACAGTACATCTGGAGAATGTGGCGAAGCCATGACACAATTAAATGTAAGCAATCAGAAAAAGTTCACTTTTCCCTCGTCGCCAATAAATGTTGTGTCGGTAGCTGGGCCGACACCGTGAAGTTGATGGCTGAAAAGGAATGCTAGACTAACGCTGTAGCCGATAGTGCACTGATACAACTGGCGCCTTGCTAGTTCGATGCCATTAACTTAGCTGATGGCTATTCTGTCTCTCGGCTAATGAGAGAGAAAGGCTTCGTACAACTGGGCGGTAGCTAGGTTCTCGTACAACTGGGCGGTAGCTAGGTTCTCGTACAACTGGGCGGTAGCTAGGTTCTCGTACAACTGGGCGATAGCTAGGTTCGCGTACAACTGGGGTCGAGTCCTCTCTTGTATCACGAGACCTGCCTTGGTGGTGGCGCTAGGTCTGCGATCACAGTGGCGACACGCGGGTCCGACATGTACTACATGGACCGCGGCCGATTTAAGCTACCACCTAGCAAGTGTGGTGTCTGGCGGTGACACCACAATTTCATCCTCATTCACTCGCAAGTCGCCTTAGTGGCGTTAAAGAACTTGTGGAGCTGTGGCCGAACCGCCCCGCGAGGGGTCTCCCGGCCACCAATGCCATACGCTCATCATCATTCCAAAACATGTTCTTTTATTTCCTGGGGAAAATGCACATACGTAAAGAAAAATCTCCGCACCAAGGAATAACTAATGTAGAGTAATGAAATCTCGGGAGTACCTTTGCATAGGTAACATATTTAAGTGACTGACGTTGTAAGATCACAGATTATGTAAACGCGAGAAAAGCCACGATAAATGTGAAAGCTGGTACATTAATAACAGGTGTAGTGGCCACAATGTTGCATGTAAGCATGCAAACGCCCATAGATTTTGTTATACAAGTGCCGAATGTCAGTTTATGGGATGGAGTTCAATACCTGTTGCACCTTGTAATGGTACTTGAATTAGGCAACCATTACGGCACCTCATCTGAACCTCTCGATACCAGTAATATTCTACTGTGTTTCTGCAAAGTAGTTGACATATTTCTGAGACAACATTCATATTTGATTTCATTTGTGATACATCGATATGTTTATATTGCAATCATATTATTCTTATGTGTATTCTTTCTTTTGTCACTATGATCTTTGACGTACTTGTAACTCTGATTTTTGGGCACGTAAGCGATTGTTAGTTAGTTGTTAACTTGTTAGAGAGTCGGACGTTGAGAGAGTCAAGTCTTGGACGCCATGTTGGTTCAAATGGCTCTGAGCACTATGGGACTTAACATCTTAGGTCATCAGTCCCCTAGAACTTAGAACTAATTAAACCTAACTAACCTAAGGACATCACACACATCCATGCCCGAGGCAGGATTCGAACCTGCGACCGTATCAGTCCCGCGGTTCCAGACTGCAGCGCCAGAACCGCACGGCCACCACGGCCGGCGACGTCATGTTGGAAAGACGCATATTATAGTTGGCTTATAAAATGTGAGGAAGATGTTTTCAAGTATGTTTTGTATTGTGAAGTGATGTTTTGTGTGATACGTCATATTGCAATAAAAGCAGTTAAAAGGAAGTGTAACTTAAATTCGGAGTGCTGATTATTTTTTTACATCACCATTGTCTTAACTTTGAAAGGTTTAATTTCCAAGAATGGTTTGAGAAGCGCATCAACAAAACTTTTAAATATAGCAGAATAAAACCTAGGCCTCTTTGCATCCGAGCTTGGAATCATAACCACCTAGATTTTCAACGATTGAGCCATGATTTTACGACGAGACCAGCGTGGGAAACACAAAAAGATGAGTGCCTAGTTTTTTTATTATTACATGAAATGACTTTATTAACTGTGCTCTAATGACACCTGCCACATAATATGACTGTTGTTGCCCGAAAATGCAGTGTTTAGCATCGTGAGCAACACCACAATCGTTATTAAATGCTGACCTTTGTTGTGGTAGGGTTGTTAGAACCTGATCGGCCAATACAGGAATGTTTGTTTGATGCTGGTTGCGAATGATGCCGGAGTTGCCGTCCGATGATATCGCGACTGTAGACAGATGTTGTGATCGAGCAGGCCAAAGCAACACGTCGACACGCTGTTGAGCATGTTGGTCACAACAGCGGTATGTGGGCTAGAAAACACCCTCTGGAACGCTGTGCGTGAACGACAGCGCAACAGGTCGAATCTCCAGATAGACGAACAAATTTTCAGTCATTTGGGGTAACCACGAAAGTGCTCCTCCTGTCATAGGAAATGGCAACCCAGACCAAAACTCCAGGTATAGCTCCAGTGTGTCCAGCACGCAGACAGGTTGGTCGCAGGGCCTAAATTGGCCCTTCTAATCAACACATGGTCATCACTGGCACCGAGGCAAAACCAGCGTTCATCAGAAACCACAACATACCTTCACCGTGCCATACGATGAGTTCTCGATTGGCCCCACTGAAGTCGCAAACGGCAGTGGTTTGCTGTCGGAGGGATGCACGCTACAGGGCTTCTGGCTCGGAGCTGTCTTTGAAGCAACCGATTTGTAACAGTTCGTTGTGTCTCTGTGGTGCCAACTACCGAGCAAATTGCTGCTGCTGATGCAGTACGATCCAACATAGCCATACGCCGAACACGATCTGCCTCTCCCCCGATATTGCCACGTGGCCGGTCTTCTCACGGCCGTACCTTCCCCTGTCCACCGCTACCAGCGGAATCCTTCCAGTCTTTCTGCAGCCTCTCGTAATCCTGTTACACGGCCCTATTCAAACTCCGTGAGCCGTTTATAATACAAGCTAGATGGCCTTTAAAGGCATCCTTGAAGAACATCAACTCACCGTGTCAAATCTCAAAGATAGCTAATGATCACGGCCTCTACAGCTCGTATTTAAAGTAAACCTGATGTGCATCCTCATAGTGGATGGGACTGGCGGGGAATCTGAGTAGACGTCATCTTTCAGACGTGGAAACAGGGATACCAACTTCCGTTTATGTCATACACATCATTTCTGATGCTGGGATTTCTTTCCGTCGATGTATATGCTTGCTAATACCTAGCTGGTAATACACTAGTGGTTATTAAAATTGCTACACCACGAAGATGACGTGCTACAGACGCGAAATTTAACCGACAGGACTAGCATTTCAGAGCATTCACAAAAAGTTGGCGCCGGTGGCGACACCTACAACGTGCTGACATGAGGAAAGTTTCCAACCGATTTCTCATACACAAACAGCAGTTGACCGGAGTTGCCTCGTGAAACGTTGTTGTGATGCCTCGTGTAAGCAGGAGAAATGCGTACCATCACGTTTCCGACGTTGATAAAGATCGGATTGTAGCCTGTCGGGATTGCGGTTTATCGTATCGCGACATTGCTGCTCGCATTGGTCGAGATCCAATGACTGTTGGCAGAATATGGAATCGGTAGGTTCAGGAGGGTAATACGAAACGCCGTGCTGGATCCCAACGGTCTCGTATCAGTAGCAGTCGAGATGACAGGCATCTTATTCGCATGGCTGTAACGGATCGTGCAGCCACGTCTCGATCCCTGAGTCAACAGATGGGGACGTTTGCAAGATAACAACCATCTGCACAAACAGTTCGACGCCGTTTGCAGCAGCATGGGCTATCAGCTCGGAGACCATGGCTGCGGTTACCCTTGACGCTGCATCACAGACAGGAGCGCCTGCTAAGGTGTACTCAACGACGAACTTCGGTGTACGAATGGCAAAACGTCATTTTTTCGGATGAATCCAGGTTCTGTTCACAGCATCATGATGGTCGCATCCGTGTTTGGCGACATCGTGGTGAACGCACATTGGAAGCGTGTATTTGTCATCGCCATACTGGCGTATCACCCGCGTGACGGTATGGTGTGCCATTGGTTACACGTCTCGGTCACCTCTTGTTCGCATTGGCGGCTCCTTGAACAGTGGGCGTTACATTCCAGATGTGTTACGACCGATGGGTCTACCCCTCTTTCGATCCCTGCGAAACACCATATTTCAGCAGGATAATGCACGACCGCGTGTTGGAGGTCCTGTACGGGCCTTTTCCGATACAGAAAATGTTCGACCGCTGCCATGGACAGCACATTCTCCAGATCTCTCACCAATTGAAAACGACTGATCAATGGTGGCTGAGCAACTGGCTCGTCACAATACGCCAGTCACTACTCTTGACATCAAACTGATAATCCTTCACTATTGATATCTCTCAGCACTTGCTTTCTTTGGAGTTGGAGATTATATTCTTGAAATCTGGGGGTAATTCGCCTCTCTCATACTTCTTGTACACCAGCTGGAAGAGTTTTGTCATGGTTGGCTCTCCCAAGGCTGTCAGTAGTTTCCACGGAATGTCATCTACTCTCTGGTCCTGGTTTCAGATTAAGTCTTTCAGTGCTCTGTCAAATTCTTCTCGCTGTATTATACCTCCTATCTCAATTTCATCTACATCCTCTTGCATTTCTGTAATACTATCAACAAGTACATCTTCCTTCTACAGATCTTGTATGTACTCGTTTCACCTTCCAGCATTCCCTTCTGTGTGTTCTGTGCTTTGGAACGGTTTCCCATTTGAGCTCTTGATATTCATACAGCTGCTGCCGTTTTCTCCAAATACCTCTTTAATTTTCCTGCTGGCTGTATCTGTCTTTTCCCTGGTGATATATGCTTCTAAATCCTTATATCTGTCCTCTACCCATTCCTCCTTATTCGTTTTACATTTCCCGTCAATCTCATTTTTAGATGCTTGGACTTCTTTTCGCGTGCTTCATTTACTGCATTTTTATATTTCCTCATTTCTTCAATTAAATTCAATACCTCTTGTGTAAACCAAGAATTTCTACTATGCCTTGTTGTTTTATCTATTTCATCGTCGGTTCATCTCTCAAAGCTATCCATTCTTTGTCTACTGTATTCCTTTCTCCTGTTTTTGTCAATAGTTTCCTAATGTTTCCACTGAACTCCCAACAACCATTGTTTTTTTCCCAATTATCCGGGTCTCACATTCTTCTTTTCCTGTCTTCTTGCAATTTATTCAGTTTCAATATGCAGTTCATAACCAGTAAATTATGGTCACAGTCCGCTTATGCTCCTGCAAATGATTTACAATTTGAAATCTGATTCCGAAATCTCAGTCTCACGATTATATAATCAATCCGAAACCATCTGGTGTCTTCAGGTCCCTTGCACATATACAACCTCCTTTAATGATTCTTAAACGAAGTGATAGCAATGATTAAATTACGTTTTGCGCAAAGTTTTACCAGGTGGCTCCCTGTTTCATTCTTTTGTACAGTCCATATTCACCTATTACTTTTCCTTCTCTTCCTACTATCTATTTCCAATCCCCCATCACTATTAAATTTTCATTTCCCTTAACTATCTGAATCATTTATTTTGATCTCAACATATATTTCTTCAGTCTCTTCTACGGAGTTAGTTGGTATATAAACTTGTACTGTTGTGGTAGATATGGGCTTCGTGGCTTTCTTGGCTACGATAGAAGGTTCACTATGCTATACAATAGTAACTTACCCGCGTTCCTATTTTCTATTCATTAGTAAACCAACACCTGCATTACACATATTTAATTCTGTTCTTATTCACCTGATCGGAAGTCCTGTTCCTCCAGCCACCGAACTTCACTAATTCCCACTATATCTAACTTCAGCCTACCAACTTCCCTTTGTAAATTTTCTAACCTACCTGCCGGAGTACAGGATCTAACATTCGACTCTCTGATCCCTAGAATGCCGGTTTTGTTCATCCTGATGACGACATCCTCCTGAACAGTTCCCACCCAGAGATCCGAATGGGGGACTATTTTACCTCTGGGGTATTTTAACCCAGCGGCTGCCATGATCGTTTAAACATAGAGATGCATGTCCTCGGGTATAATTATGGCTGGAATTCCCCTTGCTTTCAGCCATTCACAATACCAGCACAACATGGCCGTAGTGTCTGACGTTACAAAGCCAGATCAGTCTGTCTTCCAGGTTGTTGCCTCTGCAACTACTGAAAAAGCTGCTACCACACATTTTTCTGTTTTCTCGACGCACACCCATACGTTGTAGATGCAACTAAATTTCGGCTGTCTGTCTCGCTGAGGCACCCAAGTCTCCCCACCAACAGCAAGATGCATGATGCGTGGGAGGAGGGGAGGGGGAGACGTGGAATAAATTACTCTGGTGTCTTGTAATTATTATTATTGTTATTGAATTACTTGTTTTTATTATTACTTGTAACACACATTTTTTTTAAAAAATAGTCTCGTCCATAATCGGCTGCTCTGTGACTTTGTGCATAAAATAGAAACAAACATACAGAATTTTTGCTCCAGTCACCGCTTCAATTAGCTACCCACAACGTGTTTGGAAATATACTCCGCAATCTTCAATCGGTAGCTGCTCAAAGTGCATAATTTTCGTTCATTTTGCGAACATTTGGAAACTTCGCCGCCGCGTTTTGCAATGTCAGGCTGGGCGATAGTAGTTGTCTATTAGCTCGGCATCTTATGTTTCTTCTTCTTATACAACAGCATTTGCTGTTTCCAGTCACAGAAACGACGGGCTTCGGGAATTGATTCCCATTATGAATCGCTTTTGTCGTGTGATATTTGTGAAGTGGAAGCTGCTAACGTTTTTTGGTGACTTAACTACTACGTAAATAAGCGTACTTTTGCAATGTATCTTTCCCTATTGATACATTTGAATTTCTTTATAACTTTTACATTCGGTTTTTCTACATCTGTTCTAACGTGTGTAAACTCCTAAGGGACCAAACTGCTGAGGTCATCTGTCCCTAGACTTACACACTACTTAAACTAACTTCTGCTAAGGACTACACACACACCCATGCCAGAGGGAGGACTCGAACCTCTGGCGGGAGGAGCCAAGCAACCCGTGACATGGTGCCTCGAACCAGGCGCAGCTTTTCTACTTCTGACTTAGAGACATTTCACGCTTGGAACTACTGCCTTGCATGTTTGTCAGAGGTACATTTTACAGATCGTTGGTATTTATAGTGAAAGCAAATGATGGTCGAGTAACAAACATTTAAAAACATGGTTCCAATGCTTAACTATCGATATTGTTGAGGAGAACTACATATATGTAGGCAAGGTTTCTTTGTTTCAGTGTTTTGTTGTTTTTGTGTGGCTTTGAGCAGTTCTGATTCAAATTAGGACTGTCATCGTTCAAGTCATATTGCGTAAGGATATTTGTGACTCGGAAAAGAGCAATTACCACATCGCCGACGACCAATACATTTAGGTTGAATATTCATACAGTTGTGTTACCTGCTGCACAATACAACATCCTACAGGACACCATAAATGTGATGTCAACCTGCTGTTTCGACTCTGTAAAACCAAGTGTTACTGTTTAACAAACAAAAATATTGTTGTTACAATGCCAGGTTTTCAAGGACAATTTGTTAATCTATAAAATAAAATTGTATCGTATTGTAGATTGAGCTAAAAATCAAATCCCAACTGACCATCGAAAATTTCTGCTGTGAAGGTCATAGGAATGAAGAGAACTGAAATAAAACACGTTTACAGCATATAGTAAATGAGAATTTTTATAATAGTGTTGTTATCTAGGCCTACATTATTCGACATTAAACTGTAGCTGAGTCTTTATTTCCTTAGTGAGCACACCACTCTGCAGGAAAGGCCAACATTGTCCTACAAACAATATTAGATTTGTGTACATTTGTCTGAGCCGTTTTCCTCTGTCCTCCATTGATTTAGTTTCGCACAAATGATGCAACCTACAAGGGAAGCAATATTTTAACAACAAGTTTATCACAGTAATGATATTCCCCTCTAAATTTAGTTTATCAGACCCAGTAAATAAACTCGATCAATGTCTCAACATTCTGAATGCAATATATAAACTTAAGAAGAAAATCATTATCCTCTTCTGATGTTTGAAAGTTTCGGAATACCCTTGCTGGACACGATTTATGATCTGGAAAAATACTTTTCCTTGAATTTCGATAAGAAGACGAAACTTCTGTTTGTGTAGTTCGCTGTGTTGCACCAACTTGACTGATATGCCGAGTCTGTTGATGTGGTGTGCGTACTGTTAGACCTTCACTACACACACCATCAAATTATTTGCCCTGTCGCTCTAACGAAGTAGGCGAGTGTCAGCAATATGTCTCGTGGTATTATCGTGGCGTATTTAGCTTCTGCCGTTAGGTCAGACGATAAAAATGCCACTTGCACGCTTAGAGTAGCAGACTGACGGTGACCAACTTTAAACAGAACTTGATTAATTTTCACACACATTTATTAAAATAATAACAAGCATAAAAATTACTGAACTTCTTCTGGATGCTATTTACAATTGACAATCTTAAGTTCCTTTGGTATTGGTACGTTAATCTTATTCTCACATATACCTCTGATACTTGACAAAAGTGTCTGTACATTTATCTTCATGGCTATGTACAGGAATATGGTAATCTTATTAGGCGCAGACTGAAACTTGGCTATAGACTGGTACAGACAAAGGTAGAACTCTTACAAACTGTTGCAGACAAATGCAGACTGACTAATCGGAGGTCTGTACACTCGTTATAATACCTCGTGCGTTCATGTATCACTGCGCGAGTGTGATCCGCGAGGGGAAATGGTTCTACGTTAGCAGCAATCTCATTGGCTGCGTTACATATTGATATGTGTATCGGCGGAAGCAGAATTTGGTCCGTCTCTATGGCAGGGCCATCTCGTAGAGCAGAGACGGACGAGCACTGCACCTGCGCTGTTTTGTTTAGTGGGGCGCGCCCTATTGGGAAACTTGTGTACGTGCTGACTACCCGGAACTATGTACACAACAGTTGAGTTGTAAAACATGGCATCCACTGTTGCAGGGCGACAATTATTGTAATATATGAAAATAAAGGTAAATTAGTTACAAACTATGGCGTGCACACACTTCATTCAGCATGTAAATGCCACTACAGATATTCGGATTTCGGTGATGACATGTTCGCTATGCCTGCCATCATTGGCGACGATGTGGCGCAGACGAATAGCCAATTTCTACATGACCCGCTGAAGTGTCGGAAAATGGATGCAGTCAATGACCACCAGAATATCTCTTTCAGCTCAACAATTGTTTTGAGGTTATTGCCGTAAATCTTGTCTTTAAATAAAGCCCCACAAAAGGGAGGCGCATGTGTTCAGATCTGGAGACTATGAAGGCCAGTTAGGGCCCATTACAGTGGCCTCTGGGTAGCCCAGAGCCAGAATACGGTCTCCAAGTCCTCCTCCAGGACATCAAACACTCTCCTGCTTCGATGGGGTCGATCTCCGTCCTCCTTGTACCACTTCTTGTCGAAATCAGGGTCACTGTCGATAATGAGGACGAAATCACCTTCCAAAACCTTCACGTGCCGTTCGGCAGTGAACGTCCCATCAAGGAATATCGCACCGATTATTGCTTGACTCTACATTGCGCAACACACAGTCACCCGTTGGGGATGAAGAGACTTCTCCATCGCGAAATACAGGTTCTCAGAAACCCCAAATGCACCTACCTTACTTATTGACGCTTCCATCCAAATGAAACTGGGCTTCGTCGCTAAAACGAACCATACTAATTCCCATCATGCCCCGCTGCCAACCGTGCAGTCTGAACGTCCTAACGCAAACCGTACAGAATTAATGATGATTTTGTTTCATATAGTTCAATAATTGGCACCCTGTATTTGTTGCTGCCACCTAGAGCACTGTTAACGCATGGACAGCGTCTCTGTGTAGATTATAGGGGTGAGGAAGAAATCGCGTATCTGTTATAAACCACAGTGACTGAGAAGTCACAGACACCACAATAACTACAGAACTTGATGCAATTTCAGTCATAACTGGGAGTCGCAAGTAGCTTTTAACGTTCAACGCCGTATACCATCTGTTGGCGGAATTTCGTACTTCTTCTTGTGAACCTGTTGTCCAGCTGCGATTTTAGTGACAAGTCGCAAGTAGAAATCGCAAGTGGCAACTCAAAAGCGCAGTTAATATCCAACGCCGTGGTGCCATCTGTTTGCCGAATTTCGTACTTTTATCTGTGAACCTCTTGTCTAGCTGCGATTTCAGTGAAAAGTCACAAGTAGAAGTAACAAGAAGCAACTAAAAGGAGCAGTTAACATTCAATGCAGTGTGCAATCTGACGGCCTAAGTTCGCAGTTAAACTTTTGTCTCTATTTTCAGATTTTGCTGTACTACTATTCCCAACGTCAACTTGTAACTGTAAGGTCACTGCTTTCCAATGCTTTCACTTGCACATCATCAACCATAAAACACGTAACCGTGCAACCTAACCCAGACCTTGGGCTGCGCTACAGGTCAGTCTGTCATCACAACCAACATCCAAGGCGGAGGGGATGGAAGGATGAGTGTGACTGTCTAGCAAGTCTTTATCACAAAGTTCGCGGCAGAAAGTTTTGGGGTATGGGAGGGAGGTCAAAATGGAATTTTCATAATTCAATCACAGTGCAGTTTACATTAATTTATCACGCCTTTCAAATCACATGATGACTGCAATGATACTCAGTACCAGTACTCATTTTACACACTTATGATATCAATTACAGACCTTGTACGCTTCGAATTCTTCAAGGGTCATTTTGAATCTACACGATTATCTCTTCTAGATGCTGATGGGTACATAGAGAGTCAGTAATCGAAACGGGAAATGCGTCTGAAAAATCACGAGGATTATTAATTTTTATACTGCTACTAGCAATATGATACGCATTGTACAACTGCTAATACTTCTGTTAACGGAAGCAGTGGAGTTGGGGAAGGTTTCACACTATGTATAAACGATGCCCCTACCTTTATTCACAAACTTAGGAACTAATCTTACTTCTGACGAAGACGGTGTAAAGACGTTGTGGCAAATTTTCCAGTTCTGCTGTGACTCGTATTTTGAATTATTGTTAGATCGAGTAACTGACACTGCGGTTCAGATACTTGTGAACGTAACAAATCTGTTAGAATCTGTATTTTAAACATGTACTCTTATGGTACCGTGTGGCATCTGTGTTGCGATTTTCAACATCACACTATCAATATTTTCACACTTGTTCCATTAATATAAAACTAAAGTCAAAGGAAGAAAATGAGTAAAAAGTACTTAATACTGTTTTGTTGACACGAAATTTTGTCTGTTGGCAAGCGTATCTTTAGTGTATCAACTGAGGAAAAACCGTTGGAAATGCTAATAACACCATTTCCGGTAAATTTTTGTCAGTTGGGACACTGAAACATTACATTAGGCCCTCATAAATAATCGCCTATACAACTAGAACATATTCCTCGGATACATTGACACAGTTCATTTCTTACCTCCACCTAATGACACTGTACCATCTACGGTGATAGATCGCAGAAATGGCGTAAATCGCAGACGTCACAGATATAGCGAAAGTCGCAGAAATCGGGAAAATTGTAGGAATAGCAAAATTACAGAAGTCGCAGAAATAATGGGGGGATTCAAGTCGTGACTTCGTTAACTGCGACCCTTAACTGCGAAAAATCGCAGTTCCCGAAAATTAGCATTCACAGAAATCACTGATATCGGAAGATCGTCGTTTTTTGCCCATCCCTAGTTGACTGTACACCTCTTTGGAAATAAGCGCACGTCGCAGAGAGGGCTGTCCGGGGTGCGTGTGTTACACGGTAGCGGCTGCGCTAGCGACCCCGGCTGCTGTAGCGAGTCCGCCATTGGCTGAGCGCGTGTCCCGTTACCCGCAGCCAGCCAAGGTCGCGCCAGACCTTCGCGCCGTGACGTGATGTAGGTCAGGCTGCCCGAGCCTGCTGCGTCACACGCACGCACTCTACCGTCTGTTGTTGTTTTCCGTACCAGTCTGTACGAGAGATCGCTGAGATACTGACCTGTCCCGCTACGTGATGTGTTCTGTGCATAAGGCAAGCAGTAAAGGAAATAAACGAATATGTCGTAAAAGAAATTAAGCGAAAAACTACACATTTAAGTGATTTTGGCATCATCATCAGCTGCGTTTCGTTGCGTCACGAAACGTGTTTAATAAATAACGTTACTAAGAGTCCAAGGTTAAGTTTAGGAGAAAAATCTCAGATCCTTTCGAAGTCAAAACGAAAGTAAACGAAGGAGACTTTTCAACTGCGTCCTCGAGAAAGTCATACAAGAATGGCGCAAAGAGAAATCGATCAGAACTGACCAACAACTCACCTTAGCCAAAGGCTGGTTAGCTGTAAAGAAGACGATTTAGCAGTCTTAAAGCGATACGTTTCATCAGCCAAAAATCAGGTTAAAGTCTTGAAAAAACTGTAGAAAAAGTCTCTTTCCATATAACTTCTCAAGCAACAAATAAGCACCAACATCCATAAAAAGGAAATATAGGAAAATTAAACGAGTTCGACAAATTACGTATCTCGGTGTAACCAATAACTTAGGAAAACGGAATGCGCACAAAAGGAAACGAAATTCGATGCAAAAATATGTACAACGAGAAATGTTTCTCCGAGGACACACGAATAAGACATTACGATCTCCAAATTTTATCAACGAACCAAGAAGTTACTTACAGATTGCCTAGCAATTGCTGCCGATGCTGCATTCTCAACTTGCAAGAATTGGTCAGTTCAAAATCAGACTGAACTCTTGAAAGAAACTGCAGAAAAAGTAGTTCTCCAGGTATCTCCTGCAAAGGCAGAATTCATGGCTTGCAACAACCAACCACCAAAATGCAACGAGGTCAAATATGGCAAAATAAAACCTAATATATAGATGCAACCATTCAGGAAAACTGAATCAAAACAAAAACAAAAGAAATTACATGCCAAAAGACGGAACGTGGATATCGATTACCTCAAAATATCTGCAACAAGAACAAACTAGGATACCTCTGTGGATCAGTAACACTAATTTTGAACAGGAAAACAGACAATGAAAACATTGAAAATAGGGAACCCAAAACCGTGAGAAAATTTCTAGGCCCAAAACTTCTAGGTGAACACTACCGACTAAGAGGTGAACAGGAAGTCAAACAAAACACAAATATCTACAGTGACATTAGAAAACTAAGGTTAAGATCCTGTGGTTACATTACGAGAATGAACCGAGACAGACCATTCTAAACAAATAGTCCAATTATGTGACAAAACGAGTAAAGCAAAGATGGACAAGATGAATTGGACTGGCGGGCCGGTATGGCCGTGCGGTTAAAGGCGCTTCAGTCAGGAACCGCGTGACCGCTACGGTCGCAGGTTCGAATCCTGCCTCGGGCATAGATGTGTGTGATGTCCTTAGGTTAGTTAGGTTTAATTAGTTCTAAGTTCTAGGCGACTGATGACCTCAGAAGTTAAGTCGCATAGTGCTCAGAGCCATTGAATTGGACTGGCGATATCAAAACTAATGCGGAATTGGCAGGAATTACACCAGATGATGTCCTAAGCCTCGAATTCTTCAGGTTCATTATTCACAAATGCTATGTTGACGAAGAGCGAAAAGGCAAAGGAGCAGATTGATTGTGGTCTGAAGAGAAAAAGAAAGCTCACAGGAAGAGAATTAGAGAAATGTGGACACGATGGAAGCCGAATGACCACCTCTAAGTAAGCTCATCAGACAAAAACTTAGTCACCCCAGTGCACACGTGCAGTTGAACCTTTATACTGTAGATGGCGCAGCGATCGCGGCACGCGTTCATCGTGCACCGACTCTGCGTGAACACAAGGCGTGAACGTGAAACGTTTATGTTTCGATGTTGCAGAGCCTGTGTTCTTCAGATGTCCGCTGCAATGTTCTGTCAGACATGCATGCATGTCCTGGTTCGTATTGAAAAACACAGGCACATCAGTATCGTTATTGTCAACCAATACTGGGTAAACGGCTTTCAAGTAAAATGTCTCACCTGTACAGGAATATACATAATGGATATACGAGTGAAGGTTGAAGACGCATGGTTGGAGACGTATGAATGTTTGTCTGGTCGTGAGTCCGTTTGGGTAGCCTAATGGTAGCCGGCACGGTAGCTCAACGTGTTCGGTCAGAGGGTCAGCTACCCAGAGCAATATGAGAACCGAGTGAACGGATCAACGAACAATCTCAACGGGTGTCATCGGACGTCCGTCCCGAACAAATTCACTAGACAATATAGAACAAAATGATTCGAGACCCGGATCAGCACAAATTTGCGTTATGGTTGTTATACACGACTGGCCATTAAAATTTGCTACACCACGAAGATGACGTGCTATAGACGCGAAATTTAACCGACAGGAAGAAGATGCTCTGATATGCAAATGATTAGCTTTTCAGAACATTCACCCAAGGTTGGCGCCGGGAGCGACACCTACAACGTGCTGACAAGACGGAAGTTTCCAACCGATTCCTCATACACAAACAGCAGTTGACCGACGTTGCGTGGTGAAACGGTGTTGTGATGCCTCGTGTAAGGAGGAGAAATGCGTACCATCACGTTTCCGACTTTGATAAAGGTCGGATTGTAGCCTATCGCGATTGCGGTTTATCGTACCAACATTGCTTCTCGCATTGGTCAAGATCCAATTACCGTTAGCAGAATATGGAATCGGTGGGTTCTGGAGGGTAATAAGGAACGCCGTGCTGGATCCCAAAGGCCTCGTATCACTAGCAGTCGAGATGACAGGCATCTTACCCGCATGGCTGTAAGGGATCGTTTGCAAGACAACAACCATCTGCACGAATAGATCGACGACGTTTGCAGCAGCATGGACTATCAGCTCGGAGGCCATGGCTGCGGTTACCCTTCACGATACATCACAGACAGGAGCGCCTGCTAAGGTGTACTCAACGACGAACCTGGGTGCACGAATGGCAAAACTTCATCTTTTCGGATGAATCCAGGTTCTGTTTACAGCATCATGATGGTCGCATCCGTATTTGGCGACGTCACGGTGAACGCACATTGGAAGCGTGTATTTGTCATCGCCATACTGGCGTATCACCCGGCGTGATGGTATGGGGTGCCATTGGTTACACGTATCTGTCACCTCTTGTTCGCATTGACGGCACTTTGAACAGTGGACGTTACATTTCATATGTGTTACGATCCGTGGCTCTACCCTTCATTCGATCCCAGCGAAACGCTACATTTCAGCAGGATAATGCACGACCGCATGTTGCATGTCCTGTACGGGCCTTTCTGGATACAGAAAATGTTCAACTGCTGCCCTGGCCAGCACATTATCCAGATCTCTCACCAATTGAAATCGTCTGGTCAATGGTGGCCGAGCAACTGGCTCGTCACAATACGCCAGTCACTGCTCTTGATGAACTTTGGTATCGTGTTGAAGCTGCATGGGCAGCTATACCTGTACACGCCGTCCAAGCTCTGTTGACTCAATGCCCAGGCGTATCAAGGCCGTTATTACGGCCAGAGGTGGTTGTTCTGGGTACTGATTTCTGAGCATCTATTCACCCAAATTGCGTGAAAATGTTATCACATGTTATTTCTAGTATAATATATTTGTCCAATGAATACCCGTTTATCATCTGCATTTCTTCTTGGTGTAGCAATTTTAACGGCCCGTAGTGTATTATACAGCTAATGGTTGTCCATATTGGCAGCTGTGAATACATTTCAGGCGTTCTTGCTTCGAGCGCAAATGGTAGATAAACATGTCTGTATGACCCTTATAAATAAAATTCTGTACATAAGTAAATTTGTAAAATACTTTTACAATCGTCTTATGTATGGTAGAACAGAAAGTACCCTCTCCGATGCAGCCGAAGTGCTTTCTAGAGTACGCTTGTCAAGCAATAACTACCGCTTCTACATACGCGTGTAAATGAGTAAAACCTTTTTCGGTACAGCCTCTGCAAAGCTGTTGGAGTTTAGGGGGAATATCAAAAAAATTGTTCAAATGGCTCTGAGCACTATGGGACTAAACATCTGAGGTCATCAGTCCCCTAGAATTGAGAACTACTTAAACTTAACTAAGGACATCACACACATACATGCCGAGGCAGGATTCGAACCTGCGACCGTAGCGGTCACGCGGTTCCAGACTGTAGCGCCTAGAACCGCTCGGCCATTCCGGCCGGCTAGGGGGAATATCAAGTTGGCTGAGGCGTGAATGGGAGATTGGACTGAGGAGGCTGACGTGCTAGGGTAGTCTACGCAGTTGTGCAAAGGCACTGCGCCAGGGTGGCGTAATCGTTACAGTATCTGCCTAGGGAGCAGGAGACGTGGGTTCGATTTCCGGCCTTGGTACCAAATTTCACTCGGTGCTTCAGTCTGCTCATATAAATCAGAAATTTGGAAATCAAAGTGGAAGACTACAGGAGCTGAATGTGCTTGTTGCGTGGTCTGAAAGGAAGGTATGAAGTCAGCAACAAGGGCTCAACAGTCTCTTACCGAGTACCAGAAGGAACCGCCTAGTAAGTCTACAATTTACTCCTGGCATCAGAATTTCGTTCAAACAGGTTGAAACATTCATCATGAGAAATCTCCAGGTCGCTGGAGGTGAGCAAGAGAGTGAGAGAGACACAAAGTTACAGTTAGTTCGCAGTCCCAGGATATCAACGCTTTCTGCGTCGCGAGAGATTAGAGTTCATTAACTGTCTGGAGAGAGTTACGAAACGCCTGAAGCCATACAGACTGACAGTGCGGAAGTGACCACAGACGCGTTGAATAAAGTGTGGTAAGAAACTGACGTCAGATGGACGTTTGCTGTACGACCAATGACAGTCGCATTCAGCCAAAGTAAAAAAATAAAGTGGAAGTTAAAGTGAAAGTGTTGTATAGGATGAAACTTACAGTGTTTTGCTACAAGTACATGCCAGTTCAGGTTTTGCAGAGTTTCTGTGATAGTCTCCCGTGGGTCATACAAACATGCATTCTCACTTAATTGTAGTCATGGGATACCACTTCGCTTTTTGGTGAGAAGCGCACAAGTTTAAGGGTTACGCCAACTGAAACTAGTTGCTAAACTTCACTTCACTTTGAAATCTTATCAAGATATGACTTCACAGTGTGTGCCAGGAGGAATGGTCAATATTAAGGATTGCGTCAGGAATGACGATTTGAAGCAAAAACTACACATGGACATGTGGCGTATTCGTAATGGTTGTCGAGACAGGACACATTTAATGTACCCTGTCATACATTTTTTGTATTATCCAGTACATTGTCAAGTATAACACATGTAAACATATTCAACAGTCAGTAAACATTAAAATATACGTTGTACAAAGTATCATCTGAAAAACATGCGGCCGGCCGCGGTGGTCTAGCGGTTCTAGCGCTGCAGTTCGGAACCGCGGGACTGCTACGGTCGCAGGTTCGAATCCTACCTCGGGCATGGGTGTGTGTGATGTTCTTAGGTTAGTTAGGTTTAAGTAGTTCTAAGTTCTAGGGGACTTATGACCTAAGATGTTGAGTCCCATAGTGCTCAGAGCCATTTTTTGAAAAACATGTATTTTTAATGTATTCGTATTTTTTACACATTCACCTCTAAGCATTGTCCTACACTCCACATGACGCTGCACCATTTCAAAAATGTCTTGCTGTTCCTGCACAGGTTACACAACTACAAGTTCAGAAGAAAAATGGGAATTCTGGAGAACACGAAATGTGCTGCCGGCAGGTGTGGCCGAGCGGTTCTAGGCGCTTCAGTCTGGAACCACGCGACCGCTACGGTCGCAGGTTCGGATCCTGCCTCGGGCATGGATGTGTGTGCTGTCCTTAGGTTAGTTAGGTTTAAGTAGTTCTAAGTTCTAGGGGACTGATGACCTCAGCAGTTAAGTCCCATAGTACTCAGAGCCAATTGAACCGTTTTTGAATGAAAGGTGCTGGAAACTCTGACATCCGCTCTACAATCAGGAATTCGACCTATCGGAAAGCACCGACGGTGTTATTCGTCAGCAGCGGGAGCACTACCATCGCAGAAACCGTAAACATATACCGTATCTGCATGTCCTTAATTACTGCAGATATGTGGCATTTTAGATACTGCGTGTACAAACACAGTTATCTGATGATTCTCTCTGATTCAGTATCAGTCTCTCGCACTGCTCTTATCGCAAGACACCATGCACAAGTATGCGTTGGACGGGCTGGTTTATTGGCAGAAGGACATCCAGAGCAAAGAGGATGTAAAACGAGGTATGCTGGCTAAAATAAAATGCCAAAAAGGTCAGATGGGTAAGACAGAAACCGATAATCGATTGTACATTAGATGTATTGTATCTCGCAACTGTTCTGCATAGGTCATACGTGTATATGAAAGTTTTTGCTTCAGATGGGCATTCCTGTCATCCCTAAATTTTGATCATTCGTCATGGGACGCCCCAGACATCTGTCGAGATTTTGACAGCTACTACTTCATTGTATATTACAGTATTATCTGCACAAATTATCCGAGACTGCTGTAAATATGGTCTGGCACGTCCATTAGCGAACACCAGCAAGAGTCCCAACACACTACCCTGCAACGCAACCATTCTGTAAAAGTGCCCAGAAAACTGTAATTTCCATGGACTTATTTTTTCTGATGTTTTCTGTGTTCTGGTAAACTACGTCGTTGGTTTGTAAAACGATGCCTTTTTCTGAGGACATAATATAGGATCTTCTGAAAGTCGCTCTACAGATACAACATGTGTTGGAAGTGACGTCCACGGGCGGTTACACCAGTCTGAACCTGCTTAATTTCATTGGGAAACACTTTTTTTTTTTTTGAAGGTCTGATTTTGATATGTTTCTTACGTACGTAGTTACTCAAATTTCAGTTTTTAAGTCACAAAGCGGACATGGGCAATTGCGATACACCACTTGCTACTCCTGGAAGAAAAATATCTCGATGAGTTAGTTCGGGCGAGCGAGGACGCCACAGGTTTCTTGAGAGGATACGTTCCTCATGATACTCTTTCAGAAGACTCGTAGCGTTGTTAGTCATCTTTTTGCAATCATCAGTCTTCCTTTTGTTGGCCATTGAAACTGTAGGTCATTAAACAATAAGGTTCAATGTCATTAAAATTCTTCTGCGTTTGAGGCCGCTATAAAATTGCTACGTTTCGGCGACTGTTGCAAGGCTCCTTCCTCAGGGTGTATTGCTAACTGCTGTACACCCTGAGGAAAGCGCCTTGCAACAGTCGCCAAAACGTCGAAGTTTTAGAATTGAGAATGTGGCCCCAAACCCAGAAGACTTTTATTGACTGTGACAACGGCCGCGAAAGCCTTCGTTTTCAAATAACGCTCAGTGTCCAAGATTTCTTCAAAATGTGAAGGTCCAACGATGCGGCATAGGGATATTGCTACCCACAGTCCAGTTTTATAATCATGAAATAGCGTTTCGAGCACAGCACCAGGATTCTAACCCTGATCGGGTGTTTTGTGTCTTAACATGACCATCTGCACAGGAGGTTATATGGAAAACAGCATTGGCATTCCTAAACGTCTTTCAATTCATGCACTGTTGACACTTTTGACAGGAGCAGTTTCATGGCTGCCTAACTGCTTTAGCCGCAGTGGCAAGCCTGGAATCCTTTCCTTGTGTCAAGATGCGCAATGACTTTGCTGGGCTCTGTTGCATAGCCAGAAACATCCTACAACTTCTGGTAGTTTCGGTGATCTTCCATTTCTTTCAGTATCGAAAACTACGCCCGTCTCCCGAAATTTCTCAATAAGTTTCACATTACGATGGCGTATGTCTTTTTCCGTGAACATTTCATCAAATACCTGATGACCTAAATCTGTGTGTTTATCGGCTTGTCGAAATACCTGTCGGAAACTGCGACGCCAATTTAGTCTCGCGGCTGCTCTAGCACCTGAAGGCAGACAATCCGCACCTAACAGACGTCGAAAGGGTTGTCTAGCCCTCAGGCGTTAGAGCAGCCACGAGGCTGAAACGGTGTTGAAGATACTGGAAGACATATTTTTGAAGTGCTGAACAAAGCTGCGTGGGTGTCACCGATAGTGTTGCCGAACTAGGGGATCTTCGAGGGACATTTTGGAGTTTTATTCACGCTCATGATAATGTAACACCAACTCCCGCCTCTTGTAGTGACACGAGGTCACAAAACAGAAGAACCGGAAAAGAATAAAGCCCCTTCCCTGCTTCGGATCACTTTCAAATTTCGTCGAATGTTTTCGGTACACTTTTTCTATGTAACAGAACAAAAGTTGAGGTCGCACTAAACTTCGAAAGGGTCGGATGACGTCCAATGTGGTTGCAGTCCCACGATGTCCTTAGAGTAGCGTTGAAGCGCGCACGTGATTGCGGCAATGTCGGACGTTATGAAGAATGTCCTGCCACTCACCGCACTGCAAGCTGTCATTTTCGACAGCGAAATGTGTGGGATCAACGCCCCAAGGAAAGGGGTGGTTTCATTGACGTCCTTTATACCACCCCGTTAGGCATCTTCGAGTCAATTCTGATCGGAGATATGTCTGAAACATTTCCGTCGACCAGCCATAAGAAAACCGTGTAATTTCAACGGTGGGTGTCGCTGTTCTGACCTCGACAGCAGAGGTGCTAGGAGAAGGGGGAAATGTGGGTAGCAGGGGGTTGTGACGACCTTCCCATCGTGGAACGAGTCCGCGGGGGCGTTCAGCAGAATTGCTGTGACATTTCGTGCCAATACGACATCACTAACCCACCTTGAAGCTCACATGATCTCTTAAGCCGTGGCCTTTTTCGTATTTGTCAACAGCTGGTGGAAGCGTCGCTGAGCCCGAGGGTGACGTCGGTGGTCGCCACGATTTTGCACCGTTGCAGAGGAAGTTTGTAGACAAAGTGGTTCAAATGGCTCTGAGCACTATGGGACTTAACAACTGTGATCATCAGTCCCCTAGAACTTAGAACTACTTAAACCTAACTAACCTAAGGACATCACACACACCCATACCCGAGGCAGGATTCGAACCTGCGACCGGAGCGGTCACGCGGTTCCAGACTGAAGCGCCTAGAACCGTACGGCCACACCAGCCGGCGTTTGTAAACACCTTTGAGCCGAATTTCGGGATGGGAGAAAATTATGTGGTATCGAAAGGTGATTCTTAATTCTTTTTTACAGTGTACTTTAACTTTCATGAACTGAACCAAACAGTTAATGTTGCGCAATGGTAGAACGAACTAGAAAACAACTACATGTCTACGAAAAAACTTTTCTTCCAACGTGTGTTCTGCCAGCACTGTTTCTAATTTCCAACGTAACAGACACCCGTAATCCGTAGTCCAGTGTACAGTGTTTTTCCGAACGCACTGTATATTCCGTACGTTTTTTTTTTTCTCGCTATTATCATGCTTGTAATTTATGCTAGACATTCACTACCACGAAGGCATTCAGGATTCGCTGCTATGTTGTAGTGCTTTATTTCGAGTTTTTTAGATAAGCACTTTTTGTCGTAGTTATTCTTAGCTATACCAAACGCGTTTTTCATTATGTGCATCCTTTCCTCTAAAGCAGATTTTTCTAAACTGCCTTCCAAAAGAGTCTTCCTCAATTATTTTAATTTCTTTTTGTCGTTCCCATCTGTCCAATATCTGTTATTAAATACTTTGAGGCTCTTTTGATGTCTGTCATAAATTTTCTTCTCTGCGGACGTTCTTAAGCCTGTCATGTTGACTGTCTTTTCCGTAAGAGTGCCTTGTACTGCTCCGTTTGTTAGACTCTCAGAAAGTTTTGCAAAATTATCCGCAAATGCTAGACAGTTCATTGCAACACCTGTATTCCTTCTTCTAAACATGAGTGCTGATATTTTGGATTCCTTCAGTTGCTGAGACCGAATTCTTACAGTGTTCTCTGTGAAGAAGTGGAGATGAATCATTGCCTCACCTGACACCTGTATTTGTTTTGCGAGGTATCTCAACCACAAATTTTACTTTGAAGGCGGTGTCTGTCAGAGTTTCCCGGACAAAGTTTGCAAACTTACTTTTACCTCCAAATTCACAGAGTACTTTATCTAAGAACTAGCTGGGTGCCCAGTGTTGATTGGGTATGTATTTATTCCAATCTGCTCTTAGTTCACCTTCCCTCTCCCCCCTCTGTCTGTCCTTTTCGCCCCTCTCTCTCTGCCCATCTGCTTCTCCTCCCGCTTTCTGACTATATGCTCCTCCCCCTCTATCTCAAATTTCTCCTCCCCTCTATCTCTCCTTCACCCAATATTTCCTCCTTCGTCTGTCTTCTCCTCTCCTTCGTCGATCTCCTCTTCATTTTCTATTTCCCCCTCCCCCATTCTCTTCATCTCTTCCTACACCCTATCTCCATTTCCTCCTCTTTCCTTTCTTTATGCACCTCTCCTCTCTCTCTCTCTCTCTCTCTCTCTCTCTCTCTCTCTCTCTCTCTCTCTGTCTCTCTCTCTCTCTTTCTCTCTCTCCAACTATTCCTCTCTCTGTACACTTCTCCTCTCTCTTCACATCTCCACCTCCCTATACCAGTGTTAATCTACTCCTTCTCCCTCTACATCTATCCAATTTCTCCTACTGATCTTTCTGTCTCCACACTATCACCCTTATTCCAGTGGGAGGTTGATGGCCCCACAGTACTTGTTTCCAGATAGTAATTAGTATGTTCGCCACGTTTGGTTGAAGTCGATCCAGGTGTTTACGAGAACCTTTTCACCCATAGCACGCACACACACACACACACACACACACACACACACACACACACACACACACATGTCACATATACGAGGCCTGTCCAGAAAGTAAGTTACGATTGATCGCGAAATGGAAACCACAGTGAATATCAGAAATGTTTTATTTGTAACAGTTAGCTGCGCCTTCCAGCTAGTTCTCTACGTAGTCGCCGTACTGTCGTAGCGTTGTACGAACTTTTCAATACCCTCATCATAGAAGGCAGGCGCCAGTGCTTTCCGCCAATTCTCCACGCTGGCCTACAGCTCGTTGTCTCTGCCAATGTTGTCTTCATAGACAGAGGTTCATGTGACTAGAGATGAAACTCAGAGGGAGACAATTACGGGCTGTATTGTGGGTAATCAAACATTTCCAATTGTAAACGATGCAGGAGCATCTTCATTGCCCCTGCAGAATGCGGCTGAGAATTATCTTGAAGAAGAAACCAGCACGACAGTTATGTAATGTTGGCTGCATAGCTTCAGGCGAGATTTCTCACCAGGCCCTCGTACTTGGCGGGAGACACTATTTTCTACAACATCCTTACGCGCTCACTGTGGACTCATAAATGAGAAGAGCGATGTGATGCTATCTGGGGTCATACTAGAGACACTGCCCAACACACCTGTATTTCACATATATTCAGCATATTTCACACATATTTGTACTCATAAGTCACCTGTATCTCTAGCGAATGTCGTCCTGCAGTTTCGTTTTCCCACAGCTAAATGTTTAGGACGTCATATCCCCTGAACTATGTATCATACAGTGATATAACTTTGCAGGTAAATTCAGCGGTATACATGAATCATGTCTGCAAAATGTGTTGTGAATGTAGTTCTTAGAAAGAGGCAATAAATTAAAAAGTCACGCTTTGTGTAGCTGTTTCATTACATGAACAGTGAAAATGATGAAAATGATGAACTTTTTTCCTTTCATTTTGTGTGGTTTGTCATCGAGAAAAGCTTCTTATAGGTTTAAAAATATATTTAATATGTACTGAAAGTCACTAAGTGTCATCATTCTCAAATACTGGATGAATAACATCTGGATATTGGCGCGTCGTGGGCTACACTTCATATTTACCCCCACTCCCTCCCTTTGAAAGGTAGCTTCTCTTACCCTCACAGCGAACCCTTCCTCGAAGTATGAGATGCGTGTTCCAAATTTGTTGAAGTCGGTTCTGTGGTTTAGAAGGAGATGTGAAACACACATACATTTTTATACATGTATGGATTTAAACTCCTAACAGCAGACTCAGCAAAAGGACATATTGGGGTAAGGCATGAAAAAACTATCAGTGCGGCATTGTATTGGAATTTCACTTCCTACATTGTACGATTTCAATCACAGTCGGGTTCTAAAGGGTGAGTGAGAAGTTACGCATCGTTAAATAAAAGCAATAGTGGGGTGCGAATTTCTTACCGGCGGAAATGTTTGTGTTGGTTACGAACGACCTTGTGCGAGACGCATAGCACGTCATATCCAAGCAGGTTCTCTCTCTTTAATGTCAGTGTTGTGTTAGCTACGTGTGAGCAAACATGCGTTTTTTCAAGGCTGAATGTGTGTTATTCTCGAAAGTTACTTCAAATCGCAATATTTCTTAAAGTTTCAAGAAGATTTTGAGTAGCTTTTTCTGAAACAAGAGCGCTTAACAAATTAATGTTTCCACACGTGGTCGCTCGTTTCAGAAAACCGGGCAGTGTGAATGAATGTGAACGTGCAGGCCGGCGTTCGCTGTTAAGTGATGGCTCATTGGAAAGTATCCGTGCATCCTTGCTACGTTCACTAAGAAAGTCAAAAATGGTTCAAATGTCTCTGAGCACTATGGGACTTAACATCTGAGGTCATCAGTCCCCTAGAACTTAGAACTACTTAAACCTAACTAACCTAAGGACGTCCATTATAATTATCCGGGCTGTTATGCCGTGGTCGGTTGATGAATTTTGTCTCAATTCCCAACGTTTCGTCTCCGACTGCGGGAGACATCTTCAAGGGGGTCCGTAGGTCGATGGAAGGTCCAACACACCCACTGGCTCGCTACTGACTGCCGCTAAATTCCGTGTCCGTGCGCTCCCGCGTCGCGGTGTGACGTCACGTGTTTTGAAAACGTCGGTGCAATTGGCCGCTGTCCGTCGCCGTCGATCGCCGTTGCCATCACCCAGTAGTGGATGGGTGGTAAACATCTTCTTTAACACCGGCATCCATATCCCGCTTAATTTCACGCCCTCCTCCTTCCGGTTGAAATTATTTGGGTGTTTAGCGATTTCGATTGCCTCCCTGTAGAGCCTTTCGTAGCATCCGCTTGTGGCCGCTAGTACTTGCGTCTCCTCGAAACGAACATTGTGGTTCCCTGGCTGGAAAGCATGCTCCGCAACAGCTGATCGTTCCGTTTCTCCTCTTCTACAATTTCCCTTGTGCTCTTCCAAACGTTTAGAAACAGTTATTTTAGTGGTACCCACATAAACATCATCACAGCTGCATGGGATCCTACACACTCCAGCTTGTTCCAAAGGTTTGCGAGCATCCTTGTCAGGCTTAAGGTATTCCTGTATCTTCCTGGTGGGCTTGTAAATTACGGTAATATTGCGCTTCGTCAAGATCCTCCCCATTCTTTCCGTTACATTTTTAACAAACGGCAGGAAAACCTTAGATTTTGCAGTAGCCTCTACGTCAGTATGATTTCTGCGTGGCTGCCTCAACGCACGTTTTATTTCGGCGGACGAGTATCCGTTCTTCGTTAGTGCATTGTGGAGATGTTCCATCTCAGCGTCGAGCAACTCAGGTTCACAAATATTTCTAGTTCTATCCGCTAACGTCTTGATAACACCCCGCTTCTGTTGTGGGTGGTGGTTCGAATCCCGGTGCAAATAACGGTCCGTGTGCGTGGGTTTGCGGTATACTGAGTGACTCAAACTACCATATTCGTTTCTAAAAACAAACACATCGAGGAAATGTAATTTGCCGTCTACCTCCTCCTCCATTGTAAACTGAATTCTCGAGTTTATACTGTTCAGATGTTCGTGAAACCGGCTTAGTTCCTCCCTACCATGTCTCCACAACACAAACGTGTCATCCACGTATCGGAACCATACATTTGGTTTTTGCTCGCAGTACCTAAGGCCTGTTCTTCGAATTTCTCCATAAAGAAGTTTGCAATTACGGGACTTAGGGGGCTTCCCATAGCCACGCCATCCGTTTGCTCATAAAACTGTTCATTCCACTCTGTGCTTGCCAAGGGAGGAAATTTTGCGGTTAGTCCGCGTTTTGTGCCCACGGAAGAAATTATAGCCAGTGTAGAAGCAGGAATTCGCAGTGGGGATTCTGTAACAGCTGAAGAATCCATATAGAAACAGTGAGAATATTAGCCAATGCAAAACCGCCGAAAAGTAATGTAACTGTGGGTGAGTGAAGAGCTTTAAAACTCCTGAATGACGACGATAGTATTTTGGTTCTCCCAGCTGACAAAGGAAGCGCAACGGTGGTTATGGATATAGCCGACTATCGGAGTAAAATTACTGATCTACTGGATCCGCAAGCGTATAGGAAGCTGAATAAGGACCCCACTAACAACGTTCTCAGAACTGTGTCGCGGTTAATAAAAAAGTCCTCGCTGCCACCGAGGCTTTATGGATTGCCCAAAATTCATAAAGAATATGTGCCGTTAAGACCGATACTAGGTGCCATTGGCTCGCCCACCTACTCGTTAGCCAAGTTTTCGACTACGCTATTGAAACCACATGTGGGCCGTTCGGACTCTTATATAAAGAATTCGACACATTTCATCAGCAAATTGAATGGCATAGTGGTCCAGCCGGAGGACATATTGGTCAGCTTCGATGTGGTATCGCTGTTTACCATAGTTCCACTTAATGATGTATTGGAACAGCTGGATAGTATTTTCCTGCCGATATTTCAGAACTGTTTAAGTGTTGTTTGACGACCACATACGTCAAGTGGAATGAACAGTTTTATGAGCAAACGTATGGCGTGGTTATGGGAAGCCCTCTAAGTCCCGTAATTGCAAACTTCTTTATGGAGAAATTCGAAGAACAGGCCTTAGGTACTGCCAGCAAAAGCCAAATGTATGGTTCCGATACGTGGATGACATGTTTGTGTTGTGGAGACATGGTAGGGAGGAACTAAGCGGGTTTCACGAACATCTGAACAGTATAAACTCGAGAATTCAGCTTACAATGGAGGAGGAGGTAGACGGCAAATTACATTTCCTCGATGTGTTTGTTTTTAGAAACGAAAATGGTAGTTTGGGCCACTCAGTATACCTCAAACCCACGCACACGTACCGTTATTTGCACCGGGATTCGAACCACCACCCACAACAGAAGCAGGGTGTTATCAAGACGTTAGCGGACAGAGCTAGAAATATTTGTGAACCTGAGTTGCTCGACGCTGAGATGGAACATCTCCACAATGCACTAACTACTGGGTGATGGCAACGGCGATCGACGGCGACGGACAGCGGCCAATTGCACTGACGTTTTCAAAACACGTGACGTCACACCGCGGCGCGGGAGCGCGCGGACACTGAATTTAGCGGCAGTCAGTAGCGAGCCAGTGGGTGTGTTGGACCTTCCATCGACCTACGGACCCCCTTGAAGATGTCTCCCGCAGTCGGAGACGAAATGTTGGGAATTGAGACAAAATTCATCAACCGACCACGGCATAACAGCCCGGATAATTATAATGGACATGATATTTCCGGCCGTGATAGTCTATATTTTAACCTAAGGACATCACACACATCTATGCCCGTGGCAGGATTTGAACTTGTGACCGTAGCAGTCGCGCGGTTCCAGACTGAAGCGCCTAGAACCGCTCGGCGACATCGGCCGGTCGTAAGATAGTCGATGCGGAAATTGTGGCAGCAAACTGAAATACCTTACAGGAATATTTTCAGAGCGACTAAGAAGCTGTCCGCAGCTCGTGGTCGTGCGGTAGCGTTCCCGCTTCCCGCGCCCGGGTTCCCGGGCTCGATTCCCGGCGGAGTCGGGGATTTTCTCTGCCTCGTGATGACTCGGTGTTGTGTGATGTCCTTAGGTTAGTTAGGTTTAAGTAGTTCTAAGTTCTGGGGGACTGATGACCATAGATGTTAAGTCCCATAGTGCTCAGAGCCATTTGAACCATTTGACAAAAAAGCTGAAACTCTGTCCGTGTCGCATTCACTTTGTGCACTGACTTCGAGAACCTGATAGAGGAAAAAAAAACATTACTTTCAGTGATTTTAGTGTTTTATTCGGAACAGTGTACAGGTACTGGATTATGTTTTTGACTCTGATGAAACACGGTTTCAAGTAAGAGGCTATGTAATAGCCAGAATGACTGATATTGGAGTTCAGAAAACCTTCACGTTTTTTATAAGGCCCCATTAAATTCACAGAAGGTTTGTTTCGTGCACATATATACTTAAAAACGATAATATATCGCCTTTGTTAGGACATCTACATCTACATCTACTACATCTACATTTATACTCCGCAAGCAACTCAACGGTGGGTGGCTGAGGGCACTTTACGTGCCACTGTCATTACCTCCATTTCGTGTTCCAGTCGCGTATGGTTCACGGGAAGATCGACTGCCGGAAAGCCTCCGTGCGCGTACGAATCTCTCTGATTTTACATTCGTGATCTCCTCGGGAGGTATAAGTAGGGGGAAGCAATATATTCGATACCTCGTCCAGAAACGCACCCTCTCGATACCTGGCCAGCAAGCTACACCGCGATTCAGAGCGCCTTTCTTGCAGAGTCTGCCACTTGAGATTGCTAAACATTTCCGTAACGCTATCACGCTTACCAAATAACCCTGTGACGAAACGCGCCGCCCTTCTTTGGAACTTCTCTGTTTCCTCCGTCAACCCGACATGGCACGGATCCCACACTGATGGGCAATACTTAAGTATAGGTCGAACGAGTGTTTTGTAAGCACCTCCTTCGTTGGTGGACTACATTTTCTAAGGACTCTCCCAATGAATCTCAACCTGGTACCCGCCTTACCAACAACTAATTTTATATGATCATTCCACTTCAAATCGTTCCGTACGCACACTCCCAAATATTTTACCGAAGTAACTGCTACCAGAGTTTGTTCCGCTATCATATAATCATACAATAAAGGATCCTTCTTTCTATGTATTCGCATCATCATTCAATTCGAATCATGGGTGAAGAACATTGCTGGCTGCAGCAAGATAGTACAACAGCGACCAGGGCGAATAGCGCTATGATAATGTTGTGTGAGTTCTTTAGGGCAAATCATTTCAAGTGCTGCCTGGAATCCAGGATTTATCTCGCCCCGAATTTATCATTGGGGACGTATGAAGGATAATTTCTACCAGAACTACACTTACAGAATCGATCAACTGAAGCACAACATCGAAGAAGATCATCCAGAAAGAAGCAGGTAACATGGAGATACCTGTTGAGCCGAGTGCTGCAACAGATGCAGGACATATCCAGCGTCCATTATGCAAAACGTGTATTCTGAGAGTATACATCGTAAGTACGTCAATAACAGTTTTAACATTTTGAAGTTATGGTTGCGTAACTTCTGGCTCACACTGAATTATTCAATTTTCCATTTTTTTCAACTAGCAAAACAATAATAAAGTACTGCTGAGGTAGTAGCCAGTTTGCAGGTGAGTACTGTAAATTTACGGCTGGCGTAGGAATGATGTATTGCTGGAGGGCCGGAACCATTTGTCGCCGCTTCACGGAGGCGGGAAACTGAACTCCACAAACAGGACCGGTCTGACCACGTGTGCGCGTGTGTGTGTTTGTCGGCGGCAGCCGCCCATACACAGATCCTCTGGGAGACGTACCGCCACATCCGTTTGTTTGGCGTTTTCCCCTAATAGTCGTGAAATTGCGCCGAGCTCGCATCGTATAGCCTAATGAGGTCCAAATACAAGCCCGAAAAGTACAGGACGCACTATGCAGAAGACAAAAACTGGTCCCTGCTCGGTCCTAGGGCAGGCTCCGTGAACCAGCGAGGTCTGTTTTTTCCTCCTTTTTCTTTTTTACTCTGCTGCGCTGCTGAATGGCAGCAGCTACCAGGCGCTGTTACACGGCCGCGCACGCTCCTGTTAATCACTTTTTGTTACGCACCCTGGCTGCCTACCGGTTTCTTCATCCCTCGTCCCTTTTTTTCGTTACCTCTTTTTCTTTGCGCCTTTCAGCACGTACGGTACCCGCTGTACAGCTCGCGACGTCACAATACGAAGCCAGTTGCCTATATTTAGGCGAGATGTGAGCTGGACGTCGTATGAAGCTTACCCCTACATTTGAACAGAATCCAGCGTGTTCATACAAGATTATGATCCGTGTTACTTCCCTGAAATATAGCCCCGGACACTGAACTTCACCCATTAAGAGAGCAACCTGGCCAGTGTTACGTGGTTCAGGAGAGGGCAAATCTTTCGCAAAACGCAAAGAAAGGGCACAAGGAGGAGTGGGGAGGAATCACTCGAAAGTAACATAGACGAAATTTGTATCAGGACATTCCTTCTAAGTATCGCACAACACTAACTCAAATCGTAATAAATTGTGCCTCATAGACTCAAATTGTGCAGGACAGACGTTTACGAATATTTCTTCCATAAAGAACAGCATATGAGGACTGCGACAGTCGATAAACACAAATAAAACAGTTTCCTGCGTCAGTCACATATTTGTTTTCGCATTTCGATGCTTCACACCATCATCATCAGGTGGGAAGTAGTGTATATTTACATAGATGGTGTTGGTGAAGAATCCAGATTCCTTTTCACAGCAATGGACCAAGGGAATGAAAGTTATTTGCGTCTTTCGTTAATGATAAAAATTGTCTTTTAGAAAATGCACTATCAAGTTAAAGAAAACATGAATTTATGACAGTGAAATCACTGTAAATAAACAGTTCTCCGCCTGAAGATAACGGCATGAACCACCGAAACGCACAGTGACAATATAAATAAGTGACTGACACTGAAAAGACACGTGTTTATATCATAGAATAGATAGTTTTTGCTGACGCTGTCCGTGCCACTGCAAGTCTCAAGCAATTGCAATTACATCTTTTCTGAAGCGCTGTAAAATTCTTACGAATGGTGATTGCAAGTCGTGCTTATGTATACATCGTAGCCCATCAACAGATTGTGATATAAATGAATGAAGCACTGTTCAGGAGCGAATCTAAGATATTGACAAATGGAAGTATGAGACATTTGATGGAATTTGTTAGCAAAGAAACAAGTACAAGACAGTAAATTCGCTAAGATCATGTGATAAATGCAGAATAATATTTGAGTAAATCAAGAAGACGAAACGTATGATAAATGTAATATAATGTTTGAACAAACAGTGTAACGAAGATGGATTAACATATGTATCAGATTAAACCGTGTAACATCTCCTCCACGCATCATAGCACAAGAATACCGAAAACAAATTTAGAAACTTCTGAAGCATGATCATGCGAATCAGAGAAACTGGGTCACTTTAATTCACAGATAGTTAACGCACGTGAAACACACAACTGTATGAAAACAACTCGAATGCTTCCCGCTTGTTTTATTTCTCGATGATGCTGAAAGCGGTCGACCGGACGTGCTCGTATCGACAACATCAGACAAGTATCTACATCATGTCTGCTCGATGTGCCGCCAGGAATCACAGTGCTTTATGTTCAAACTGCACGAGGCTTTCTACTGGCAAATAAGCGGCCAGCGCTCTGGTTGGCCAAAACCCGTCAGAGTCTCCGCGTCTCCCTAGGGAACATCTGCCAACTCCTTTGCAAAAACCCATTGCTCCAGCAGACACAGTCGGTTAGTGTCGGATCGTCTATGAGTTGACAAGTGACTTACATGTCACGAGTTAGGGCAAGATTATGAAAGACATTCGCGCTGAAGTGGCCTTCTTTCAAGTTATGACGTGAACATGGCTTGATTCCCAAAAAATGCTGTCAAATGTGACTGTACACGAACTGGCATAGGACTGACTTCCTTTCCGAAAACTCCACGATTTATCTCCACAATGTGAACATCATGGACTTGGCAACTTGTTTGTGCGACTCAGTATAAATAGATAATTTAAAACACATTTTCTTTTCCGTGCGAGTGATATCGCGACAAACAGGTCACTGTGTGCACAAGAGGACATCGACACTCTAATTAGTCACACTAATGGTTCAAATGGCCCTGAGCACTATGGGACTTAACATCTGAGGTTATCAGTCCCCTAGAACTTAGAACTACTTAAACCTAACTAACCTAAAGACATCGCACACATCCATACCCGAGGCAGGATTCGATCCTGCGACCGTAGCGGTCGCGCGGTTCCAGACTGTAGCGCCTAGAACCACTCGGTCACTCCGGCCGGCTGTCACACTAATATCAGCGCAACCCTTGCAGTGCGAAAGGCAACTAACAAAATCGTGATGGACTTTCAAGGAGACTGTAATCTGCTCACTGAACTGAGTGTTCTACGAACACGGCAACATCTTACATACCACACACTACGTTTCAGGCGGTACTGCCAGCTCTTCGTTTTGCTTGATCTTTATGTTACAGATGGTGAATAATACAGTATATTATATAATATAGTATATAATCACTGGATAATACACTTTATTGTCGTGCTTTTTATTCTTCTTTTCCCCTCAGTAACGTCGAACAATATTTGTTGTGTCGTACGATGACATCTTACTCTTGTTTATTATCAGGTGAAGCCCCATCTACACCGAAGCGAACGTGCAACAGCGAACGATAATTCTCTCTGGTTAGGTGAGCAAACGGCGCCGGCCGAGCTGTTCTAGGAGCTTCAGTCCGGAACCGCGCTGCTGCTGCGGTCGCAGGTTCGAATCCTGCCTCGGGCATGGATGTGTGTGATGTCCTTAGGTTAGTTAGGTTTAAGTAGTTGTAAGTCTAGGGGGCTGATGATCTCAGATGTTAAATCCCACAGTGCTTAGAGCCATTTGAACACTTTGAGCAAACGGCATTTCGTTGTTTTCGATTCCAGTACGCTTGTATTCGCCCGTTTTCCAATGGTTGACGGTCTTTTACCGGACCTAATGTTGTTCAGATGTGTGCGAAATCTTAGGGGACTTAACTGCCAAGGTCATCACTCCCTAAGCTTACACACTACTTAACCTAAATTATCCTAAGGACAATTACACACACCCATGCCCGAGGGAGAAGACGAACCTCCTCCGGGACCAGCCGCACAGTCCATGACTGCAGCGCCTTAGCGGACCTCCCAAGGCAGCTCATCTCTCCACTTCGGCTCTACAACTACAGAAATTTCATCTGCTATCTTGTCTACTTTTGTTGCTCTTGTCACGAATTGTTTGAGCGATGGAGTGGTCCAAAGAGAGGGTAAGTTACTGATGGAATAATATACGAGGGGCATTCATTAAGTAATGTTACACATCTTTTTCTCGGCCAGTTTCGGTTGCAAAAATGAGGAATTTGTTGTGGGGCATCGTGGAAAATTCCCGCTTCAGCTCCTACAGCGGTTCTAGGCGCTACAGTCGGGACCCGCGCGACCGCTACGGTCGCTGGTTCGAATCCTGCCTCGGGCATGGATGTGTGTGGTGTCCTTAGGTTAGTTAGGTTAGAGTAGTTCTAAGTTCAAGGGGACTGATGACCTCAGTAGTTAAGTCCCATAGTGCTCAGAGCCATTTTTGAGCTCCTACAGTTTGACGAAGTTCCTGTACGTGGCGGCGTTATACGCAGTCTTGAAAATGGTCTCTGCAATGGAGGCGCGTTCCAAGCAGGCAGAAAACCTGAGTATCGTAGATATTCACAGGCGCTTGCAGAATGTCTACGGAGACCTGGCAATGAACAAAAGCACGGTGATTCGTTGGGCGAGGCATCTATCGTTACCGCAACAAGGTCGTGGAAACCTGTCCGATCTCCCGCTGCCAGCCGACGCCACACAGCAGTTTCTCCTGCAATGTTGGAACGTGCGGCCACTCTCATTCGAGGAGATCGACAGACCACAGTCAAACACCTCGCTGCACTGTTAGTAGTGGTGATATACCAGTTGGAGTACTCAAAGGTATGTGGCCCCTGACCCTGACAGTCTTTTGCCGAACATCGTCACATATGATAAAACGTGATTTGATCATTTCGAACCGGAAACAAAACAGCAATCCATGAACTGGCGCCACACCTCCTGCAGTCCGGCGAAAAAGTTCACAGCTACACCGTCAGTCATGTCGACGGTCTTCTGGTACTCTGAAAGGGTTATTCTGTGTGATGTCCTCCCTCATTTTGCTAAGATCAACAGTGAAGTGTATTGTGCTAGCATTGCGAAACTGAAGAAACGACTTCAGTGTATTTGGCACCACAAAAATGTAAACGAAGTTCTCCATGACAGCGCGAATCTTGCGCAACTGAGGAGAGCTCACAAAACTTCACTGGACTGTTCTTCATCCACCCTACAGCCCTGATCTCGCACGTTCAAAGATCCACCTGTGTGGCCCAATGAAGGATTCGCGGTGCGGGAAGCAATAACTGGATGCGTGGGAAGTTACTGACGCAGCAAGGCGTTGGCTCAGACGTCGAGCAGTAGAATGGTACCAAGCGGACATCTACAGCTACGTCTCCATCTACATCTACATGGTTACTCTGCAATATACACTTAAGTGCCTGGCAAAGGGTTCATTGAACCATTCTCATACTACTTCTCTTCCATTCCACTCTCGAATGGCACGTGGGGAAAAGAAACACCTAAGTCTTAGCGTTCGAGCTCTGATTGTCTTATTTTATGATGATCATTTCTCTCTACCTAGGTGGGTGTCAACAAAATATTTTCGCATTCGGAAGAGAAAGTTGGTGATTGAAATTTCGTAAACAGATCTCGCCGCAGAGATAAACGCCTTTGTTTCAGTGAGTGCCACCCCAACTCGCGTATCGTATCAGTGACACTCTTACCCTTTTGCGCGATAACACGTAACAGGCTGCCCCTCGTTGTACCCTTTCGATGTCCTCCGTCAATCCTACCTGGTAAGGATCCCACACCGCTCAGCAATATTCTAGCAGAGGTCGGAAAAGTGTAATGTAGGCTGTCTCTTTAGTGGGTTTGTAGCATCCAATTGTCCAGCCAACAAAGCGCAGTCTTTGCTTCGCCTTCCCTACAATATTATCTATGTGATCTTTCCAATTGAAGTTCCCCGTAATTGTAATTCCTAGATAATTAGTCGAATTTACAGCCCTTAGATTTGTGCGATTGATCGTATACCCAAAATTTATCGGATTTCTTTTAGCACCCATGTGGATGACCTCGCACTTTTCTTTGTTTAGTGCCAATTACCACTTTTCGCACCATACAGAAATTCTCTCTAGGTCATTTTGTAATTGGAATTAATCGTCTGATGATTTTACTAGACGGAAAATTACAGCGTCATCTGCAAATAATCTAAGGGGGCTGCTCAGATTGTTACCTAGATCATTTATATAAATCAGGAACAGCAGAGGGCCTATGACACTACCTTGCAGAACGCCAGATATCACTTCTGTTCTGCTCTTTCGTTACGAACTGTGACCTCTCTGAGAGGAAATCAGCCACCACCCCCACCCCCAGTAAGATGCCGTTACATTGAACGGAGATTATGTTGAAAAATAAGTTTTTGCAGCCAAAGGAGTGGAGAACAATATGGTATTTTGGAACCCTGAATAAAATCAATCTGCATTCAGAAAAAGTGTTGCATTACGTATGAACGCTCCTCGTGTATTGACCACCAAATTCGCCTGAATTGAAGCCGATAAAAGACATGTGGGAAGATGCTGGGAGCCAGATATACATTACTGATCCATAATTTCTGGGCATTGTGCGGTCTGTGCGTAGTCCTCTGGTGCCACTCACCTCTGGAACATTGCGAAGCGCTTCGCGAACCCATACCGTGCAGAATCGCGACTGGGTTGCGTTTCAAAGATGGCCTACACGATATTAAGCTGGTGGTCATAATGCGGTGGCACATGAGTGTATTTCTCTGCACTACATGCCTGTACGAAACGTTTCTCCAGAAACGTCATTGCATAGGAGCACTTAATCCGTGACCCTGTTCCTACGTGTTCGTAGGTTAACAATTCCGATTCTAGATAAACTGATCTTGTAGGTCAGGTAAACCAATATCGACTCCTGAAATGCGGGCTTGGCTACTGAATTTCAGCCACCACAGCTCATTTTATTTCAAATGTATAATAAACTATCAGCCTCGATTGCAGTAATGAAACCAACCTTTACCTAGGTTTCAGCCCAAGTAATTGAACCTTCTTCACAAGATATGCCTGATTCTGTAATATGTCTACGAGGGCATGGTATAGAAATAAAACGAAAACAGCCTGAATAGGCGTAGTCACATTTCAAAAATGCGGTACATAGGTACTAAGTCACCACCAAGACTTAAGCTCCGGCGAGCGCCTCGTGCCCATGGACACCGTGCGGTGGGCCTCGGGAGCTCACGTGAGACTAATTAGACCTAGATGAAGCGCTGCATCTTGTAAACAAATTTATTTAACGACCGGTTTCATAGCCGAGGAGCCACATCAACAGGTTAACGAAGCTGCAAAACGAACAGAACGTTCCTTGCCCAAGAATAAGTGAGGGACTTAGATTCTCGTCAGGTTAGCGGAAATTGTGGGCCCACGGTTTCTCAATCCTGCCTCAACCCGAAACGGACGGCAGAACACCGGACATTACCAGTTAACCATTAGATGTAGTACAGACCATTAAATATGTGCAGTCCACAGCTGAGCACTTGCGCACCTGCATTTCCATGCATTGTGGTCTGCAGTATTTGTGGTACTCTGAACGGATTGTGCCCCGATGTAAACCTGTTATGTTCGGTATACTGTCGTCTGTTTCGGGTTCAGGCATTATTGACAGACCGTGGGCCCATACTTTCCGATTACCCAACGATCCGATATTTGCGTCATTTACTCATAGTCAAGCACAGTATGGTCCCGTCCATGCTGCAAGCTGCCACAATTTGTCGGTTCACACAGTTATCGCCCTGTATAAAAGGAGATAGAGGACATCTTTGGCTCTTGTTCGTCACGAAAACTCCTTATCACAGGTACTTCGTTCTTACAGATATAGATTGTCACCTGCACGTCTGTATTTCAGATCTACTACCAAAATCGAAGCATTCCTAAAGTGCTAACACAAGAGCAAAAACTGGTTTCGGAAATCCGATTTTCGTGTGTCAGCAATCTGTGTCGCCCGTTATCGCTGTTTGGTTGAAATGCAGGCGGCAAGTTCACAGCGTATACACCGTTACTCCTAACTCTGTCATGCATAGGCCCAGCGGCGGTGTTTGGCGCAGAACGGGGTCACGCGGAGGCATAAGGTTTCCAGGGAGGCGCAGAAACAAAGGACGGGCCGACCAATGGCCAACCGGAAGCCAGGCGTCCGCTGCAGGCCTTTGAAATGAGGGAGGCGGCCGGGAAAATAAAACGACGGACGGGGGAGGTACGGGAAGACTGGCGGAGCGGGGGGTTGGCAGCCGCGCCTGATTACTATTCGGACAGCAACACCTGCCCACCGGCAGCCGTAAGAAAAAGGCCCGGGGTAGGGCTCGGTACCGCACTCATCCGCACAGAAGTTATCTACCTACCAAACGAGCTTCTGTAAACATTTAATCAATTTCGTCTGTCCAGTAACGAGTTTGCTTGACACACAATGAATGGGGTGACTTCAACAGAAACAAGCGTAACTTCAGGTGTGCCCCAGGGCAGCTTTTTACAATTTACATAAACGATCTGGGTGATAGTGTTGACAGCGGCACTAGACTGTTTGCCGATGATGCTGCAGTCCACAGGCAAGTAGTATCACACGAAAGTTGTGAACAAATTAATGAGGAGTTGCAGAAAAAAAGTGCTTGGCGTGATGACTGGCAGTTATCTCTCAATATTAGTGTAACATACTGCGTATAACAAGGCGAAAATCCCCATTAATGTACGAGTACAAAATAAATGCCCAGTCTTTGGAAGCAGTAGCATCTGTCAAGTATCTGGGTGTAACTATTCGAAATGATCTCAAATGGAATGATTAGATTACGCAAGTAACGGGCAAGGCGAATTCTAGATTGCGGTTTATTGGTAGAATTCTGAAGCGATGTAGTCCTTCAACGATGGAAATTGCTTGTAATACTTTTGTTCGTCCAGTCTTATTGTTCGTCTGCATGGGACTCTTTCCAGGTGGGTCTCATTCAAGAGATTGGAAAGATCCAAAGAAGAGCGGCAAGATTCGTGACTGGTACATTTGGCCATCGCGAGAGCGTTCAAGTCTCATAGAAAGTTTGAAGTGGAATTCACTTCCACAGAGACGACGCGTTAAACGGAAGGGGCTGCTCACTAAATTCCAAAATCCGATCTTCGCCGAGGATGTAGAGCAAATATTATTACCACCAACTTTCAAATCGCGCAATGATCTCGATTCACGGATAAGGGAAGTTAGAGCTCGTACTGAGGCGTTCAGACAGTCTTTCCTTCGTGCGATTCACGAGTGTAAGAGAGGGGGGCAACATATGACTTCGGCGCCAGTTGTGCCCTTCGCCACACGCCGCTTGGTGGCTAGTGGAGTATGTATGTAGATGTAGACAATGCTGACCACAATATGATGGCGGCGTGTAACTTACGTCGAGTGTTCTACGTGCTTGGATCTGAACACAGCACCACGAAACAGGCAGAGTACCTATCTCATTCAGAAATCGTTTGTCTTTTTTCCCTCCAGGATTTGCACTCTGGTTAGCCATCTACGAAAACACTTTTACATAGTGTACTAATTTTATTGAGAAAGTACAAAAATGCATATACTTGGTGAATCAGCAGCCCCTAACTAAGGGCTTTATGCAACCCACAAAGCCTTCAAATATCACACTTAAGATTTTCATATTCTCTCGCTCACTATGTGCAAATGGATCTCAATACAACATTTGACTACTTTAAACTTCCCTCAAAGACGTCCTGTTCATTTTTTTCTGTAAGACTAATAGTTTGTGTGTAGTGAGCACGAGAGAATTAAAATTTCATGCATGGTTTTTGAAGCAATGCAGGTTGTGTAAGACCCACAGGCAGGGGCAGCTGACTCACCCTGCATTCAAATTTAAAAAATTTCTACCACAGTAAATTTTCCAACAAAAATGGCCCTGAGCACTATGGGACTTAACATCGGAGGTCATGAGTCCCCTATAACTTAGAACTACTTAAACCTAACTAACCGAAGGACACCATACACATCCACACCCGAGGTTGGATTCGAACCTGTGACCGTAGCGCTCGCGCAGTTCCAGACTGAAGTGCCTAGAACCGCTCAGCCACTCCGGCCAGCCTTCCAACAAATAGCATAATACGCAATTTAAACACTTTTGTTATTCGCATTATTTTTTAAATGTAATTGCAACCAATCAGAGAAATGAAATGTGATTTCTTAAGAAAATATGCAAGTATTTTCTAGAGCCATATACTGGGGGTGGCCTATGTTCTTATCCAAACTTCCCAAATTAACTGCACTATTTGACGTTTTATATAAACTAGGAGACCGCTCATCAGGAGGAATGTTTCTAGCATTCTGAAGCTGGGGATCAGAAGCAGAAGCTCACTTGCATGAGAATCAGTTAAATTGGAATGTCAGAAGTATGGTTGACTGTTGTATAGAAAGGTTTTGAATCCCTTAATTCCAGACTAACTTCACTTTGCCCCTTATTTTTCGTTCTAGGAAAGCTACGAGTCCACTGTACTGAAGTCAGCATCATCTCCTTTTCATGGAGTATTCCAAATTCACCCCTAACAGACACTAGTTGCTGCTAGCATCCTTTGGGGTGTCTGGTTTAGTCCTCAGGAAGGCTGGGCAGCCAGCTCTTGTCGAGACTCACTAGTACGAGCATCAAAATCGCCACATCCTTAGCTACATACAACACCACAGATGTTGCGGCCAGTATTTTGTTACAGGTGACAATATCAAACGATAAACCAGTGATGACCCATGACTAGAATAGCTCGACTGTGGTGGTCCTACAGATTGTCGACTGGGTTTTAATTCTGGGAATTCGGTGGTCGGAGGAGTATGGTTACACTACCAGCTTTGTCACACATTACAGATACTGTAGCATGATGGTGAAGAATAACGGATTGCATTGCAGGAAAAACAGTTTCGCATGATGTAAATTGTTGTTTCATGACGTTATGTGGCACAATAACAGGTTGGATTTGGGGGTGGAACGGTCCCTATCAACAGATGCATACTTTTGTTGATCCATTTTGCCTTCGAGAATGACGAGGTTACGTAGGGAGTGCTAGGGAAGCATTCCACAGATTATAATGTTCCCTCCAATGGCATGGATCTGTCCGGCGACTAATGTAGGGTATTTGATTTCCGACCTTTCTCGCCATAGGTACCAGTGGCGATCTAGCCAATGGAGCATTTATCTGGAAAGTTCACCCGCCGTCAGTCGCCGTTTTGGGATACGAATTCCAACCTTCACATCTGAAGAACAGCTACTGGCATGGGTGTATGATCAAGGCATCTGCTGTGGACTCCTATACACAGCAACACTCGCCGAACGGTCGTTGAGGAGACACTGTAGGTAGACCCTTGGCTCATCTGGATGATCAGTTGCTGAACAGTCTCACATCTATCAGCCTGTGCACGTATCTACAGCAGTCATTCACTTCAGTCATTTATGGCCTGTGGTGCTCCACAGCCTATCAGGGCCATTTTTGAATAGCGTCATTTTGTCATACACGATGTGGTATCATATATCAGTACCACCCCAATGGTATCTCAAAGCTAGAAATGGTTACATGACCCAATGCAAACGCCTCCTAGTCGTGACTCCAGCACAATTGCCCATACATTAGTTTAGAAAGCATCTTCCTTGTTGACAATGCAAGTGGAACTATTTCTTGCTGCGGTATTTGTATGAGTCTTTATACTCTCGTAGAAATACAAGATAAGTGAATCTCTTTCTCACTTAACTTGTTCACTAACCATTTCTGCTGCTGCCCGACTTTCTTGCGACAATAGCTGCGCACAACACTGTAGCCCACTTATCCTTTCCATATTGTATACACAACACACGGTACACTTTTACCACAGCAGCATGCGAACAGTTCACAAAATTTGCGGTTTCGGAAACGCTTGCACCCTTGGCATGAAAAGCCAATGATCATGCCCTTTTAATTGTCAGATAAATCACTCTGTTTCCACATTATGACAGTGAATGCATTGTTTTGCACGTTCATTGGACATCCTTTTTATACCCTGCACTGCCAGTGCTGCCACGTATCTTCTGTGGAGTGGTTATCACCCGTTAACGTAGGACATTAATGTGACTGGACCGTGTTTACTGAATTCAGGGGTAAAATATTTAGGAGTTCTCGATAAGGCGTTCTTATTGTGAAGACGACGTTACGCTTGGAGAAAGGATGTTAGATTAGAGATTAGATTAGATTAGTACTTGTTCTGTAGATTATGAATACGACACTTCGTAGTGAAGTGGAACGTGTCAGGTTAATAAAAGGTGTCAATAAAAGATATTACATCACACAAAATATTACATGACATTTAACATTTTTTGGGGGGGGGGGGGGGGGAATTTACCGACTTACTATATCCAAAAATTTGTGTAATGAGTAGAAAGAGTTGCCATTCAGAAATTCTTTTAATTTCCTTTAAAAACCTATGTGGCTATCTGTCAGACTTTTGATGCTACTCCGTAAGTGACCAAAGACTTTTCTGGCAGCATAATTTACCCCCTCCTGAACCAAAGTTAGATTTAACCTTGTGTAGTGAAGATCATCCTTTCTCCTAGTGTTGTAGCCATGTACACTGCTATTACTTTTGAATTCGTTCGGACTGTTAATAACAAAGTTCATAAGTGTATATATATATTGTGAGGCTACAGTGAAGATCCATAGCTCTTTAAATAAGTGTCTGCAGGATGATCTTGGATGAGCTCGAGCAATTATTCTGATTACACACTTTTGTGAAATGAACACTCTTTTACCCAATGATGAGTTACCCCAGAATATGATGCCATACGAAAGCAGAGAATGAAAATAGGTGTGGTAAGCTAGTTTACTGAGATGTGTATCGCCAAAATTTGCAATGACCCTAACAGCGTAAGTAGGTGAACTCAAATGTTTTAGCAGATCTTCAATGCGTTTTTTTTTCAGTTCAACCCCTCATCATTGCATACATCTAGAAATTTTGCATATTCTACCTTTCTGATCGAAGTCTATATTTATTAATGGTGCCATTCCATTTACTGTGTGGAACTGTATATACTGTGTTTTGTCAAAGTTTAATGAGAGCCCATTTGCAGAGAACCACTTAACGATTTTCTGAAAAACGTTTACAGTTTCATCAGTTAATTCTTGTCTGTTAGGTGTCATACCTATACTTGTATCATCTGCAAAAAGTACCAGCTTTGCTACTTCGTGAATATGGAATGGCAAGTCATTAATATATATTAATAACAGCAGAGGACCCAAGACCGAACCTTGCGGATCACCTACCATCACAGCAGCAGAGAAGTAGCCTGTCGAGACTGCTGGTCATCGTTGGAGGCACCGATGCTGGCGTTGGAATGGATCCCACAACTGCAATGCAAATATCGAGTCGCTGGTTTCAGGAAGTCCATATTCTACGCCATGTAGGATAAGAAGGCGTCCACGTGACTAGCGCTCGTGCGGAGACACATTAGTAATTCGGCTCTTCATCATCACACAGTCACATCACCCAACCTGAGTCAGGAAATTGATTTGCAGTTAAGAAGATTCTCTACACCTAAATTGCCATGACGTCTGAAGCACCACGAACTGTCAGCAAGGCAACAACAGCTGCAGCTTCCTCTGATCCCGCACGAAAGACAGGAGCGGTGACAATTGTGCGCCCACTGACAATACTGGTCAGATACAAGTAGATGGCGTCAAGTCGTCTTTTCAGGGTAAGAGAGGGCGTGACGACTTTCCTGTGGTGTTGAACGTCCACGGTGACGCTGGGCAGGACTGTGGTGAAATCTGGTGCCCATGTGACACCATTAATCCACCATACACCTCACATGCACTTCTGATATCTGGCCTTCTTTTTTCTTACACGTAGCCGAGCACGAGGTTGACTTCGCATGGCCCAACACTTTCGCACCATTACAGATGAAAGTTTTAGGAGCCTTTTAGGCAAATTTATAACATCTGCGTCGCAATCGGAGATAGTTACGGAGTTTCGAGGAAGTGTCCCTTTCATTTGTTTTGCGCAAAGTAATATCTCTAAACGGCTAAAACGCTCAGTACCAGTTGCACGTAGTTTATTTACGGCTTCTAGTGGCAACAGAATTTTGATTTGCACACATTTTTCTTGTAATTTTGAAGAAAACTTTCGTACCCCATGTACTTTTCTGTTTATTTAGAACACGACCGGTTTCGGTCCCCAAGGGCATTATCTACTGGTATCTACGTTGTATCAAACAGCAAAGTAAAACAGAAATAGTCAAATGGTAGTGAAACGTCCCCTTAGAAGAATTATACACGACTGTGTTTAAACTGACACACAATATTTTTAGCGCAACGCAAGCTGACTTTCAAAAATCCCTACAAAAGAATGGCCCTGACTAACATTAACCTATACTTTTCACAAATCACTTACCTCACCAAAAATCTTTGTTACTCGAACTACTGCAATACAGCGAGCGCCACTACTGCCAGCTAAATAAAAGATTCAAACTACGGAAGGCACTAACTACTGATAGGCATAGTTAGCAAATGAAAGATTTTGATAATGTATTTACCTTAATAGTGTTGAAAAATCATAATATACATAGCAGTTCATGACATCCAGTCTTACAAATTTCAAAACTCCGCCATTTCTTTCCCCACATCCACCACTGCTGGCGGCTCACCTCCAACTGCCCAGCGCTACAATGGCAGACAACAATGCAAACTAGCCACAGACTGCACACAGCACTGCCAGTGATTTCCATACAGAGCGCTACGTAACGTTGCCAATAAGAAAACATAAACAGCCTACTTACATAGCCCCCATGCTCCCTACAAAAAATTTTACAAATTTTTTTGGGCACTGGCCAATACATATTTGTTAAAATTTTGTTCACAATTACAATAACAAAGAAATCAAATGCACACACTTATTGATACAATGTTGGTCAAAAGCTAAAATTTTCTCACAGTCCATAAAGACAGTCCTGTAAAATTGCAGTGTTTTTCTCAAAGTCTGAGCAGTAAAAGAAAATGCACACGGAAGTAGTGGATTTCCATGCAGTCTTGAATAAGTAGTGTTGTCCTTCCAACGGAAAGACAGTGTTGACTCTCGACATGCAGACATGTAATGAGCCACAACAGAGCAAACCCACCGCAGAGTCAGTCGAAGTTTTGAAGAATATTGGTAGGTAGGTCATCACAGAATAGACCCACTGTAGTCCTGGGAGAGATTACGGTATTGGTGGGCCACCAGAGGTGCAGACCCACTGCAGTCCTTGTAGAAATAATGGTATTGGTGGGCCATCAAAGATGCAGACCCACTGTAGTCCTTGTAGAAATAATGTTATTGGTGAGCCATCAAAGATGCAGACCCACTGTAGTCCTTGTAGAAATAATGGTATTGGTGGGTCATCAAAGATGCAGACCCACTGTAGTCCTTGTAGAGATGGCCAGCAGCCATCTGTTGTGACTGTGCAGATGCACAATCACCATTGAAGAGTCTTGTGGATAATATAGCAAGTCCATAACCACCTTTTGAGCACTCACAAAGTTTTTGGAATTGTCCTTAGAACCAGCAATGCTGTTATCCAGTCCCTTGCTGAATTATTAACACACGTGCAAACACTATGAGTCCCTACTTCTCACATATTGTACATATACTATGACCAACAGAAACGTGTGCAGTTAAATGTAACTTACAAGTTAATAATATGATGAACTGGTGACAATTACAATTTTATAACATGATAATACAATTGCAAAGATACAGAAAACATCATTAAAAACATAATAATACAGATAACATTTGTAGTAATACAGGCTTTACAAAAGAATCGAAATAACATATACATCAGTGTTACAGGAATTATAAGTACCTACATAAAAGATCAGAATAACTTTTGAAACATCAACTTCCCACATGAGCAACAAAACAGAACTGATAAATAATGTCTAAACATCTTTACAAAGTAAATAACATATTATTAATGCAAATTATTTGAGGATAACAGTATTTCTCATCATAGTGAATGTAGCTGAGTATTAGAAAAATTCTACAACATAAATCGTATCAGATAAACACATAAAGGCAGGATGAACACAAATACACAAGAGTACACAAACACATAGTGGGATAACACAGGGAAAGGACAGGGTTTGTTTTACTGCAGTATTTTGCAAACAAAACTTTCTTTACTCCTCGGAGATCTCCCTTTGTTCTTCATTATTTCCAAAAAGTCCTATTTATACCTGCTTTCTGTACTTTTCTCATATAGCCTCTCAGTGCATTTCTTCAAATTCATCGCAACTCATTCTCTTATAGGCTACCCTCTATTAAGCTAACTTAAATCTACTGAGCTCGGATGCTAAACTAAGGGACGAGGCAATGCAGCAGCACAAAACAATTAACACAAACAGCAGTGACAAAAAAATGGAAAATTGCAAAGCAAGCTACAGTAAATCTAAATTGCCAAGGAATGCAACATTACAACTAATATGAGCCAATGTGCAGCAACAAGAAAAATAAATCAGTAGTAAAACTAGCTTAACAGAGTAATACAAAGTGAAAGCACTATGCCTGGCCAACAGCCGCAATAACTTATATCTAAACATGAGAAAGCTCAGGCAGAAAAAATATTACAGTAAAAATGGCCATGTGTAATACCTATGTCACATCTTAACACTAGAGTGATGCATCACTGTAACTTGCTCTAGCAGAAAAGTTACCAAGTCACTGACAAAAATTATGTATGCAATTCCTGTGAAGTGGAAATGTCTTTTTGTGCTCCCTCATTTTTTTTTTTGGAGTACATCCATCATAAAGTTATTATTTTACTAGATCTGTAGGCATAAAATATTTATGTTAGTACATCTATAAAATTTTATTTCAACCAATGCTGCAGTGCAGCTAGGAACTAGATATTAAACAAAATAGGCAAAGCAAGGCGTGAAACGTCATTCACCAGCCATATGGCATTTCATAATGCAGTAAATAATCTTTCAAATAGCAACACAATAGACATAAAATGTTTCTCATCATTTCATTTCAGTAAATATCATAAATTAAGAACTCTACAGTGTAATCATGTTTTCCAGTTTGTCGTATTTACGATGCTTTCTACAAAGGAATGTCAATAGCGAGGATAATGGCCTCTTTTTTCTCACCTGTGCCTCTGAAAGGCACACACTAATGGCTTTTTTCCAGGTGACTGTCGCACAGCTGCCCACGACACATTACGTGCAGGTGGTCACTTAACTTTCTTACGGAAATATTTACGACAGCAGTTTCCGCTACAGTGACAGTCTCATATAAATATATTTCACAGGTCAAGGATTTGCGTTACAAATCTGTAGAAACAAAATCCTATTGATATAACAGAGTCCAAAAAATTTTCGTCAGTATTGTAATACATTCACGCATTTACATACATTTCATAACTCTTAAAGTACGATTCTTGGTTTCCAACAACGTTTTTCACAAACCAGAGTCCCTAACCACTACTCATTATTCCTTACCTTATTCGTCGACACTTCTTCAATATTTCATAATAACAGATATGTAGCGTACTCAAATAACTCATATAGCATCAGCTTATTGATCATAAACATACCACAACAGCATAATACACATAGTCATCGTAATAATAACATCATAACACCTCAGTCAACTCTCAAAATCGTCGTAGTTTCCTCCAATAATTTCAAAACCTAAAAAAAAATTCTCTGCTCATGTCAAAAGTGTCATCTGCCTCAAACGTACTTTAAAATCATGATCCCATACCAAATACATCATTCAAAGCTCTTGTAGTATCACAATGGTTCCAAAAAAATATGAACATTAAACAAAGTACAGACAAAATACAATTTCATAAGCGTGAAGTTATCCAATTGTGTAAACATGTGTCACTGACGTAGTAAAAAAAAAGTTTGTTTCTCTCAGTTAAATGATAAGATAGCTGTGTAATTATGCGTTAGAGAAATATGGTACCAATGTGTAAAGTTGTGTATGCAAATACCATATTAGCTAGGGCTCCTTGTGCTTGCCAAACACATGATACAAAAAGTAAGCGTGTACCCCCCTGAGGATTAATGTAATTATACCCTTAGGTGTTACAGATTACAGCAATGGAATGAAATGCATCACGAAAACTTTCTTTGTAATTCAAAAATCTTTAAAAATAAATGTTTTAAGTATAAAATTAACCACTCAAATACGTGTACTGTAGCGCTAAACTGTGCGTCTTGTTGCAACATAATCTCTGTAGATGTGTCGTAGTTATCATCCTCCGAAAGCTAAGTTCTGCAGAAGTCAATGTACTTACCTCATGATAAACAAAAGTGAAATGCTTTGCGTATAGATATCTTAGTTATTACGCTTATCGCTGTGGTGAAGAAAGTACTGTGCTGTAACGTATTGTTCTGCTACGGAAAAGGCTGTCTCCTTGTAGCTATACCACAAAAGTTACTACTAAAACATGTTTTACTTTCCAGAAGAATTCAGAAAAACTGTGCAGATATAAAACACATACACCGCATAAGCAAAATTGTAAATTGTCACTCATTAGTAGCATCGTGATAAAATAGTGTAGCTATCAAATAAACTAACCACTGTGTCATCTGGTATCTCTCAGAAAGTACTTTAAATCCAGAATGTATTTTCAAGTAAACCAAAATGTTGCATTAAAATCTCATTAGCAGTACCAGTATATGTTCTAAGTATGTAAGTCTTATAGTCGTTACATAATCCTGCAACTAACAAGCAAGAATGTACACACACAATAACAATGTGTCGTCTGTTCACTATAACAATGCATTCGTAATTGCTGTTTAAATAAGTTCTCTTGGTTCTTGATTGGATATTTAACTTCAAACATTGTTGCATGGTAACAGTTTCCAAGTCTGACAATGCATACTAGAAATGTGAAGTGAAAAGTTTTATGGCAAAGACAAAGTTAAAAAGCAGATTATATTTCAATAAACGGTTTTACATGTGCAATGTGATGTAAACCTTTACTCTTCCTAGTACGCAGAGTTTCAACTTCAACGCAATTATCATGTGGTATGCGTAGTATTCTGTAAGGTCCATTGTAAACTAGAAAGAATTTGTGACTCAAGTGTTTCTCCTTATGTGACAATGAATGAGCTTTAATGAGACCTTTCTGACCAATATATAATTTCTTTGCATTTGCTTTACTGTGTAGTTTTCTCCTTTTGTCTGCTGCAGATTTTATATTTATAATAGCCAAATCAATTATGTCCTTGTGTCGAAGTTTACATGTATTCGGGAAAGGTACAAGCTCTCTGATTCTGTTCGGTGGTTCTTCATTCTTCAGTACAAGAGTAGGTGGTAAAGCAGTGGGGTCATGAGGCATTTCATTCAGCAAGTTTTGAAATAAATGTAAATATTTGTCCCAATGCTGATGCTTTCTGTGACAATAAAGTCTACAAAGCTTATTGATTTCTTTCATAATCCGTTCGGAGGGGTTACAATGTGGTGAATACAACGAAATAAAAACAGGTTTGATTTTATGATTCCGAAGCATGCGTGACCAAACAGCAGATCTGAATTGCGGTCCGTTATCTGAAATGACTTTACTAACGTGTCCCACTTCACGTAAGAAATTTTTAACAAAGGCGTTGGATACAGACCGTCCAGTGGCTTTACGTAACGGTGTGAAAGAAACAAATTTTGAAGTAAGTTCAACAGCGACTAGAACGTACGAAAATCCATTAGATGTTCTGACAAGCGGTCCCAGGAGATCAACAGCAGCAATTTCTTTTAATTTAGAAGGGATGATAGGAAACAGCGGAGCACGATGTGAGATAATAGATGGTTTCGACTTTTGACAAAGTTTACAAATAGACAAGACTCTTCGAATTCTCTTTTCCATATTGTTAAAATAACAAGTCGTTCGAAGAATATGATAAGATTTTCGTGGACCAAAATGCGCGTAGCTGAAATGAATGTACCAAATGAGCTTATTAACAAAATCGTCTGGAATGCAAACTACCCATAGCTTGTCATCAACAGTGCAGCATTTTAAGATTATGTTGTTTCTAACCAGGTAATAATGCCGAATCTGAGTGTGTGTCTTCTCATGCCATTTACTTATGATGTGTTTCCAAATCGGATCTTTATCTTGTTCATGAGCAATGTCCTTTAAAGATGTGGTGATGAAGTTTTCCAAGGCGACTTTCTGAATGTAAAGAATACTGAAATTTTTCTCGAGGTTGCCTTCTGTGTTACTTTTCTCAAGCCCAGCCGGTGCGTGTGACAGTGCGTCTGCAACAATGTTCTCTTGCAGGGAATGTAGACTATTGTGAAGTGGAATTCTTGCAGAAACAATGCCCAACGTTTTAACCTGTCGTGATTTAATTTTGAAGACATAAGAAATTGTAATGCACGATGATCACTGTATACTTTTACGTGCTTACCAGAAAGAAAGAAACGGAATTTGTTAAATGCCCAAACGATAGCTAAAGCTTCTAATTCAGTAACGGAATAATTTTTTTCAGATTTTGTTAGCACTCGTCTAGCAAAAGCAATGGTTTTCTGAACGGTAGTGTCGTTTTCTATGGCTTCTTGAAATAAATGGGCACCAAGACCAACTTTAGAAGAATCCGTGCTAAGGCAAAAATCTTGTGACAGATCTGGATGAGCTAGTATTGGCGCGTTAAGTAGCGATTCTTTCAAAGAATTGAATTCCAACTGTGCTTGTTCGTCCCAGTTCCAAATAGTATTTTTCCAGTGAGAGAACAAAGTTTTGGTGTAACAAGAATTTGCATATTCAGAAAACGACGGTAAAAATTTACGAGACCTAGAAAACTGCGTACTTGTTTTTTTGTGGCTGGAACTGGAATGGCTCTGATTGCTTCTAACTTTTCGGGATCCGGCTGAATGCCTTCAGAAGAAATAATATGTCCCAAAAACTTCACCTTTGTCCTACCGAATTCAGACTTTTCCAAGTTAACTGTAATTCCAGATTCTGCAAAAATATGTAACACGCTGTTGAGGATGCGATTGTGTTGTTCCCATGAGGCTTCTGCAATCAGAATATCGTCCACATATAAGGTGATGTGACGTTTTAAGAACTCAGGTAATATGGAATTCAGCCCGCGAATGAATGCTACCGAAGAAATGTTCAAACCAAAAGGAAGTTTCCGAAACTGATAACAAACGCCGAAACAAAGGAAAGCTGTGTATTTTCTACATTCTGGATGAAGTTCGATCTGATTAAAGATGGATCTGAGATCAATAGAAGACAACACTTTTACACCATTAAAATTTTGAAGAAGTTCTTCTAATGTTTGCGGCCTGTCTGTTTCAGGAATGATGATAGTATTGATTTGTCTCGAATCTAAGACAAGCCTGATCGATCCATTTTTCTTCTCAACAACATGTAATGCATTGTTGTATGAGCTTACTGCAGGCTCAATAATGCCCTCGTCAAGCATAGATTGTATTTCTGTTCTAACACGGTCCCTATAAGGAGCTGAATTACGTATGGTCTAACACAAAATTTAGTATGCTCACGAACACGAAATTGGTATTGAAATCCCTTGATTGTTCCTGTTTTGTGAGTAAAAACTGTGGAATGTGCTTGTAAAATCTCAAAAAGGTCCTGCCTATCAGTGTAATTACAATTCTCAATTGTTTGAATTTTATTCTGAATTAACTCATTAGTTTCAAATATGCCGTCGATATCATCCCTGTCAGTACTTGCAGAGTGATTTTTAGTGCCTAGTTCCGTAGAAAATTCCGAACTGTTGTCTAACAGAAGGTAAAGCCGATTTATTTCCTCGTCATGGTTTGAGAGCCAATCTTCAAATTTCAAAGCTATTGACCTACCTTCTTTCTCTAAACTTATTTCAGCATCGTGAAAGTTTAAGATTACTTTGTATTCATTCAAAAAGTCTACTCCGAATATAATTTCCGTCGACAATAATGGAACAATAAGAAAGTTCATAGAGAAGCTGTGGCTTTGACAAAAGAATTCTAAGTTGGTTTCTTGGCGTACATCTACACTTTTTCCAAAGATTGCACCTTGTAATTTAATCTTACGTAACGGAAGTGTGGGACAGTCGTTCGATTTATTGCATTTGCTAAAAGCTGTTTCACTAATTACTGAAATGGGACTGCGAGAGTCAAGTACTGCCGTAAATTTTACGTCATTTACAGTAATGTGAACCACAGGATATGCAATGTTGTTATGTTTTACGTCGTGCTCCTGGAGTAAGATGTCCCTAATGTCTTCCATTTTTACGTAATTACTAGCTACGGCAGCTGCGTCGTCTGTTTCAGAAGTACGTTTTGTGGCTGCCAGCGGTATGAGTCATCGCCTATTGTCTCTTTGTTGGCGCGTGTCGTTATTGGGATTTGGAGACCTAACTTCTACAAATTCACCTTGTCGAGAGGGCTCTGCTCTGTTTGAATCCCGCCAGTTCTGATGCAATTCAGGTCTGTCGTTACGATCATATCGTCTGTCGTCGTGTCGGTAGATTCCATAGTTTCTTTCTTGTCGGTCACGTGGTGGAGAATTTCTCCCTGAATCGTAACTGCGCGCTGGACCATTGTGTCTAAAGATATTCTGTCTCCCTTGATAATTATTTTGGTTCCCAAATTGTCTGTTTCTCTGATTGTCTCTGTGATAGTTACTACTGCGGAGAGATGATCTTTCCCTATAATTATTACTACTCTGCCAACGGTTGTCATATGGGTGGTGTTTGTTTTGGTCACGATTTACGTTGTAAGAATAGCCTTGTCGTGTATTATTTCTGTCATCGCGGAATTGCGACGGATGTGACCTGTAATTGTTGTGTTCCTGTTTTCGCGTTCCGCGATTGTCAGTGTCAATTTCCAGTTCTTGTAAGAGTCCCTGAAAAGCTTAAATGTCGTCTTTGCAACGTCCTACTAAAATAATATGTCGTAAATGTTCAGGCAATTTGATGAAGCAAATGCGGATGAGTTCTGAGGGGCTGTATGGGTTTGAAAGATACTGATTCTTGTGCAACATGTCTTCAAAATATTTCACAAGACTGGAAAATTCAGATTGTTCGAAATGTTTCATCATTCTGATCCTATGTTTTACTCGGTCTTGTGTAGCTTGAGACCAATATGCTGAGAGGAAGGCATGATAAAATTCTCCTTCACTGTGACAATCGTGAATGACTGATCGCATTCTTACAGCTGGTTCATTCTCCAAGTAGCCACACATAAATTCTAATCTGTGCTGCAATGACCAGTTGGGAGGAAAACAATGAGAGAATTGATGAAGCCATGCTTGTGGATGAATGTCGTTGCCGGAAATCTTAAATGTTTTGAATTTACGTGTAGTAATAAACAGCTTATAGTCAAATGCATCATGTCGGCGAGTCGCATGTCGGTCATTGTTACGTCGTTTCGGCGGTTCCATTTCAAAATTCGGTGCACCTTCCCAATTTCTTTAATAATTTCCGAAATGTCCTGTGTTATTATTTTGTGGTTGTTTCGTCTTTCTATGTCCCTCTTCCCATACTGGAGCACGAGTGTCCTCTGAAATATGTAATTCTTGTATTACTTGTGCCAACTGATCTTGTACTTCCCGGATTTCTCTTTTGTACTGTGTATTGATTTGATTTTGATTTCGTTTGAATTTTCTAATTTGTTCATACTCTTCAGTGTCCGTGAAGGCTACAGGTCTTGTGTCATCATCTATGTTTGTAGATAAGTTAGTGAACTGACCTGAAAGTTCGGCTACTTTATCCGATAGTGAAATTATTTCCGCTGTGTGTTTTTCCTAACCAAGTTTCAGAGTGTCCATTTGTGTTGAAATCGTATCTACTGTTGCCCTTTAAGTTTTCCTGAGTTTTTGCAAAATGCGTAACCGAATCGGCAGATGCAACTGAGTCAATTTTAGCCAGCAAGGTGTCGTGATTTTCATGAACAATAGTTTACAGTTCCTTTATGGCTGCTTCGTGATTCTGTAATGCATTCTCATGACGCGACAAGATAGGTTGGAAATGCTCACAGATTTGTGTTTTTACGTCATTGCAGACTTTTTGACATTTCGATTCGATGTCATGTAACTCAGTAGCTAAATCTTCACGTGTTTGTTCAAGCGTGGTGTCTAACTTATGAAGATTTTGTTCCATTGTGTCTAACTTTTTAAGATTTTGTTCCACTGTGTCTAAATTTTTAAGATTTTGTTCCACTGGGTCCAACTTTTGAAGATTTTGTTCCATTGTGTCTAACTGTTGCTGTGTTTGTCTCTGATTTTGTTTCATTTGTTGCATTAATTGCAATAATAATGTATTTGTGTCTGGAATCTGTTCCTCTATGCTTTTCGGCAGTGAATTTGCACCGGCAACATTCACATTTTGACAAGCGGAAAATGTGTCTTGACTTATTTGAGAAAACGGTTGTTGTTGTTGTTGTGGTCTTCAGTCCTGAGACTGGTTTGATGCAGCTCTCCATGCTACTCTATCCTGTGCAAGCTTTTTCATCTCCCAGTACCTACTGCAACCTACATCTTTCTGAATCTGCTTAGTGTATTCATCTCCTGGTCTCCCTCCACGATTTTTACCCTCCACGCTGCCCTCCAATACTAAATTGGTGATCCCTTGATGCCTCAGAACATGTCCTACCAACCGATCCCTTCTTCTGGTCAAGTTGTGTCACAAACTTCTCTTCTCCCCAATCCTATTCAATACTTCCTCATTAGTTATGTGATCTACCCATCTAATCTTCAGCATGCTTCTGTAGCACCACATTTCGAAAGCTTCTATTCTCTTCTTGTCCAAACTATTTATCGTCCATGTTTCACTTCTATACGTGGCTACACTCCATACGAATACTTTCAGAAATGACTTCCTGACACTTAAATCAATACTGGATGTTAACAAATTTCTCTTCTTCAGAAACGCTTTCCTTGTCATTGCCAGCCTACATTTTATATCCTCTCTACTTCGACCATCATCAGTTATTTTGCTCCCCAAATAGCAAAACTCCTTTACTACTTTAAGTGCCTCATTTCCTAGTCTAATTCCCTCAGCATCACCCGACTTAATTAGACTACATTCCATTATCCTTGTTTTGCTTTTGTTGATGTTCATCTTATATCCTCCTTTCAAGACACTGTCCATTCCATTCAACTGCTCTTCCAAGTCCTTTGCTGTCTCTGACAGAATTACAATGTCATCGGCGAACCTCAAAGTTTTTATTTCTTCTCCATGAATTTTAATACCTACTCCGAATTTTTCTTTTGTTTCCTTTACTGCTTGCTCAATATACAGATTGAACAACATCGGGGAGAGGCTACAACCCTGTCTTACTCCCTTCCCAACCACTGCTTCCCTTTCATGTCCCTCGACTCTTATAACTGCCATCTGGTTTCTGTACAAATTGTAAATAGCCTTTCGCTCCCTGTATTTTACCCCTGCCACCTTTAGAATTTGAAAGAGAGTATTCCAGTCAACATTGTCAAAAGCTTTCTTTAAGTCTACAAATGCTAGAAACGTAGGTTTTCCTTTCCTTAATCTTTCTTCTAAGATAAGTCGTAAGGTCAGTATTGCCTCACGTGTTCCAGTGTTTCTACGGAATCCAAACTGATCTTCCCCGAGGTTGGCTTCTACTAGTTTTTCCATTCGTCTGTAAAGAATTCGTGTTAGTATTTTGCAGCTGTGGCTTATTAAGCTGATAGTTCGGTAATTTTCACATCTGTCAACACCTGCTTTCTTTGGGATTGGAATTATTATATTCTTCTTGAAGTCTGAGGGTATTTCGCCTGTTTCATACATCTTGCTCACCAGATGGTAGAGTTTTGTCAGGACTGGCTCTCCCACGGCCGTCAGTAGTTCCAATGGAATATTGTCTACTCCGGGGGCCTTGTTTCGACTCAGGTCTTTCAGTGCTCTGTCAAACTCTTCACGCAGTATCATATCTCCCATTTCATCTTCATCTACATCCTCTTCCATTTCTATAATATTGTCCTCAAGTACATCGCCCTTGTATAGACCCTCTATATACTCCTTCCACCTTTCTGCTTTCCCTTCTTTGCTTAGAACTGGGTTTCCATCTGGGCTCTTGATATTCATACAAGTCGTTCTCTTATCTCCAAAGGTCTCTTTAATTTTCCTGTAGGCGGTATCTATCTTACCCCTAGTGAGATAGGCCTCTACATCCTTACATTTGTCCTCTAGCCATCCCTGCTTAGCCATTTTGCACTTCCTGTCGATCTCATTTTTGAGACGTTTGTATTCCTTTTTGCCTGTTTCACTTACTGCATTTTTATATTTTCTCCTTTCATCAATTAAATTCAATATTTCTTCTGTTACCCAAGGATTTCTACTAGCCCTCGTCTATTTACCTACTTGATCCTCTGCTGCGTTCACTACTTCATCCCTCAAAGCTACCCATTCTTCATCTTCTGTATTTATTTCCCCCATTCCTGTCATTTGCTCCCTTATGCTCTCCCTGAATCTCTGTACAACCTCTGGTTCTTTTAGTTTATCCAGGTCCCATCTCCTTAAATTCCCACCTTTTTGCAGTTTCTTCAGTTTTAATCTACAGGTCATAACCAATAGATTGTGGTCAGAGTCCACATCTGCCCCTGGAAATGTCTTACAATTTAAAACCTGGTTCCTAAATCTCTGTCTTACCATTATATAATCTATCTGATACCTTTTAGTATCTCCAGGGTTCTTCCATGTACACAACCTTCTTTCATGATTCTTAAACCAAGTGTTAGTTATGATTATGTTGTGCTCTGTGCAAAATTCGACCAGGCGGCTTCCTCTTTCATTTCTGTCCCCCAATCCATATTCACCTACTATGTTTCCTTCTCTCCCTTTTCCTACACTCGAATTCCAGTCACCCATGACTATTAAATTTTCGTCTCCCTTCACAATCTGAATAATTTCTGTTATTTCATCATACATTTCTTCAATTTCTTCGTCATCTGCAGAGCTAGTTGGCATATAAACTTGTACTACTGCAGTAGGCGTGGGCTTCGTATCTATCTTGGCCACAATAATGCGTTCACTATGCTGTTTGTAGTAGCTTACCCGCATTCTTATTTTCCTATTCATTATTAAACCTACTCCTGCATTACCCCTATTTGATTTTGTGTTTATAACCCTGTAGTCACCTGACCAGAAGTCTTGTCTGCCACCGAACTTCACTAATTCCCACAATATCTAACTTCAACCTATCGATTTCCCTTTTTAAATTTTCTAACCTACCTGCCCGATTAAGGGATCTGACATTCCACGCTCCGATCCGTAGAACGCCAGTTTTCTTTCTCCTGATAACGACATCCTCTTGAGTAGTCCCCGCCCGGAGATCCGAATGGGGGACTATTTTACCTCCGGAATATTTTACCCAAGAGGACGCCATCATCATGTAATCATACAGTAAAGCTGCGTGCCCTCGGGAAAAATTACGGCTGTAGTTTCCCCTTGCTTTCAGCCGTTCGCAGTACCAGCACAACAAGGCCGTTTTGGTTATTGTTACAAGGCCAGATCAGTCAATCATCCAGACTGTTGCCCTTACAACTACTGAAAAGGCTGCTGCCCCTCTTCAGGAACCACACGTTTGTCTGGCCTCTCAACAGATACCCCTCCGTTGTGGTTGCACCTACGGTACGGCTATCTGTATCGCTGAGGCACGCAAGCCTCCCCACCAACGGCAAGGTCCATGGTTCATGGGGGGGGGGTGAGAACCCAAAACCTGAGTCTACAGTATTTGCAATATTGTGATCTGTCATTCCCGATTCCTGAGGCGAGCTGTTGCCGACCGATCGATCGATAATGCTTCCCTGTTCACCACCTGTTTCACTGTCTACACCATTATTTGACGCCCGCTCCATTTCCCTATGTACAGTTACCAAATTACTACTTTGAATGTGTGTTAATTCATTACACAGTGGTACTGGTAAGCTACTCTCGTCGTCACTATTATTTCTCAGTTTACTTTGGAGCCTAGTGTTACGTTTTTCACACGCCATTATTGTCACAATATTTCACACGATAACACAGAAAAGCACAATTTGAAGAGCAAAAATAAGAAAACACATTAACATAGCACTGAAAATAATATCTAGTTAATTGCAAGCACAGCTGCGAAATACTTGGTGCAAATCTACATGCATGCCACAACAACAATGAAAGACTGCAACTACAAAGGAGATTCTCTCTACAATTACGCGTTAGCAATAAACAATAGATACATTAACTACACAAACTACAAGAAAAAAAATCAGAAGATTCCAGTGAGGTATCCTCGGCTAAGGGTCGACATATGAAACGTCCCCTTAGAAGAATTATACATGACTGTGTTTAAACTGACACACAATATTTTTAGCGCAACGCAATCTGACTTTCAAACATCCCTACAAAAGAATGGCCCTGACTAACATTAACCTATACGTTTCACAAATCACTTACCTCACCAAAAATCTTCGTTACTCGAACTACTGCAATACAGCGAGCGCCACTACTACCAGCTAAATAAAAGATTCAAACTACGGAAGGCACTAACTACTGATAGGCATAGAGAACAAACAATGTATTTACCTTAATAGTGTTGAAAAATCATAATATACATAGCAGTTCATGACATCCAGTCTTACAAATTTCAAAAATCCGCCATCTCACTTCCCCACATCCACCACTGCTGGCAGCTCACCTACAACTGCGCAACGCTATGCGCTGTTAACAGCCAACTGCCCAACACTACAATGGCAGACAACAATGCAAACTAGCCACAGACTGCACACAGCACAGCCAGTGATTTTCATACAGAGCGCTACGTAACGTTGCCAATAAGAGAACATAAACAGCCTACTTACGGTAGCAATAACAGTCATCAACAACAATTTAAATACATAAATGTTCAAAATAATTCGTGCAAATTATAAAAGGAATAAACTAACGTAAAGTAGTGTGAACTCATCTATTATTCAACTGGGCAAATGCCATAAAAATTAAATAGTATTGGAAGACAACTTGCCAACAAACATAAAAAAAACATCATAATAGCATAAAAATTGAAAAAAAGGCAGTTACAATCGAGGAAACGGACAGAAAGCACAGCAGACCTGTCTATTGTAAACACCATATCACGCTCAGTTGCTTATGGCTACATGTCGTATTGACTTCCTGTTTAAATGCAGAGACTCAGAGGGCCATAGACACGGGTTCACAGGTAGATGTCGTGTTTCTTGACTTCCGCAAGGCGTTCGATACAGTTCCCCACAGTCGTTTAATGAACAAAGTAAGAGCATATGGACTGTCAGACCAATTGTGTGATTAGATTGAAGAGTTCCTAGATAACAGAACGCAGCCTGTCATTCTCAATGGAGAGAAGTCTTCCGAAGTAAGAGTGAATTCAGGTGTGCCGTAAGGGAGTGTCGTAGGACCATTGCTATTCACAATATACATAAATGACATTGTGGATGACATCGGAAGTTCACTGAGGTTTTTTGCGGATGATGCTGTGGTATATCGAGAGGTTGTAACAATGGAAAATTGTACCGAAATGCAGGAGGATCTGCAGCGAATTGACGCATGGTGCAGGGAATGGCAATTGAATCTCAATGTAGACAAGTGTAGTGTGCTGCGAATACATAGAAAGCAAGATCCCTTATCATTTAGCTAGAATATAGCAGGTCCAGTGGAAGACTCTGCAGGAGAGACGCTCAGTAGCCCGGTATGGGCTTTTGTTGAAGTTTCGAGAACATACCTTCACCGAGGAGTCAAGCAGTATATTGCTCCCTCCTACGTATATCTCGTGACGAGACCATGAGGATAAAATCAGAGAGATTAGAGCCCACACAGAGGCATACCGACAATCCTTCTTTCCACGAACAATACGAGACTGGAATAGAAGGGAGAACCGATAAAGGTACTCAAGGTACCTTTCGCCACACACCGCCAGGTGGGTTGCGGAGTATGGATGTAGATGTTGTAGAAATCCATTGCCGCTGCCGTTCGTTTACTATCGTCGGTTCCCAGATCGACACATTGTTCATCATATGGCATCTCAGCTTCATGAGCGATACTTCCTCGTTTCGTAATAATACTTATTAACAGTCTTTTATTGAGTATCCTTGGTACTCATTTAGTGCCATTGGCTTGTATTTGATTAAACTTTTAAAGCGTTTTATCAACTCTTATCTCGTGACTTGCCTCTCCCTGTTTACCTACCTGCCCCCTATAGCCCCCTACTTGCAACTTGCCTCCCTCATACACGCCACACCTCAGCACTTCTCCTGTGCCCCCTCTGGGCGCCTGACTTGGTAGTTCGAGAGAGATTGAGTGAGGTGGCAGAAGTCACGGGGGACCTCCTACCATCGTGTCGGCCCTCCTTTTGCTTCGCGTAGTGCAACAACTCGAAGTGGCTTGGACTCCACAAGGCTGCAGAAACATCAAGCCATGCTGCCTCTATACCCGTCCACAATTCCAAAAGCGTTGCCGGTGCAGGATTTTGTGCATGGACTGTCTTCTCGATTATGTCCCATAAATCACCCATGGGATTCATGTCGGTCGATCTGGGTGGCCAAACCATTTTCACGAACTGTCTAGAACAGTGGTTCCCAGCAGGTGGTCCGCGGACCCCCAGGGGTCCTGCGAGCTATGTCAGAGGAGTCCACAAGATGCTACTAGAATAAAAACTATAATAAATATATTTCGTATGATAACACATTTTTTTGTTTTGGGCCCTTCCTGCATGAGTAGAGCTTTAGCGAAGGCTAACTTCAGCGTCTATCGTCTTCCTAAACTGACACTAGCACACTCTATATTTCAGAAATAATGGGCTCAAAGGTGAGATTGAACTCATATCATTAAGAACTGAAAATTAAAACTGTAGATGATGGAGTACTCTGTTGTAACTGTATTTCTTCAAACAAATAATACCTTGTATGAAAGAAATGTTTTCTTATTTTTCACACATGTCTACTCAATGCAATCTCAAGTGCAGCACACTTGAAAGACCCATACACCCAGTTTTAATTTTTTCCTGTCATTTTCAGTTCATACTCAATTTTTGTTTTTTTAAGTAGTTTGTTATACTGAACACCCAGATTTGAATACAAAGATTTTGAACAATAATCAAAAATTTAACAACAACGATGATGGTTAAATTGAAAAAGTTTTAAGCTCAATATTTTTCAATAATGAAATATCAAGTACCAAATTTAGAAAACGTATAAAAAGACTCTTAATTTGGCTTTTTTAGGTACTTGATACTGTGATATGAGAAGGTACCAATCATGCTCGATAAGGGGGTCCTCGAGAAAATTTTGTGGGGAACCCCAGGTCTAGAATGTTCTTCAAACCAATCTCGAAAAATTGTGGACCGGTGACATGGTGGATTGCCACCCACACAAATTCTGTAGTTGTTTGAGAACATGAAGTCCATGAATGGCTGTAAATGTTCTCCAACTGGTAGAAGCAGAGGATCCAATCAGCTCCGCGTAATACAGCCCGCACCATTATGGAGCCATCACCAGCTTGCACAGTGCCTTGTTGACAACTTGGGTGCATGGCTTTATGGGGCGCACCACGCTCGAAAAATACCATGAGCTCTTACCAACTGAAATCGGGACTTATGTGACGGAGAGGCGCTGCAGGCGATGTCGTGCTGTTAGTTAACACAGGCACCCAGCGTCGGTCGTCTGCTCCCACAGCCCATTAACGCCAAATTTCGCCGCCATGCCATGACAGATACGTTCGTCCTACGTCCCACATTGACTTTTATGGTTATTTCTCGCAGTGTTGATTGTTTGTTCTCACTGACAACTTTACGCAAACGACGTTGTTCTCGGTCGTTAAGTGAAGGCGGTCGGCAACTGCACTGTCCGTGGTGAGAGGTAACGTCGGAGATTTGGTATTGTCAGCGCGCTCGTGACACAGTCGATCTCGGAATATTGAATTTCCTGACGATTTCCGTAATCGTCTTTCAAATTTCCGTCGAGAGGCCATGATTACATGAATCATCTGAGTGTAAACGACAGCTCGGCCAGTGCACTGTCATTTTATACCTTTTGTTCCCTATACTGTTGCCATCAGAGTATGTGCATATTGATATCCCATGATTTCTGTGACCGCAGTGTATGTGGATATCCTAGATTGTAACAGACTGCTTACGAGGTTTATGTCATTGTGATGTTTTTATCGAATGTGCTGACAAGTTGTCTTTTAAACATTATTTAATTTACATGACTTACACCCATATCAGATGGAAACCCAGTTCTAAGCAAAGGAGGGAAAGCAGAAAGGTGGAGGGAGTATATAGAGGGCCTATACAAGGGCAATGTACTTGTGGACAATATTATGGAAATGGAAGAGGATGTAGATGAAGATGAAATGGGAGACACGATACTGCGTGAAGAGTTTGACCACTGAAAGGTCTAAGTCGAAACAAGGCCCCGGGAACAGACAACATTCCATTAGAACTACTGACGGCCTTGGGAGAGCCAGTCCTGACAAAACTCTACCATCTGGTGAGCAAGATGTATGAGACAGGCGAAATACCCTCAGACTTCAAGAAGAATATAATAATTCCGATCCCAAAGAAAGCAGGTGCTGACAGATGTGAAAATTACCGAACTGTCAGTTTAATAAGTCACGGATGCAAAATACTAACGCGTATTCTCTACAGACGAATGGAAAAAACTGGTAGAAGCTGACCTCGGGGAAAATCAGTTTGGATTCCGTAGAAATGTTGGAACACGTGAGGCAATACAGACCCTACGACTTATCTTAGAAGCTAGATTAAGGAAAGGCAAACCTACGTTTCTAGCATTTGTAGACTTAGAGAAAGTCTTTGACAATGTTGACTGGAATACTCTCTTTGAAATTCTGAAAGTGACAGTGGTAAAATACAGGGAGCGAAGGCTACTTACAATTTGTACAGAAACCAGATGGCAGTTACAAGAGTTGAGGGGCACGAAAGGAAGCAGTAGTTCGGAAGGCAGTGAGACAGGGTTGTAGCCTATCCCCGATGTTATTCAATCTGAATATTGAGCAAGCAGTAAAGGAAACAAAAGAATAATTCGGATTAGGTATTAAAATCCATGGAGAAGAAATAAAAACCTTGAGGTTCGACGATGACATTGTAATTCTGTCAGAGACAGCAAAGGACTTGGAAGAGCAGTTGAACGGAATGGACAGTGTCATGAAAGGAGGGTATAAGGTGAACATCAACAAACGCAAAACGAGGATAATGGAATGTAGTCGAATTAAGTGGGGTGATGCTGAGGGAGTTAGATTCGGAAATGAGACACTTAAAGTAGTAAAGGAGTTTTGCTATTTGGGGAGCAAAATAACTGATGATGGTCGAAGTAGAGAGGATATAAAATGCAGACTGGCAATGGCAAGGAAAGCGTTTCTGAAGAAGAGAAATTTGTTAACATCGAGTATTCATTTAAGTGTCAGGAAGTCGTTTCTGAAAGTATTTGCATGGACCGTAGCCATGTATGGAAGTGAAACATGGACGATAACTAGTTTGGACAAGAAGAGAATAGAAGCTTTTCGAAATGTGGTGCTACAGAAGAATGGTGAAGATTAGATGGGTATATCATATAACTAATGAGGAGGTATTGTATAGGATTGGGGAGAAGAGAAGTTTGTGGCACAACTTGACTAGAGGAAGGTATCGGTTGGTAGGACATGTTATGAGGCATCAAGGGATCACCAATTTAGTATTGGAGGGCAGCGTGGAGGGTAAAAATCGTAGAGGGAGACCAAGAGATAAATACACTAAACAGATTCAGCAGGATATAGGTTGCAGTAGGTACTGGGAGATGAAGAAACTTGCACAGGACAGAGTAGTATGGAGAGCTGCATCAAACCAGTCTCAGGACTGAAGACCACAACAACAACAACAACACCCATATCAGTAACAGATAAGTGTTGTGTTGGCTGAAGAAGAGCGAACACCGTGTTACTAGATGAGGCCGAAAAGCAAGCGTTTTAGCTCACGCAGGCTGGCGTGAGGAGGGAAGGATTATACTGACGTGACGTCTGGAACATGACAAGGAATTAGAATTCAGAAGGAAGACGTAAATAGTTTGATACTTAACTTTAATCCATTAGTGAATAACGTCGCTCTTGACGGTACATGATTCACAATATTAACTGTACTTATAGTAACTGAATATGGCGGTTTGCTAGGTCGTAGCAAATGACGTAGCTGAAGGCTATGCTAAACTGTCGTCTCGGCAAATGAGAGCGTATGTAGGCAGTGAACCATCGCTAGCAAAGTCGGCTGTACAACTGGCGCGAGTGCTGGGAAGTCTCTCTAGACTAGACCTGCCGTGTGGCGGCGCTCGGTCTGCAATCACTGATAGTGGCGACAAGCGGGTCCGACGTATACTAACGGACCGCGGCCGATTTAAAGGCTACCACCTAGCAAGTGTGTTGTCTGGCGGTGACACCACAATAAATTCACAATACATTATGTTGCTTTATTGGCTTTATGAAGTGTGTGGAGCGATTGTTTTGAACATTTATGTATATCAATTGTTGTTGATGGTACTTATTGCTACAATTTTAGTAATTGTACTTTTGCTGTCTGATACTACCTGAATATTACTACATAATGGTCTTGGAGGCGGAAAGCAGTCGTGGTTGCAAAAAAACAGAGATGTGCAACTGGTGAGGGCGATGTCTTCAAAAGGATTACCACAATTGCGGAATCACCACCAAGAGGTCCAGCATGCTGGGCAATAAATTTTTCATGTAATTGCTAATGGAATTAATACATCTAAAATGCTGCCGTAATTTACTCATTAAGTCGTAAATCTTACTTTACAGCTTTAAGACAATCTGTCAAGTAATGAAGGTAGAAACTGTATGTATGTTTTGAGACAGTCTAACTTACGGCGCGCTAATTAGCCACATTTATTGATCCAATATGCGAGAATAAGAGCACTTGGCGTCATCCGACAAACTTGTAACTCAAGTTCATACCATTTCGACAGTTTTTCTCGCTGACACCTTGCACAAAATAAAGGAGAAAAGTTATCTCTTACTACATTTTTACAATATTTCTCCAATTTTACTGGCTGTCGGACCGTGCCCACTACGCTATCTCATTACTGTAACGTCAGTTGTGACGATACGACCGTAAGGACAACACAACACCCAGTCCCCGAACGGAGAAAATCTTCGGTTCGATTTTTGAAATTCATGCAGTGAAACTTGAGCATCAAGTACGACGTTTTAACTTAATATTTCTTTTCTACTAACTGTATTCGCACCGCTTTTTCTAGACAGTATCCACATGTACCACTGAGTACAGCTGCAAACGTATACCATTGTAACCCACTCTTCTGTAAAGGAATCAGTCGTTTGAACCTGGGAGTTTGATTCTTTAAATAATCAGTGGCGTGAGGGTTACCGGTAAACCTCCAGCCAGTCATGCTTCTGTAGCCCATGCCGATATCCACAGAGAACAGCTCCTTCCACGAGAGGTAAATAATGTTTTGAAACTAAAATTCTACTATATTTCCCTGTTGACAGTTGCTTCGTCATGGGAAAATCGTAGATCTCGGATAACAGTGTATGTAAATTGCTCATTTATGAGGATGGTACCAGTAAACTTATGCCGTTTCTTTCGCATGATGTAATTTGTTGTTTCATGCCGTTATGTGGCGCAATAACACAATTAACACCCAATCGATTGCTATGGATAGGAGTGGGGATTTTGATGATAATTTTTATAACATACTGTTGTTTGAACAGGCAAAGTTAGTCCTACTTTTTTTAATTGCTGAAGAAACAATGAACAGACTTTCTCAACGACTCGGGGAAGGATCGCTGAGACTCACACACTGCAGTACGAAGACGGAAAGCGATTCTGCCCACAGTTTTTGTTGTCAAGGAAGACAGACTACAAAGAAAGAAAAAAAGCTTGAGTTGCGCTGTCATTTCCCAGGCAATGGAGGGGAAAAAAACTGTTTTTGGCGCAGTGGTCTCCTACCGTGGGCGAAGAAGCGTGAATATAAATCTTGTTTTTGTCATGGTCGTCTTCGTCTTGTGTACAAATAAACTGCGGAAGTATACACCGTCTGGGTGGGGCACTTTTTCAGTAGGTGCTGTGTGTTTTTTTTATCTGTCTGCCCCCCTTTCTTGCGCCGCAGGTCGAGGTCCAGACGCGTACAGGATAAAAACAGCGGCTCGGTAAGGTGGTGTCTGTGTGTCTCTTGGTGGCAGGAGAAGTGCCTCGCACTTTGCGAGAGGAGAGGTGCCACGGTTTTTATTGTGCGAGATGGGAAATGAAGTGGCGGTTCCCAACCAAACACCACATGGAGGTGGTGTGGTCAGGGCAGCAACTGGCGCCAGATGCCGCAGATACGGACGACCAGACTAGGCTGTTTCAGGTCCTCTTTTTTGCCGTCCTAAGTACGTCAGCAACCCGCAAATTGCCGCTGGAAAACTCGTATGTGTGAATGTGTGTATCTCCAGCCTGACGGCTCCTCCAGCGACGCGAGAACCGCAGGCGGCGGCCAGATGGAATCTTATCGATAAGCCCAGGTCCGTGGTAGAGCGCGTGCATGGTAGCCGCAGCAAGACTGCAATTAGCCTGTGCCGTCAAGTACCCTCTACCGCAGGCAGGCGCTCACAGCTAAAGACAGCTTCATGGCAGGGAACAACCGCCTGTGGATGAATACCTACGTGTTAGGCACGGTTTACAGCAGAAGGATCAGATGCGAGCGAGAATTATTTGGCGTAAACGGTAGTCGGGCGCCAGCGAACTGAGTACGGTCGTGTTGGTTTCGCATTCGTTAGTGTTCCGCGTCCTTTCCGCTTCGGCACTAACAGCACAGAAATCTTTCGCCTACTTCTTTTCTAGTTTGGTTGTTGTTGACTGAGTTGAGTGACTGGAGCCGTCTGATAAGAAGGTAATGTTACTGGTAGAAGAATATAGGTACAACAGGTGATCCTGGCAGCCAAGAGATTCACAGCATCTACATCTACATACATACTCCGCAATCCACCATACGGTGCGCGGCGGAGGGTACCTCGTACCACAACTAGCATCTTGTCTCCCTGTTCCACTCCCAAAGAGAACGAGGGAAAAATGACTGCCTATATGCCTCTGTACGAGCCCTAATCTCTCTTATCTTTCCGCGAAATGTATGTTGGCGGCAGTAAAATTGTACTACAGTCAGCCTCAAATGCTGGTTCTCTAAATTTCCTCAGTAGCGATTCACGAAAAGAACGCCTCCTTTCCTTCAGAGACTCCTACCCGAGTTCTTAAGCATTTCCGCAACACTCGCGTGATGATCAAACCTACCAGTAACAAATCTAGCAGCCCTCCTCTGAATTGCCTCTATGTCCTCCCTCAATCCGACCCGATAGGGATCCCAAACGCTCGAGCAGTACTCAAGAATAGGTCGTATTAGTGTTTTATAAGCGCTCTCCTTTACAGATGAACCACATCTTCCCAAAATTCTACCAATGAACCGAAGACGACTATCCGCCTTCCCCACAACTGCCATTACGTGCTTGTCCCACTTCATACCACACTGTAATGTTACGCCCAAATATTTAATCGACGTGACTGCGTCAAGCGCTACACTACTAATGGAGTATTCAAACATTACGGGGTTCTTTTTCCTATTCATCTGCATTAATTTACATTTATCTATATTTAGACTTAGCTTTACACCAATCACAAATGCTGTCCAAGTCATCTTGTATCCTCCTACAGTCACTCAACGACGACACCTTCCAGTACACCACAGCATCATCAGCAAACAGCCGCACATTGCTATCAACCCTATCCAAAAGATCAATTATGTAGATAGAAAACAACAGCGGACCTACCACACTTCCCTGGGGCACTCCAGATGATACCCTCACCTCCGATGAACACTCACCATCGAGGACAACGTACTGGGTTCTATTACTTAAGAAAAAAAAAACATCAGTTTTTCTGAAATTGTAGTAATTTATTTGCCTGCACATTTACATCTACCGATTTCCACCCCATTCGGATAATCTTTTTTCGTCTTAAAGTGTATTTGTGTCATGACGAAAACTATTAACAGCTTTGTCACGCTTTTGGAATTGTCCTTGATAAAATGTGTGAAGCACAACACAAACAAGATTTTGCAAAAAATACTGTTTAGTGGCCTCTATCGTCTGTACAATTCCTCGCGTTTCGGACGATTCATTCATGTATTCAAGCATGGGAATGACTACTGAAGTCGCTCATTGTATTGCAAGGACAGATCTCACTGCGAGCATAATCACAGTAGGTGGTACCGTTTGTCCGGTTTCGGCTACGGCACTGAACGGAAGGGCGAGGGAAAACTTAAGACACCGGTAACGGGCGTCCGAAATGGATATCCCTCCACTGGCCCTTCCAGAAGGACCGCCGTAACTTCGCGTGAAATAGGAGACACCGAATTTTGTTTTCCCTACCCTAAAAAAAAGTATGAAAGAGAAGGGAGAGAAAAAAGATCGCAGCAGCGGTGAGGACGCAGGGTAGAGAGACGCCGACAGAGGGTCGATTAACGCGCGGGCCTGCCGGCAGAGGCGCTGGCCGCGCAGATAAAAACCGGACCCTTTTTGCTGGAGTTTTTGTGGGCAGTCCCGGACCCTCGACCTGACCCTGAGGGCTACGCAGGGCCGCTATGTCGCTGCTGGAGGCCCAGCTCCTCCACATCACCTCGCCTCGCTTCGCGTGCTCCGACCCGCTTCTTGCGTCCTGCAGCGAGTTTTTCACCGAACAGCCGTGTTTTTATACCGTTACATATACGAGCGTAAGAAACGATCAGAAAAAAGTGTAACGGTAAAATTTCCGACGTTGTCGTCGGCAGTAGTGACGAAATTGTCGCCTGAAACGGAGGAGCCGGCCAGTGTGGCCGAGCGGTTCTAGGCGCTACAGTCTCAAACCGCGCGACCGCTACGGTCGCAGGTACGAATCCTGCCTCGGGCATGGATATGTGGGATGTCCTTAGGTTAGTTAGGTTTAAGTAGTTCTAAGAAGCAGCAGTTCTAAGGAGCAGATATAGATCACAATGTAGTAGTGATGAAGAGTAGGCTGAAGTTCAAGACATTAGTCAGGAAGAATCAATACGCAACGAAGTGGGATACGGAAGTACTAAGGAGTGACCAGATACGTTTGAAGTTCTCTAACGCTGTAGATACAGCAATAAGGAATAGCGCAGTAGGCAGTACAGCTGAAGAGGAATAGACATCTCTAAAAAGGGCCATCACAGAAGTTGGGAAGGAAAACATAGGTACAAAGAAGGTAGCTGCAAAGAAACCATGGGTAACAGAAGAAATACTTCAGCTGATTGATGAAAGGAAGAAGTACAAACATGTTCCGGGAAAATCAGGAATACAGAAGTACAAGTCGCTGAGGAAGGAAATAAATAGGAAGTGCGGGGAAGCTAAGACGAAATGGCTGCAGGAAAAATGTGAAGATATCGAAAAAGATATGATTGTGGAAGGACAGACTCAGCATACAGGAAAGTCAAAACAACCTTTGGTGACATTAAAAGCAACGGTGGTAACATTAAGAGTGCAACGGGAATTCCATGTTAAATGCAGAGCAGAGAGCAGATAGATGGAAAGAATACATTGAAAGCCTCTATGAGGCTGATGTGATACAAGAAGAAACAGGAGTCGATTTAGAAGAGATAGGGGATCCAGTATTAGAATCGGAATTGGAGGACTTACGGTCAACTAAGGCAGAAGGGATAGATAACATTCCATCAGAATTTCTAAAATCATTGGGGGAAGTGGCAACAAAACGACTATTCACATTGGTGTGTAGAATATATGAGTCTGGCGACATACCATCTGACTTTCGGAAAAGCATCATCCACACAATTCCGAAGACGGCAAGAGCTGACAAGAGCGAGAATTATCGCACAATCAGCTTAACAGCTCATGCATCGAAGCTGCTTACAAGAATAATATACAGAAGAATGGAAAAGAAAATTGAGAATGCGCTAGGTGACGATCAGTTTGGCTTTAGGAAAAGTAAAGGGACGAGAGAGGCAATTCTGACGTCACGGCTTATAATGGAAGCAAGGCTAAGGAAAAATCAAGACACTTTCATAGGATTTGTCGACCTGGAAAAAGCGTTCGACAATATAAAATGGTGCAAGCTGTTCGAGATTCTGAAAAAAGTAGGGGTAAGCTATAGGGAGAGACGGGTCATATACAATATGTGCAACAACCGAGAGGGAATAATAAGAGTGGACGATCAAGAACGAAGTGCTCGTATTAAGAAGGGTGTAAGACAAGGCTGTAGCCTTTCGCCCCTACTCTTCAATCTGTACATCGAGGAAGTAATGATGGAAATAAAAGAAAGGTTCAGGAGTGGAATTAAAATACAAGGTGAAAGGATATCAATGATTCGATTCGCTGATGACATTGCTATCCTGAGTGAAAGTGAAGAAGAATTAAATGATCTGCTAAACGGAATGAACAGTCTAATGTGTACACAGTGTGGTTTGAGAGTAAATCGGAGAAAGACGAAGGTAATGAGAAGTAGCAGAAATGAGAACAGCGAGAAACTTAACATCAGGATTGATGGTCACGAAGTCAATGAAGTTAAGGAATTCTGCTACCTAGGCAGTAAAATAACCAATCACGGACGGAGCAAGGAGGACATCAAAAGCAGACTCGCTATGGCAAAAAGGGCATTTCTGGCCAAGAGGAGTCTACTAATATCACATACCGGCCTTAATTTGAGGAAGAAATTTCTGAGGATGTACGTCTGGAGTACAGCATTGTATGGTAGTGAAACATGGACTGTGGGAAAACCGGAACAGAAGAGAATCGAAGCATTTAAGATGTTGTGCTATAGACGAATGTTGAAAGTTAGGTGGACTGATAAGGTAAGGAATGAGGAGGTTCTACGCAGAATCGGAGATGAAAGGAATATGTGGAAAACACTGATAAGGAGAAGGGACAGGTTGATAGGACATCTGTTAAGACATGAGGGAATGACCTCCATGGTACTAGAGGGAGCTGTAGAGGGCAAAAACTGTAGAGGAAGACAGAGATTGGAATACGTCAAGCAAATAATTGAGGACGTAGGTTGCAAGTGATACTGTGAGATGAAGAGGTTAGCACAGGAAAGGAATTCGTGGCGGGTAGCATCAAACCAGTCAGTAGACTAATGACCAAAAAAAAAAGAAGGCAACCTCCCCATCGCACCCCCCTCAGATTTAGTTATAAGTTGGCACAGTGGATAGGCCTTGAAAACTGAACACAGATCAATCGAGAAAACAGGAAGAGAGCGAACTATGAAAAAAATAAGCAAAATCTACAAACTGAGTAGTCCACGCACAAGATATGCAACATCAAGGATATTGAGAGCTCAGGAACCCCGTGGTCCCGCGGTTAGCGTGAGCAGCTGCGGAACGACAGGTCGTTGGTTCAAGTTTTGCCCCCGAGTGAAGAGTTTACTTTTTTTATGATCTGTCCGTTCGTTCATTGACGTTTCTCTTCAGTGTAATAACTTTAGTGTCTGTGTTTTGCGACCGCACCGCATAACCGTGCGATTAGTAGACGAAAGGACGTGCCTCTCCAATGGGAACCGAAAACATTTGATCGCAAGGTCATAGGTCAACCGATTCCTGTACAGGAAAACACGTCTGATATATTCTATACGACACTGGTACGGCATGTGAGTCACATGAGAGAAATATGTTGTCGACCCACCTAACTTGTACACTTGGCGAATGGGTAAAAAGATTCTTCTACCTTGCCCGATTTAGGTTTTCTTGTGGATGTGATAATCAGTCCCAAAAAAGTGATGAAACGTAAGAGTTTGTCACATAAACTGCAACAAATGAATGCAACAGTTTCACAGTAGCACAGTTTTCCCTGCGCTCTGTGAAAACGTATGTTCATAACGTTTTCAAATTTTGCCTTGTGTTGACCGTCAAATCCTGCATATATCCAAGCAAATCGGAACATGTCCTGGAATTTTGGAGAGCGAAGTTGATTATGTGTGAGTGCCTGAACTTTGATAATTGTCTGAAGATGAAGAAAGCAAACTTTTCACTCGAGGGAAGACTTGAACCAAGGACCTGTCGTTCCGCAGCTGCTCACGCTAACCACGGGACCACGGCGCTCCTGAGTTCACAATATCCTTGATGTTGCCTATCTTGCGCATGGACTACTCAGTTTGTATATTTTGCTCATTTCTTTCATAGTTCCACACAACTTCTTCATGTTTTTTCGATTGATCTGTGTTCAGTTTTTCAAGGCCTATCCACTGTGCCAACTTATAAGTAAATCTGAGGGGGGTGCGATGGGGAGGTTCCCTTGTAAGTTCTAGGTGACTAATGCCCTCAGAAGTTAAGTCCTGTAGTGCTCAGAGCCAATTTTTTAAAACGGAGGAAAAATAGGTGAGAGTCCGGAACGTGAGTAAGGGATTTCAAACTGATTCCGTATTTCTAGCTTTCCAGCAGACTCCTGATACTCCACCTCACAAGCGGTTTGTAATCAGATTGCATGCTTACAGAATATCGTCTCAGTTATGCGACAGGATTCGTAATTTCCTGTCAGGGAGGTCACAGTTCGTATTAACTGACGGAAAGTCATCGAGTAAGACCGTAGTGATTTCTGGCGTTTCCCAAGGTAGTGTTATAGGCCCTCTGCTGTTCCTTATCTATATAAACGATTTAGCAGACAATCTGAGCAACCGTCTTAGGCTGTTTGCAGATGACACAGTCGTTCATCGTCTAGTAAAGTCATCAGTCAACAAACCGAGAACCAATTCAGAAAAGTTATCTGTGTGTTGCGATTGTTGACAATTGACCCTAAATAATAAGTGCGAGGTCGTCCACACGAGAGCTAAAAGCAATCTTGTAGGACTTAACTGCTAAGGTCATCAGTTCCTAAGCTTACACATTACTTAACCTAAATTATCCTAAGGACAAACACGCTCTAGGGAGGACTCGAACCTCCACCGGGACCAGCCGCACAGTCCATAACTGCAGCCCCTCAGACCGCTCGGCTAATCCCGCGTAGCGAGCAATCGGTTAAACTTCGGTTACACGATACATCACTACAGGCTGTCATTCCAACTAAGTACCTAGGAGTTATAATTACGAAGAAATTAAACTGGAAAGATCACACTGAAAATGTTGTGGGGAAGGCGAAGCAAAGATTGCGGTTTATTGGCAGAGCGTGTAGAACCCAGGTTGGGCCCAACCTGGGGGTACTGAACTCCTGAGCAGTAAAATGAGATTTCCTAAGAGATAAAAAACCAAAACGGCCGGACTGTCTCAGTGATCAAACAATATCACTTTTAAAACATCGTTACTATTATCACAATTTTGCAAAATTTTAATACTGATAAAGTTAGCAGTAATTACTTTTTCCTCAGTTACTAGCACTAACGCATGACACCATGCGGTGTAGGTCAAAGACATCTCACATAGACAACTGATGACACATGTACTTTGTACTTTATACTGTACGTCTATGAATTAAAAGTACGACGTACGTAGCAAACGCTAAATACCTCATTAAAACGTCTTCTGCAAGTTGTAGACAGTTCCTGCAATAGACGAGAAACTTACTTTGAAACAGGAGCACAACACTATGGTGCTGTGCACAGAATTATTACCATTATTGCTGTCGTTAGAGCGGTCAGACATAAGCGTTAACAGCCACTTCAGAAGCAAGAAGTCCAGCAGTCAAGTTATTTACAGAAGTAACTACAGTGCACACATTCTAACTATGTGGATTTTAAACGGGGATGCATTCTGTCGGTGAAGCAAATGCCGCTAGCGAGAGGAGTAGTGCAGAGAAAGCACGTTTGGCAACAAGTGTCTACCCTTACCATGGATAGTTAACTTTCGTGGAAGTTGTAGGTAGCCTTCACTAATCACCGGGAATTTCGTCATCATTCGTTATAGCACACACGCACACACAGACACACAGACACACACACACACACACACACACACACACACACACACACACACACACACACACGTAAACACACACAAACTAAGTTAGGCATTAGAGATTATGATGGCAAGGGAAAGGGTTGAGGGGGTTGGTATAGGGATACGGGGGGGGGGGGGGCTAGTAGGTAATATCTGGTGGCACTCAGGGGTAGTGGTCTAAGAAATGTTGGGAACTACTGACTTACAATGTACAAGAAGCCTACTATAGAGACTGCTTATGGACCTACTATGCTAGTTCATCCTCTTTTGCAGAAAGTTCAAAGATGAGCAAAACGTTTTATACTGTCGATAAACATGGGAGAGTGTGTCAAGGAGATGATGCAGGATCTGGGGTGGACGTCATTAAAACAAAGGCGTTTCTCGTTGTGGCGGGATTCCCAACTGTCCATAATCTGCATATGTAATGTACCTAATAAATACCTGCCCATCCAATCATTACTCGCATACCCTAAGGTGACGAATCAACAACATTCCATTAGAACTATCGACGGCCTTGGCAGAGCCAGTCCTGACAAAACTGTACCATCTGGTGAGCAAGCTGTATGAGACAGGCGAAATACCCTCAGACTTCAAGAAGAATATAATAATTCCAATCCCAAAAAAAGCAGGTGTTGACAGATGTGAAAATTACGGAAGTATCAGTTTAATAAGTCACAGGTGCAAAATACTAATGCGAATTCTTTACAGACGAATGGAAAAACTGGTAGAAGCCGACCTCAGGGAAGATCAGTTTGAATTCCGTAGAAATGTTGAAACACGTGAGGCAATACTGACCCTACGACTTATCTTAGAAGAAAGATTAAGGAAAGGCAAACCTACGTTTCTAGCATTTGTAGACATAGAGAAAGCTTTTGACGATGTTGACTGGAATACTCTCTTTCAAATTCTAAAGATGGCAGGGGTAAAATACAGGGAGCGAAAGGCTATTTACAATTTGTACAGAAACCAGATGGCAGTTATAAGAGTAGAGGGGCATGAAAGGGAAGCAGCAGTTGGGAAGGGAGTGAGACAGGGTTGTAGCCTACCCCCGACGTTATTCAATCTGTACATTGAGCAAGCAGTAAAGGAAACAAAAGAAAAATTCGGAGTAGGTATTAAAATCCATAGAGAAGAAATAAAAACTTTGAGGTTTGCCGATGACATTGTCATTCTATCAGAGACAGCAAAGGACTTGGAAGAGGAGTTGAACGGAATGGACAGTGTCTTGAAAGGAGAATGTAAGATTAACATCAACAAAAGCAAAACGAGTATAATTGAATGTAGTCGAATTAAGTCGGGTAAAGCTGAGGGAATTAATTAGGAAATGAGACACTTAAAGTAGTAAGGGGGTTTTTCTATTTGGGGAGCAAACTAACCGATGATGGTCGAAGTAGAGAGGATATAAAATGCAGACTGGAAATGGCAAGGAAAGCGTTTCTGAAGAGAAATTTGTTAACATCGAGTACAGATTTAAGTGTCACGAAGTCTTCAGTTGAGACTTCCGGGAGTTGAAACTTCCGGGCTGAGAGGCCGTGGTAGATGTATAAAATTTCCACCTGACGTTTCGTCTCCACCTGCGGGAGTTTCAACTGAAGACAACACCGGCCGTGAAAGCCTACATTGTTTGTCAGGAAGTCGTTTCTGAAAGTATTTGTATGGAGTGGAGATATGTATGGAAGTGAAACATGGACGACATATAGTTTGGAGAAGAAGAGAATAGAAGATATCGACTTTGGTGCTACAGAAGTATGCTGAAGATTAGATGGGTAGATTACATAACTAATGAGGAGGTATTGAATAGAATTGGGGAGATGAGGAGTTTGTGGCACAATTTGACAAGAAGAGAGGACTGGTTGGTAGGACATGTTCTGTAGTATCAAGGGATCACAAATTTAGCATTGGAGGGCAACGTGGAGAGTAAAAAATCGTAGAGGAAGACCAAGAGGTGAATACACTAGGCAGATTCAGAAGGATGTAGGTTGCAGTAAGTACTGGGAGATGATGAAGCTTGCACAGGATAGAGTAATATGGAGAGCTGCATCAAACCTGTCTCAGGACTGAAGACTAGAACAACAACAACAATGAAGATAGTAATTGTTCTCGAAAGAACAGATATCATTGATCACCGTGCAGCTTCTCTAGAATAAATAATAATTAACTGAAACCCTCAACTACCGACAGGTGTTTTTGATATCCCTCGATGGGGACATTATATACGTAGATTGTGGACAGTTATGAATGTGAGTCCCAGGGGGAGCGTGCAAGGGGTATGTCTCTCCAGTCGTGCTCTTCGTCTGTGTCCTCGGTGGCTCAGATAGAGCGTCTACCGTGTGAGCAGGAGATCTCGGGTTCGAGTCCCGGTCGGGGCACACATTTTCAGCTGTCTCCTCGAGGTATATCATCAACACCTGTCGGCAGCTGAGGGTTTCAATTAATTATCATTTATTCTAGAGAAGCTGCACGGTCATCAATGGTACCTGTTCTTTCGAGAACAGTTACTATCTTCATAGATATAGAAACTGTTATTATAATAAAATAAGCGAATTCAGAACTCGCACGGACAGACATAGGTCCTCTTTTTTCCGCCCGCTGTTCGTGAGTGGAATAATAGAGAATTATTGTGAAGAGGGTTCGAAGAAACCTCTACCAGGCACTTAAGTGTGATTTGCAGAGCATCGGTATAGATGCAGACATAGATGAAGAATATTAACAAGAATCATTCCTAAAATATAGACAATCCACTGATGAGGTTGCAGCAATTGCAAGACTAGATGAGCGAAAATGGTGTGTGTGTGTGTGTGTGTGTGTGTGTGTTTATGTTGGTTTGGAAAAATCGGTACAGGTGTTCGAGGACAAAAACTGCTTTCGCTAGGATGGTTCCCTCTAATAGGCAGAAAAGAAGTGGCTGAGTGGAGGACAATGAGACAAGCAAGTAACAGTAAGAAACACAGTTTCGAAAACCACTCGTTTCCCCAATACAACGTATTACAATAGAGTACATGAACACCTTATATTCGAGCCCCCGAGGATCCAAACTACAGATAAACATTTGAGGACAAACAGTTTACAACGAACGCTCGACACGGCCATCGTTCATGTGAAGGCAGACTTTAAGCACATTTCCTCATCGATGCCCGTACTCGTTCAGAAATCGCAAGCGTATTCGTAATGCGTTGACCACCGTCCACTATACATTCCCGGAGTTTATCGACGCTATAAACAGAACTGAAATATACAATAGATACCCCTTGGGAGGACGTGGTATTGGGGAGCTACGACCGATATCCTTGTTATACTTAAGTATCCAGAATGATGATAAATTCGTGGAAGACATTTTATCACCTTCTAATGTATGTACCACTTGCTCTTCGAATAAACTGAGTATTAGAGAGTAACAGTGTTTTAACATTAGTATGACTGCGCTTGTGCAGTTTCGAGGAAAACGTTGGTTTCCGTATGTATGGATATTAGGCTTGTCTGACTGCCTCATTCTCCACTACTCGCCGCTTTCGTTCGTACGAGGGCGTGCTGAAAGGTAATACCTCCGAATTTTTTATGCGGAGATTCTCACAGCTTTTTAAATCAAACGTTATTAACATTCTACATCTTTAGTGTTCATGTCTACATACATACTTCTCAACGTAGTCATTCTGGACATGAACACATTTTTCACACCGAGAGACCAGTTTGTTGATACAGTCACTGAAGACCATATGAGTTTGTTGACGGAGCCACGGCCTCAACTCCGTCTGAATCGCTGTATCCCTATCAAAGTGGTCCTCGAATGTCTTCTTTAACACCTGGAGGCAGATGAAAAACGGATGTGCAAGTCGGGACTGTATGGAGGATGATCTATGACAGTGAACCCAAGGCGTCGCATTGTTTCAGATTTGGCAGCGCTCTTGTGCGGTCTGGTGTTATGCTGAAGGAGACGGTGCTACATGCGTGGACGAAGTCTTCCAATTTGAAATTCGCTTATAGCACACCACCTCTCATGCATCGACATATTTACGGTTCATACCGCCTTGTTACATGCTACAGTTCGGAGCCCTCTAGCGACAGAGGGTCGCAAATATGAAGAATAAAGACGTCGAAAATGACGTTTGTTTTGTTTAAAGAGCTTTAAGAGTTTTCATATAAAAACATTGAGGCATTAGCTTCCAGCTCGCCCTCGTAGTTACGATAGTCAGACATCCTGTACATGCAACACACTTCTGACCGAGTAAACCTGCACCCTAATGACCTCGATTTTGTCGGGACATTGCTTTCCTCCCTTCCTACAGTATACAGATTTGTCTGGCTCCGAACAACCATTCGAATGAAAACAAATGGCAATCGTAATAATGAATCGGTTGTCCGATCGGTGTCATTATACAGGATGTTACAAAAAGGTACGGCCAGACTTTCAGGAAACGTTCCTCACACACAAATAAAGAAAATATGTTATATGGACATGTGTCCAGAAACGCTTACTTCCCATGTTAGAGCTCACTTTATTACTTCTCTTCAAATCACATTAATCATTGAATGGAAACACACTGCAACAGAACGTACCAGCGTGACTTCAAACACTTTGTTACATGAAATGTTCAAAATGTCCTCCGTTAGCGAGGATACATGCATCCTCCCTCCGTCGCATGGAATCCCTGATGTGCTGATGAAGCCCTGGAGAATGGCGTATTGTATCACAGCCGTCCACAATGCGAGCACGAAGAGTCTCTACATTTGGTACCGGGATTGCGTAGACAAGAGCTGTCAAATGCCCCCATAAATGAAAGTCAAGAGGGTTGAGGTCAGGAGGGCGTGGAGGCCATGGAATTGGCCCGCCTCTACCAATCCATCGGTCACCGGATCTGTTGTTGAGAAGCATACGACTGAAATGTGCAGGAGCTCCATCGTGCATGAACCACATGTTGTGTAGTACTTGCAAAGGCACATGTTCTAGCTGCACAGGTAGAGTATCCCGCATGAAGTCATAATAACGTGCTCCATTGAGCATAGGTGGAAGAACATGGGGCCCAATTAAGACATCAGCAACAATGCCTGCCCAAACGTTGATGACGTGATTGCACAATTGCGTGCGGATTCTCGTCAGCCCACACATGTTGATTGTGAAATCTTGCAATTTGATCACGTTGGAATAAAGCCTCATCCGTAAAGAGAACATTTGCACTGAAATGAAGATTGACACATTGTTGGATGAACCATTTGCAGAAGTGTACCCGTGGAGGCCAATCAGCTGCTGATAGTGCCTGCTCACGCTGTACATGGTACGGAAACAACTGGTCCTCCCGTAGCACTCTCGATACAGTGACGCGGTCAACGTTACCTTGTACAGCAGCAACTTCTCTTACGCTGACATTAGGGTTATCGTCAACTGCACGAAGAATTGCCTCGTCCATTGTAGGTGTCCTCGTCGTTCTAGGTCTTCCCCAGTCGCGAGTCATAGGCTGGAATGTTCCGTGCTCCCTAAGACGCCGATCAATTGCTTCGAACGTCTTCCTGTGGGGACACCTTCGTTCTGCAAATCTGTCTCGACACAAACGTACCGCGCTACGGCTATTGCCCCGTGCTAATCCATACATCAAATGAGCATCTGCCAATTTCGCATTTGTAAACATTGTACTGACTGCAAAACCACGTTCGTTATGAACACTAACCTGTTGATGCTACGTACTGATGTGCTTGATGCTAGTACTGTAGAGCAATGAGTCGCATGTCAACACAAGCACCGAAGTCAACATTACCTTCCTTCAATTGGGCCAACTGGCGGTGAATCGAGGAACTACAGTATATACTGACGAAACTAAAATGAGGTATAACATGGAAATTAAGCGTTTCCGGACACATGTCCACATAACATCTTTTCTTTATTTGTGTGTGAGGAACGTTTCCTGAAAGTTTGGCCGTACCTTTTTGTAACACCCAGTATAGCACATCCAGAGTTACTTTAAAACACAGTAACTTTAAAACACAGTCAGCTCTTCATAGCACTACTAATGGATCCAAAGATTTGCAAAAACGTAAAATTGTGATCTTCAAAAACCAAAATGACGTCGTACTATGTGACTTAAAATATCTGTAAGTCATAATCGGAATGAGTCAGATCACACAAATAGCGTGTGACAATTTATAAGGATATGAAATGCAGCGATTGCATATTCTAAGTCATGTGTAAAACAGATGGTATAGTTCAGATCATTGGTAGGTTACTTGGAAAATGAGGGCTACAAAGGAGACTCTCCCGCGATTCATGCTAGACTACTGCTCTGGTGTAGGGGCCCGTACTGAATAGCATTAACAGAGAATAATGAACGTACACTCCTGGAAATGGAAAAAAGAACACAATGACACCGGTGTGTCAGACCCACCATACTTGCTCCGGACACTGCGAGAGGGCTGTACAAGCAATGATCACACGCACAGCACAGCGGACACACCAGGAACCGCGGTGTTGGCCGTCGAATGGCGCTAGCTGCACAGCATTTGTGCACCGCCGCCGTCAGTGTCAGCCAGTTTGCCGTGGCATACGGAGCTCCATCGCAGTCTTTAACACTGGTAGCATGCCGCGACAGCGTGGACGTGAACCGTATGTGCAGTTGACGGACTTTGAGCGAGGGCGTATAGTGGGCATGCGGGAGGCCGGGTGGACGTACCGCCGAATTGCTCAACACGTGGGGCGTGAGGTCTCCACAGTACATCGATGTTGTCGCCAGTGGTCGGCGGAAGGTGCACGTGCCCGTCGACCTGGGACCGGACCGCAGCGACGCACGGATGCACGCCAAGACCGTAGGATCCTACGCAGTGCCGTAGGGGACCGCACCGCCACTTCCCAGCAAATTAGGGACACTGTTGCTCCTGGGGTATCGGCGAGGACCATTCGCAACCGTCTCCATGAAGCTGGGCTACGGTCCCGCACACCGTTAGGCCGTCTTCCGCTCACGCCCCAACATCGTGCAGCCCGCCTCCAGTGGTGTCGCGACAAGCGTGAATGGAGGGACGAATGGAGACGTGTCGTCTTCAGCGATGAGAGTCGCTTCTGCCTTGGTGCCAATGATGGTCGTATGCGTGTTTGGCGCCGTGCAGGTGAGCGCCACAATCAGGACTGCATACGACCGAGGCACACAGGGCCAACACCCGGCATCATGGTGTGGGGAGCGATCTCCTACACTGGCCGTACACCACTGGTGATCGTCGAGGGGACACTGAATAGTGCACGGTACATCCAAACCGTCATCGAACCCATCGTTCTACCATTCCTAGACCGGCAAGGGAACTTGCTGTTCCAACAGGACAATGCACGTCCGCATGTATCCCGTGCCACCCAACGTGCTCTAGAAGGTGTAAGTCAACTACCCTGGCCAGCAAGATCTCCGGATCTGTCCCCCATTGAGCATGTTTGGGACTGGATGAAGCGTCGTCTCACGCGGTCTGCACGTCCAGCACGAACGCTGGTCCAACTGAGGCGCCAGGTGGAAATGGCATGGCAAGCCGTTCCACAGGACTACATCCAGCATCTCTACGATCGTCTCCATGGGAGAATAGCAGCCTGCATTGCTGCGAAAGGTGTATATACACTGTACTAGTGCCGACATTGTGCATGCTCTGTTGCCTGTGTCTATGTGCCTGTGGTTCTGTCAGTGTGATCATGTGATGTATCTGACCCCAGGAATGTGTCAATAAAGTTTCCCCTTCCTGGGACAATGAATTCACGGTGTTCTTATTTCAATTTCCAGGAGTGTATATAAGGCAGGTTTGTTACACCTACGTGAAGACCTAACGAAGATTCTGAAGAAACTAAATCAGCTGACGCTGGAAGATAGATGCAACCTATCCGGAGAAAGGCTACACGAATGGCTGAAGTGGAGGTCATGAAGGTCAGACTATGAAGCACCAACAGCTATTTCTCCAGTTACGGCATATACAAATGGAACGGTAAGAAAGCTATATATGTATCAGTTCTCCCGCTTTTTAATATTCCTCTGTACCACCAAATCTCATGTGCTTCGATTGTCTTCCGGTTTTCTCCTACACATATAAGTTACAGTAGCTGAGAACCCAGCTACCCGAGAGTACGAAATTCATTCCAGTTTTTGTTAGCCCATCTCCTTCTTCACCCTGTTTCTATTCATTTCCCCACTCTCCCTCTCTACCCATTACTTTCTCCCCCGTCTCTGTCCATCTGCTGTTCGCCAATCTTTTTATCTCCGCCTTCCCTCTCTGACTGTCTGTTCCTCCCTCTTTTCTAAGCCAGTCTCCTCCTCCACTCCGCCGGCCAGAGTGGCCGAGCGGTTAAAGGCGCTACAGTCTGGAACCGCACGACCGCTACGTCGCAGGTTCGAATCCTGCCTCGAGCATGGATGTGTGTGATGTCCTTAGGTTAGTTAGGTTTAAGTAGTTCTAAGTTCTAGGGGACTTATGACCACAGCAGTTGAGTCCCATAGTGCTTAGAGCCATTTGAACCATTTTCCTCCACTCCTATTTCCTCCTCACCCCTGTAAGGTGTCAGGCAAATGTAACACCTTCCATGAAAACCCTGACATGATAGCAAATCCGGCAGTATGTCATGTATCTCCGAATAAATCCTGACATTAAATTAACCAAAGTAATACGATCAACAAGTGAGCAAATGGAATACCACAGACTAACACAAGAATGTCTAAATGCATGCCATACCTTCCCACCATGAAACAGACGCAGTTCCGAGGGGACAAACGAGAACAGAAGCCTAGAGCAGAGCCGTGTAGGCTAGAAGGCCCTACGATAAGAGCGGGACATAGCCGGCCGACCGCCAAGAGGTCCGTCCCCCAGCTCATGTTAAAAGATAGAGCCCTGCAGAAGAACAGTATAGATCTTACGATAACACTAAAAGGGCCATACCAGCTGGAAGTTTTAGTGTGAGACTATACGCATCTGTGTTACGTAGCAAACTTTAAAAACATTGCCCCACCATGAAAAGTAGAACGTTTCTCATGGATGTACAGAATTTTTGTAGGCGGAGCTTAAGGTTAACATTGAGACCCTGACTGGTCAGTTGAAAACACAGCCAGATAGCTTTTCTTAAACCAACTTTGAATAATTGTAGCAAAGAGAGGTTAGAGAGAGTTGCTACCGAGACGGCGAGGTGTGTGGAGCTGCTCCGCCAGCCGCCCCTGACGCTGCCTAACCACCGACAAGGTAATGAACGCACATGATGCCACATAAGAGCGCGTAAGGCTTCACTCAAAACTGCAGAAGTCTCATCTGTTACATCCCCTTTTTACGTAATACTAGTGTCGATCGTCAATTCGTCAACTTCGTGGTATTCACATTTGCCACTTGAAGTTAAAATCTGAAATGCAATGATCTTTCTGTTATATAATTATTGGGAAGCCACATCAGCCACAGTAATTTATGACAAGTTAAATAAGTAATTAAAGATAATTGTGGGTCTCTGTAGACCATTTTTGATAGTTTTCTCTTTTATGAAACTTAATTCAATCCTAGATTATAGATGTGATATGGCATAGGTAATCCTTCGATCCATTATAGAACTTGGAAAACCATTCAGGGAATATTCGTTCATAATTTTGTTGAACACAGTTGGTTTTATCTTCCTGTATTAAAATATTTCTTTTTATCAATAGTACAATTTACAAACTATGTTTTGTGAGTAGAATAAAAATTCCAATGGTAAACTTAACTACTTTTTCTACATTATTTTACCAGCTAATTAAAAACAGGAAAGCCTTGAACCCCTTCCACTAAATTTAGTTAGTATTAAGATTCTTTTATAGGGAGTGCAGTGGAGCTGACGCTGAAATTATTAAGTATTTGGTTATATCATCACTAGTCTCACTTAACTCTTCTGAACTCTACATGTCATGTGTGGTCTGGCTTCTCCTTACCAACAACAGATCCGAGGTTCAAACTAATCAATTCCCTAAAAAACACGCTCAGAGCATCGTTGCGCGAAAGTGGTAGGGAGACACGACTTAGAACAAACAGAGACCACGCAGAATGTTAGACCTGTAGGTCTCTCTCCACCTCCCCTTTCCTTTATTCATTACCTTTATTCATATGTAGCACCAGTTTTTGCCCTATTTTGTACCTGTATCGATATTTCTGCGTTTCTGAAGAAGAGAAATTTGTTAACATCGAGTATAGATTTAAGTGTCAGGAAGTCGTTTTTGAAAGTATTTGTGTGGAGTGTAGCCTTGTATGGAAGTGAAACATGGACGATAACTAGTTTGGACAAGAAGAGAATCGAAACTTTCGAAATGTGGTGCTACAGAAGAATGCTGAAGATTAGATGGGTGGATAATGTAACTAATGAGGAGGTATTGAACAGAATTGGGGAGGAGTTTGTGGCACAACTTGACTAGAAGTAGGGATCAGTTGGTAGGACAAGTTCTGAGGCATCAAGGGATCACCAATTTAGTACTGGAGGGCAGCGTAGAGGGTAAAAATCGTAGAGGGAGACCAAGAGATGAATACACTAAACAGATACAGAAGGATGTAGGTTGCAGTAGGTACTGGGAGATGAAGAAGCTTGCACAGGATAGAGTAGCATGGAGAGATGCATCAAACCAATGTCAGGACTGAAGACCACAACAACAACAACAACAACAACAACGATATTTCTGTGTCATTTTGTAGTGCTGCTTATATATAAAATTTTGTATCTGTCACGGAAATTCTGTGACTGTGTATACATATTTCAGTTATTTGGACTTTTGAACGATGTTGTTTAAATTGTGCTTGTGAATTTAAATAATTACTGACATGATTGTTATGTAATGTACTTGGTCCATAGTTAGGGGACATAGGGTTGCATGTAAAATGTGTAGGAAAGCCTTGCAGCTGCGGAAGTAGCCTGGCGGATTGGAAAAGGTGTGGTTGGCGCGCAAGTGGCAACTCGTCCTTTGCGACGGGTAAAGCCGTCGGCACACGGACCGTGCAACCGAACGTTGAGCGTTGAGCGTGCCGAGTTTCTGACGTCATAAAGTGGAATAGCAAATTCGGTAGTCTTTCCGAACGTGCAGAGCAATACCTGGCATGTAAGATGTTCTGAGCGTGCGTCTGAGCGTTGACCAATGAGATGGCACAACGCCGCTACGTCACACGCACGCCGTCTCCTTTCAGTACAGAGTTGTAAGGCGCTACATTGGCATTCATTTGAAGCCTATATGTATATATGCCGTTTCTGAGCACCAGCAAGTTGAGAATCACTGGAAAACCCATTGTTAACTGTGTGGTTCGTTCCAATTAAATAATGAGAAACATAATATTCGTGGCAAAATAATTATTGTAACTTGCGTATTATGTGAGTAGGATATTTGAGGGGGACGACATACTGAAGATCCACCCAAAACGCATTGTTCTTGGTCAATTAGTTATAATTAAATTTTAATTAGTAACATAGCTACGAGTAAGGTTTTTCAGCAAGGAGTAAAATAATATGATTAGATACTAGGAGTGTGTTGTTGGTTTAGCGCAATGGCTAGCGTCACTGTGCTGAAGTGTGAGATGGGGCGGTGGTTCGCGTCCTGATACAACAATTTTTTTTTTCCTAACATTCGCGTTTTATTATGTTCTGATATTTTATTATTAGTTTAATAAAAGTATATACTATAATATTTGATTTTATGTAAATATAAGTTCACCTTTTTTGAGGGGTGGCTTTCTTCGATTGGCTTAATTCACAGAACAGCATGCGCTACTTGTATAAAGATATTTTGCTCCTTTTTCTTTTACGCTTCGTAATTCACGTGTTGCAAAGATTCTGCTACTGGATAGGAACAGTGATCAAGTAAGACTGACCTTGGGGTTTTACTAAAATGTGGGAAAGATGAAATAATGTTTATCTTATGCGGAGAAGTATTCCAAATTTGTACCGCACTGTTTGTAATGGAACTTTTACAACCCTGCGTCCTTATTGATTGGACATTGTACTTTCCTTTTCGTGGACGATGGAGAAAATGTGCGTTTTAATAGAGCTAACGTGGGAATTTTACACGCTCCCGTTGAGTAAACAGTGTGATTTACGAACTAGAAACATCCCTCAAATGCCGCTGGCGTCCGTTGCGATCGCGTATACCACGTCGGGGCCCACGTACCGTATCCACAAGTCACATCGTTCCTGAGCGTTCAGCAGCACGTTGAACTTGGCACGCTCAACGTCAACGTTCGACAGCACGGTCCGTGTGCCGACGACTTAAGGAGTCTGGGCTGAGCACGGCTGTGGTTAATACCTCGCTAGCAGTAGCGGATCATCGTGGCTCGTATTCCTGGAGTTCTGAGGCCAGAACAGCTTAAGCGCAGTATTTATGTGCTTCGGATGCTGCATTTGGTGTTACCATTATCATGGGGTGGATTCTGCCCCTATAAATATAATTCTGACGCGAATAAGATATGTAACAGGGCGGGGCCAACAGTATTGCCATGACTGAATCGCCGCCAGGTTAGCAGCCACTGCAAATTACGCCGCCAGTGCCACCAGCCTTCCACTAAATTGTTTATATTTGGCACTCTGTAAATGGACCAGGTATTACAGTAATATCACAAACTGAGTCCGCCTTGATGCAAAACACCTTGTTATTCGTTTATTTCTTTATTATCCCAAACTAGTTTCGGCGGCAAATATCACCATCATCAGTGGGGTTTTTAAATCTAAAATATGCATAAAATGGTACGGTTGTACAAACACAGTAAAACATTACTACATTTTTACAAATCGTCTTTTTAAATATAGTTTTATATTGATATTTTCATACTACCTTATATATTGTATGCTACAGCATGTTTTAAGCAATTATTGGCGCTGTTTGTGACATATTTTCTGTGTTCTTTTTTTTCTGTTGCCGTCTTTTTACTTAGCGAACATCATGTCATGTGCAACCATGTGAGCGGCTGTTAGTAAACAAATACTCAAAGGTGAACTTCGTATGTCAGCAGTGTATCCTTGGGGTTGTGTTGGTGTTGTGGAAACCAGTTATTTTGGTGTGTATTTAGCTGTTGCTTAGCTATTCGTGTACTCACTTTCATTGGATGGTGTGTGGCTGATTTTTACACGGAAAAACAATACTTTTGCACTTTGTTTCCGATCCAGAATACGAGGGTTGCCCAGAAAGTAATGCACCACATTGTTTTTCTCAGCCTAAAACAATGCTGTGAGTGTGAAACATCACAGATGTATTATTTGAAGTCTCCTGAGTGAGAGCGCCAATATACCATCACTTCTGAGCAATAGCATAGCTGCAGGACAGTTTCAAACTGACGTCTGGATGTGATGTATGTTACAAGCAATGTGCCGTCATTGAATTTCTCACTGTAGAGGGAGAAACTATTGGGAATATTCGCAAATGCTTGTGGAATGTCTGTGGAGCATCTGCTATCAAAAGAAGTGAAGTTAGATGCTGGGCAAGGAGGGTGGTCATCAGAAGGCGGTTCAGAGGAGCCACGATTTGCAGCAGTCAGGGAGACCATCTAAGGCTCTCACACCTGACCTAGCCCCCTTGGACTTCCATGTGTTTGGGTCATTAAAGAATTCCATTTGTGGAAGACATTTTGAGGATGATGAGGAGGTGATTTACACAGTGAAGCACTGTCTCCACCATGAGGACAAGGATTGGTACCAACAGAGCATACACATTCTTGTTTCACGCTGGAGGAAGGCTGTAGAATGGGATGGAGATTATGTGGAAAAATAGAATGTGTATATAAAACACCATTCTTTCATGTGTGTAATTCCCATTATATTCAAGAAAGAATTGTTGAAGAAAAAAAATGTGGTGCATTACTTTCTGGGCAATCCTTGTATTACGCCATCTTGGTGTTCGCGTGTGTCGCGAGAGGTGTATCGCAAGTGGCGAGAAAGGCTATGAAAAACTGTAGCGCTAAAAACTCTATCTTACACCCGTGATTATCCAAAGTCACAAACCTGGACAGGAATCATGTCCTAGTGAATTTAATTGCTAGTGTCCTAATTTATTATGGGAAAGTGGTTTAATTGGAATTTAATGTTGTGCTGTCATTTGCACAGCCAATTATTCTGAGTAGGTCAAAAGACTGCTTATGAAAGCACATTCGTTAATTAAAAGTTATAGTTTCTTGTGCTTTACTTAATTAATAATTAATTCTCATATATACTGGTGTTTTGTAAATAGCATGGTTCTTCAAACCATGAAAGTTTAAGGGTCGTCATGTACTAGGCTAGTTAGTTAATGAAGCAAACAAAAAGCTCCTTCAGAGACAGTGTAGTTATATTTTCATTCTGTGATATCTATTCCAACGCAAGTTAGTTAATGTGTGGTATCGATAGCTACGATGCCACGGTGTAGGTACAAGTTCGTAGGTTGGCACTACTGCACCGACACCGACGACACCGCCCTCTAGCCGGCGCTGTGCAGCTCTACGAATGCCGCTCCGGATTCAGCCCATTTGATTCCGATGAGACGACCTAGAAAGATTGTTTCTACTTCATAGGGGGCCATTACAGACTTTGTTACTTCAATGAGAGTTTGTCCAAATACTACGTGCTCATCTCAGCCAAAGTTAAGCAAAACCACTTTTAACTGCAATACCAATTGTTCTACCTCAACTGCTCCTCCTACCTTCCTACATTCGGCCTACCCTTCAGTTTTCAGGAGCAGACGCACGCGCTGCCTACTAGGTTGGGATACAAAAGTTAATGCACGGGCATAGAGACCCTGTACTACCCAATGAAGTTATAGGTTATCATTGCTAGCAGACACTTTGATCATTCAGAATCATTTCAGTGTTTTCCCCGTTCTGTACTGCTACTAGTTTCATGTGTGTCGGCAATTGGTTCTATAAACTGTTACACCCAGTTCATTCAGGTACGTGTTGTTGAGAGGCATATGTTACTGCATACTATCTCAGTGACCATTTGTTTGTTGGTAGCACATTTATCGGCAAGGTTATGTTACTGTGTTGTAGTATGAACAGATATGAAGAAAGAGTTCATTGCGTGTGTCAATGAAGGTTAGGTTAGTTTTAGCACTGCCTTCTGCTTTATCATTTTGCCTGACACAAGAATGCCTTATTAGGCGGGCGACCGGTTTGAATGTGTAATGTTACAACTTGATTCTGTGCTGCGAGAATGTCTGTTCCAGACCCACCTGTCTGCTATTGCTTATACTCTGCTGTAGTGTTTCGGAAACGAATCCCAGTTTGATTGTTCTGTTTCAAATGGTTCAAATGGGTCTGAGCACTACGGGACATCTGAGGTCATCAGTCCCCTAGAACTTTGAACTACTTAAACCTAACTAACCTAAGGACATCACACACATCAATGCCGGAGGCAGGATTCGAACCTGCGACCGGAGTGGTCGCGCGGTTCCAGACTGAAGTGCCTAGAACCGCATGGCCAGTCCAGCCGGCTGTCGTGTTTCCATTAGGTTATCTACCTTCAAAAATTCCTCGCAGAGGAATAGCTTTAGCATCGATCGCCGTTTAAGGTGTTCGTTGGTACCGTTACAAGTGCTAACAGCGAAGTATGGGGGATGTTTTTCATTGATATTCTGTGGTTCCATTATTACGCTTAAGAAAGCACTAAAAGCGGAACGATGAGAACACATTCTATAGAACTGCTCACGGCAGACAGTACAGAAACAATCTGGGCACGATGGCTGTATCTGCATGAGAATGCACTCTGTCATCAAAAAGCACCTTTGAGACAGTACTCGTAATATGTGGGCAATAACGTTCCTGAGATAGACTTGCCTGTCCAGAGTCCTACCTGAACTCAGTGTAACTTCTTTGAGGTCGCTCAACCCCAGAGTCCAACATCACTACCTTCTCTGGTTTCCGCTCTTGAGGAAGAGTGGTTCACCGTTCCTCAACATATATTCTGACAACTAATTGAAAGCGTTTCCAGCAGAGTTGAAGCCCCCTTTATGGCGGACACAGCCCATACCAATGTTCACTAACAGGTGTCCAGGTACTACTGAAGAAGTAGCGTGCATCACAATCTTGCGTGTAAGGCTTATTGATGATATTTTTTCTAACACAGCCCCGCGTTTCCATCATTCTTGGAATCGCACGAATGGGACAACGGACGTTTGGAGGACTACTTTTAGGCAGTCGATGGTGGGAGAATTTAACAACATAAAAAATTACGCAACATGCTGGCGCCAAGCGAACTGTGTGCTCATTGATAAATGATACCTTGGGTGAGGGAGACTCTGAGCAAAGTAGGCACAGGACATTTTTGTTCTTATTAGTCCAGTGACAGATTTCGTTTGAGTAACAGCTTTTCTCTAAACTGGTGGTCTTCAACTCTGGCGATAGATGGCTCTTAGACGGCAGGATTAGAAAGAGAGAGACACAGTTGACTCGCAGAGCAGACTGGGGTGCCGCACTCATTTGCAACACTCTAATTTGAAAGTCCACGTGCACATGGTGGTGAGAGTCTCTAGTGAGACTGGCTGGTTAGAGTAGAGTGTAGTTAAATTGAAAGTTGTTGTTGTTGTTGTTGTTGTTGTTGTTGTGGTCTTCAGTCCTGAGATTGGTTTGACGCAGCTCTCCATGCTACTCTATCCTGTGCAAGCTTCTTCATCTCCCAGTACTTACTGCAACCTACATCCTTCTGTATCTGCTTAGTATAGTCATCTCTTTGTCTCCCTCTACAATTGTTACCCTCCACGCTGCCCTCCAATACTAAATTGGTGGTCCCTTGATGCCTCAGAACATGTTCTACCAACCGGTCCCTTCTTCTTCTCCCTAATTCTATTCAATACCTCCTCATTAGTTATGTGATCTACCCATCTAATCTTCAGCATTCTTCCATAGCACCACATTTCAAAAGCTTCTATTCTCTTCTTGTCCAAACTATGTATCGTCCATGTTTCACTTCCATACATCGCTACAATCCATACAAATACTTTCATAAACGACTTCCTGACACTTAAATCTACACTCGATGTTAACAAATTTCTCTTCTTCAGAAACGCTTTCCTTGCCATTGCCAGTCTACATTTTATATCCTCTCTACTTCGACAATCATCAGTTATTTTGCTCCCCAAATAGCAAAATTCCTTTATTGCTTTAAGTGTCTCATTTCCTAATCTAATTCCCTCAGCATCACCCGACTTAATTCGACTACATTCCATTATCCCCGTTTTGCTTTTGTTGATGTTCATCTTATATTCTCCTTTCAAGACACTGTCCATTCCATTCAATTGCTCTTCCAAGTCCTTTGCTGAAACTGGAAGCCTGAAGTACTCTGTTTCTGATTGTAAGCCTGAGCTCTGATAATAATAAAAAAAAACAACTGTCGTATTGCGAAAGCAGAGCTCCACCGTAATAGTAATTAATTGTCGTGATGAGAAGGGAACTATTTCACACTATAGAAGTTAGCAATTTGAAAGCAACAATTTTGAACAGTGTAAACTGCCTGAGTAACTTGGACGTGAAACCTAGAATAATTGGCTTTGCAAAACTTGATCACAAACAACCGTCTCTGAATAACATAAGTTGGCCCTGACTGAATAATTAAAAAAATCATAATCTTTTCTCCTTACCTCTATTCTGCGCAAATCAGGATAACGCGTTGCAATACTGCTCTGTCTTGCGAGCTGCTATGCTAAGGCTATAGATTACTGTATCTACACAGAGACACTCGTGAGGTGCAATGAGTTCTCTGTTAATTGAAAATCGAACATACTTGGTTGGATCATACATTAGAAACAATTGTAAGAGAAAGGTTGGTAAGAAAATCAAATATACTCATAAATGACAACACTTTTTTTTTAATTGAGAAAAAGTATTCAAGGCAGATTTTAAATTTAAAGAACTTCTCAACATCCGAACAATACACTTTCGTGTCTCACAAATCTAACAATTTTCAGTACAATAACCAAGTTCGTTCGATGGCTCAGCAAAGTGGGAATAAAATAACATCATTATTGTATTTACCTGACATTCCTTCACAAATCAGCTTCATAATAATGTTGATTGAACAAAATGATAAACTGATACATAAAATTTGAATCGTAATATTGCCAAAGCTTCCTCACTAACACTGGTTAACATTATCAGCCTAACTCTAACACAGCTGAACTATGTTTAGCCCAGCTAAACATAGTTTGCTCCACTGCTCCCTCGCTCAGCTGAACTTCTGCGACACAGCTTACAACATCGCTGCTCGCTCACAATCGATTTAGATGACAAAAAGTCAGATACCAAAATTATACATGACACCCATCAAAATATTTGCTAACGTTTTAGTAAATTTACGTCGGTTTTTCATGACTAAGTGGAGAGGTAATTTGCATATAAACGCCATGTCCCAGTCAGATTATCCTTACCAACCATACTGTTCCTTATTATAACTTATTTTCATGTCTCGTGTTCGATGGTTTTTCTGTGTGCTCCGTTATAAATCTTCTATTGTCCTTTATAAATTTTCACACACTGAGAATTATAGTGAACATTGGGTCTATATAGGCTAAGCTTTTGTTTACAATTATAGATCCCTTTCATTGAGTTAGTTAACAGTAAATTATGGGAATGGTGGAAACTGTAATTCAGTGCTAGGGTCATTCTTTTCTGAACTAGTCACCTCCATTGCCTAACTTCTATAAAGCACTGAGTTTCGGGGAGCGATTTTCCACTCAGGAAGCTCAGACTGATTTTGATCACTGAATGCTCACATCTATATTTGGCAAGAGAACTGCCGCAATAGTTACATAATTTTTACTACAGACCGACCTTCTATGTAGACCATTGATTTGTTTCCTTGATACAAAAATATACAATATTTAACATAATTTACAGCATTAATTACTAAATTACATCACATACTGACTTACAAATGTTAATTTATACTACTACACTGATGGAGAAAAAATTAGTACAACTGGAAAGACTACATTGATTTTCATCCGATATCGGCATTTGCCACCTGGGGGATGACAGATGCACCGATAACGGTCTCAACGTCGTTCGCCAACAGGTAGCTTAGTCGCATAGCCTTTAACATGGAATGCTCACAGTCAGACGGCTCAGAGTCGTGCAAACGTGTGAAGAAAGCGGGCAACCATGCCACAGAGACGCGCACATGCTTCCTGCAGGCAACTGAACGAATTTGAAAGGTATGATAAGTATTGGGACAACTACCCTAAAGTTCCGTTATCCAAGATGAGGGCGATGACGTCATACAAGATGGCGGGAAGTTTGAATTTTGCGAGAAAGTGCCATGGCCCCTCCCCAGAAAAACGGCAGGAAGTTCAAATTCCAAGAGGATAATGTGCCACACCCCAGTTATCTCTACTAAGCAAAGAAAATCGTTGGAAGATAGAACACTTGGCCTACCTCCACTAACCTGTCACCCCACTGCCACTTCCTCCTATGAACTGGCACCAAGTTTGAATTTGGGCGGTAAACAAAGCTCACTTGGGGTTTCGCTGCTAACCTAACAAACAGTGCCAAAGGAAGGACACTTCTACTAACCTAACTCGCCCGACCGCCACCTCGTCCTAAAGATTCATGGGAAAGAAGGACCTGTCTTTATTATTTAAACAATTTCACACAGATGTGTTCACCACAAGGTCTGGACTCAACTGGCTTAGTACACATCGCCACCAGCAGAGGGCGCTACCGTGATGTCAGGTGATGAGACAGGTACCATTATTCAAGATGGGCGCGTACATTTCGTTCGCCACGTGACCTAGTTCATATTGCCACCACCAGAGGGCGCTATCATGACGTCAGGCGATGACACAAGTACCATTAATTAAGATGGCTGCATACAATGTGTTCACAACGAGGCCTAGTACAAACTGATGCCACCAGAGTGCGCTACTGTGGACTTGGAATGAATTTTCACGAATTCCACGCCCACCTGGACTTGGAAAGAAATAGTTAAACTGTCCACCACGATCCTCAGCCAATTCCCATGTCCCCTTACCAATCCATGTTGTTGGGCCAACGTACACTAACGTCATCTAAAATGTGCTAACGTGCACTAATCTGTACTAAAATGCACAGCACATGACGTAATCCAAGATTGTGGGGGGAAATGGCGGAAAAACGACTCTACCTATACTAAACATAAGTCTTTATTATTTTTCAAGCAATCTCTCCACCATGAGATCTAGACTCCAACTGACCTAGTACACTTTACTGCCACTAGAGGGTACTGTCATACATCCTATGACTAATCACAGATGGTGGTCTGTAGAGAGAAAATGGCGCGAAATGACTCAGCGTGCACTCGTCAGTACTGTCGTATTGTAATTGCAGCAGTGGCAGATCGTACAGCTACCCAACACAGGTAAGGGAGCCTGCGATCCGACATGGGTCATCACAAACTGTTATGAACCTCTCTGCCTCGTGATGACTGGGTGTTGTGTGATGTCCTTAGGTTAGTTAGGTTTAAGTAGTTCTAAGTACTAGGGGACTGATGACCATAGATGTTAAGTCCCATAGTGCTCAGAGCCATTTGAACCATTTGTTATGAACCTTTTATTAGCAGTGGGACTATGGGCACACACTCGTATAGTCTGTCTTCCACTCGCGCCACAGAGTCGGCGTGCTCTGCTCGGCTTGTGCTGTCAGAGGATCACTTGGAAGATGTAATGGCGCACTGAAGTCTTCAGCGATGAAGGCAGAGTCTACCTGCACGCCAGTGATAGTAGTTTTTTCATGGACCTGGAGAGCACTGTCTCGTACAGTGCTTTCGTTAGAGACACACTGACCCCAACCGGGCTTTATGGTTTGGGGTGTGATAGGCTGTAACTCTCGTTCATCTTTGGTGTTTCTGTACGGGACACAAACTAACGCCGTTCTTGTGTCAGGAAGGTGATGGGTTGTTCCAACAGGATAATGCTCGGCCACACATCATTGAAACTCAACGCGTTATTCAAGACGTGCAGCAACTTTCCTAGCCAGCACTTGTCTCCAATCGTGCACGTGTGTGATATGATGAGACAAGAAATGACACGTGTGACTCTTCAGCAACAAACTCTTACAGAACTGTCTGAGCAAGTGAAACAGGCGTGGTATAATATATCATAGGACAGTATTTGCCGTCTGTACGATCGGTTGGATGCCAGGGTCAGCGCCTGCATTGCCGCCCGTGAAGGCTACACCACGTACTAATACGGATGTTTCGGCCTGGGTCGATGCATGGCAACTCAATTCCGCTTCTCCTGTTAGTCCGTAAAAATATTCATTCTCTTTATTCCATATGAACTGTTGTAACAGTAAATCTTGAGTGAATTGGAGACCATTAAAGGGGTCTTCAAGCTTCCTTTTCCAGCAGTATACACGCAGCATGTCAAAGTTGCTGGATTTGGACGGGTTACTCCTGTAATTGTACCCGTGGTCTAGGGGTAGCGTCTTTCATTCATAATAAAAAAAAAAAAAACGACTTCGGTCCCGGGTCCGATCCCCGCCACTGTCTAAATTTTGATAAATAATCAGCATTGGCGACCGAGGACTTCCGGCATAAGAAGTCAGCCTCATTCTGCCAACGGCCTTGTCAAAGGGGGCGGAAGAGCGGATAGAGGTTCAGGGCACTCTCTTGTCCTAGGGGTGGGAAATTGCCCCTAAAAGGTGGAAGATTCAGCAATGATCAACGACATGAGGATGCAGAAGGCAATGGAAACCACTGCATTAAAGACACGTAACGTGTATCCACAGGACAATTGAAGAAGTGTCATGATGAACTCTCCATTGGCAAAAGATTTCGGAGTAGTCCCCCATTCGGATCTCCGGGAGGGGACTGCCAAGAGGGAGGTTACCATGAGAAAAAGATTGAATAATCAACGAAAGGATAACGTTCTACGAGTCGGGCCGTGGAATGTCAGAAGCTTGAACGTGGTAGGGAAACTAGAAAATCTGAAAAGGGAAATGCAAAGGCTCAATCTAGATATAGTAGGGGTCAGTGAAGTGAAGTGGAAGGAAGACAAGGATTTCTGGTCAGATGAGTATCGGGTAATATCAACTGCAGCAGAAAATGGTATAACAGGTGTAGGATTCGTTATGAATAGGAAGGTAGGGCAGAGGGTGTGTTACTGTGAACAGTTCAGTGACCGGGTTGTTCTAATCAGAATAGACAGCAGACCAACACCGACAACGATAGTTCAGGTATACATGCCGACGCCGCAAGCTGAAGATGAACAGATAGAGGAAGTGTATGAGGATATTAAAAGGGTAATGCAGTATGTAAAGGGGGACGAAAATCTAATAGTCATGGGCGACTGGAATGCAGTTGTAGGGGAAGGAGTAGAAGGTTCCAGAAGAATATAGGCTTGGGACAAGGAATGAAAGAGGAGAAAGACTAATTGAGTTCTGCAACAAGTTTCAGCTAGTAATAGACGAATATCCTGTTCAAGAATCACAAGAGGAGGAGGTATACTTGGAAAAGGCCGGGAGATACGGGAAGATTTCAATTAGATTACATCATGGTAAGACAGAGATTCCGAAATCAGATACTGGATTGTAAGGCGTACCCAGGAGCAGATATAGACTCAGATCACAATATAGTAGTGATGAAGAGTAGGCTGAAGTTAAAGACATTAGTCAGGAAGAATAAATACGCAAAGAAGTGGGATGCGGAAGTACTAAGGAATGACGAGATACGTTTGAGGTTCTCTAACGCTATAGATACAGCAATAAGGAATAGCGCAGTAGGCAGTACAGTTGAAGAGGAATGGACATCTCTAAAAAGGGCCATCACAGAAGTTGGGAAGGAAAACATAGGTACAAAGAAGGTAGCTGCGAGGAAACCATGGGAAACAGAAGAAATACTTCAGTTGATTGAAGAAAGGAGGAAGTACAAACATGTTCCGGGAAAATCAGGAATACAGAAATACAAGTCGCTGAGGAATGAAAAAAATAGGAAGTGCAGGGAAGCTAAGACGAAATGGCTCCAGGAAAAATGTGAAGACAGCGAGAAAGATATGATTGTCGGAAGGACAGACTCAGCATACAGGAAAGTCAAAACAACCTTTGGTGACATTAAAAGCAACGGTGGTAACATTAAGAGTGCAACGGGAATTCCACTGTTAAATACAGAGGAGAGAGCAGAGAGGTAGAAAGAATACATTGAAAGCTTCTATGAGGGTGATGATTTGTCTGATGTGATAGAAGAAGAAACAGGAGTCGATTTAGAAGAGATAGGGGATGCAGTATTAGAATCGGAATTTAAAAGAGCTTTGGAGGACTTACAGTCAAATAAGGCAGAAGGGATAGATAACATTCCATCAGAATTTCTAAACTCATTGGGGGAAGTGACAACAAAACGACTATTCACGTTGGTGTGTAGAATATATGAGTCTGGCGATATACCATCAGACTTTCGGAAAAGCATCATCCACACAATTCCGAAGACGGCAAGAGCTGACAAGTGCGAGAATTATCGCACAATCAGCTTAACAGCTCATGCATCGAAGCTGCTTACAAGAATAATATACAGAAGAATGGAAAAGAAAATTGAGAATGCGCTAGGTGACGATCAGTTTGGCTTTAGGGAAAGTAAAGGGACGAGAGAGGCAATTCTGACGTTACAGCTAATAATGGAAGCAAGGCTAAAGAAAAATCAAGACACTTTCATAGGGTTTGTCGACCTGGAAAAAGCGTTCGACAATATAAAATGGTGCAAGCTGTTCGAGATTCTGAAAAAAGTAGGGGTAAGCTATAGGGAAAGACGGATCATATACAATATGTACAACCACCAAAAGGGAATAATAAGAGTGAACGATCAAGGACGAAGTGCTCGTATTAAGAAGGGTGTAAGACAAGGCTGTAGCCTTTCGCCCCTACTCTTCAATCTGTACATCGAGGAAGCAATGATGGAAATAAAAGAAAGGTTCAGGAGTGGAATAAAAATACAAGGTGAAAGGATATCAATGATACGATTCGCTGATGACATTGCTATCCTGAGTGAAAGTGAAGAAGAATTACATGATCTGCTGAACGGAATGAACAGTCTAATGAGTACACAGCATGGTTTGAGAGTAAATCTGAGAAAGACGAAGGTAATGAGAAGTAGTAGAAATGAGAATTTCTGGCCAAGAGAAGTCTACTAATATCAAATACCGGTCTTAATTTGAGGAAGAAATTTCTGAGGACGTACGTCTGGAGTACAGCATTGTATGGTAGTGAAACATGGACTGTGGGAAAACCGGAACAGAAGAGAATCGATGCATTTGAGATGTGGTGCTATAGACGAATGTTGAAAATTAGGTGGACTGATAAGGTAAGGAATGAGGAGGTTCTACGCAGAATCGGAGAGGAAAGGAATATGTGGAAAACACTGATAAGGAGAAGGGACAGGATGATAGGACATCTGCTAAGACATGAGGGAATGACTTCCACGGTACTAGAGGGAGCTGTAGAGGGCAAAAACTGTAGAGGAAGACAGAGATTGGAATACGTCAAGCAAATAATTGAGGACGTAGGTTGCAAGTGCTACTCTGAGATGAAGAGGTTAGCACAGGAAAGGAATTCGTGGGGGGCGGGGGGCCACATGAAACCAGTCAGTAGATTGATGACAAAAAGAAACTCCTGTAACTGAAATATCAGATCTGAATATGGTTCTGAATGAACCAAAACCGGTCATATGAATAAAAAATTTTGCAATCAAGACGGATTATAAGTAACAGTATAGTCTAAGATAAGTCGTAGTTTAACCTAGTTACCAAAAATCTCGAATACTTCTTGACTGATTTACTTCAGATTTTTACCCATTACTCTAATAAACGTCCGAAAGGACTTAGACCAAATTTAAAAAAAAATGGTATATAATTATACATATAGGGCATAAAAGGGAATGTCTTTAGCAAAAATCTCGGAAAGCTGTTGAGCGATTGACTTCAGATTTTTTCACGATATTCTGATAAACATTCGGATAGATATAGGCTACACTAATATATACAGTACATAAATATGTACATAAAATCTACGTTTCTAAGAAACATGTTGTTTAATGCTGTTTCGAATAATGTCGAAAAGTTCTTTACCGATTTTCTTCAAATTGTTACACAATACACTAAAAATATTTCAACAGACGTAAAGGGGAAACTTTGTTAGGAAAAATTTCGAAAAGTTCTTGACAAATTTACTTCTAATTTTTACACAATACTCTAGTAAAAACACAGACGGACATAGGCTATAATTATTTTACATAACACTGTACAGTTTTTGCATACAAACCGACTGAGAGCAAAAGATATGCTGTGATGTGGTGTGAAAATGTTGTTTTAGTTTTCTTTCTCGCAATCAATATCAACTACAATATCAGGGCACTGAAACCATCAGACAAACTGTTTCCCCTAACAATATTCTTCCTACTTATACATAATTTTAAACACTACTATGTGCACAGCAACGTGCTATTTCGTTTTCTTCTTCGCAGTCGGTTTTAACAGCCACAAACAGGCACAAACCAGAGAGAGGATGAAAGAAGTCGTAGACATAGAAGGGAGAGGAAATTAACATAGAGAGGGGAAGGATGAAATAGAGAGAGAAAGGGGGAGGAGGAGAACGGAAGAGAGAGGGGCACGAGGATGAGGTGAACAAAGAAAAGGTGAGAGGAGAATGGATAGGCGGAGATTCGGACGTACATCCAGTGTCCATACATACCGGGTGCTCAAAAAGTCAGAATAAATTTGAAAACTTAATAAACCACGGAATAATATAGATAGAGAGGTAAGAATTGGCACACATGCTTGGAAAGACACGAGGTTTTATAAGAACTAAAAAAAAAAAGCCCCACATTGCTAGACGCGTGAAAGATCTCTTGCACGAGTCGTTTGGTGATGGTCGTGTGCTCAGCCGCCACATTCGTCATGCTTGGCCTCCCATGTCCACAGACCTCAGTCCGTGCGATTATTGGCTTTGGGGTTACTTGAAGTCGCAAGTCTACCGTGATCGACCGACATCTCTAGGTACGCTGAAAGACAACATCCGACGCCAATGCCCCACCATAACTCCGGACATGCTTTACAGTGCTGTTCACAACATTATTCCTCAACTACAGCTATTGTTGAGGAATGACGGTGGACATATTGAGCATTTCCTGTAAAGAACATCATCTTTGCTTTATCTTACTTCGTTATGCTAATTATTGCTATTCTGATCAGATGAAGCGCCATCTGTCGGTCATTTTTTGAACTTTTGAATTTTTTGGTTCTAATGAAATCCCATGTCATTCCAAGCATGTGTCTCAATTTGTACCTCTCTATCTACATTATTCCGTGATTTATTCAGTTTTCAAATTTATACTGACTTTTAGATCACCCGGTATTTAGGAATTGTACAGTATTGCCTGATTTGCTACTTGTTTAAAGAAAACACAAAAGAAAGTGATGATATGCGCACAGTGTAAACGTGGCACTACGTGTTAATACTACAATAGCTGATTGAACAATGGTTCTTCGTGAAACTTGCCTATTGTATTAACTAAACGAAGCGGTATTTTGCCTTGTTAAGCACCCTCTGCCACTTATCATAGGACAGCTTACTCGCTAAAGACATAGATGTCGACTGAGCTCACATTAAACCAGGTCTAGAGAAGTATCAAACTAAAGTGTAGTGCAGAAAATCTGCTCAGATAACGTTTTCGTTCTCTCTGTTGCATAATTTTTTTGACTCAAATTAGCAGAGAAATGGGTAACAACTTCACGTATAGAGAGGATTGAGCCATCGTGATGCTGTTGTTGACGAGTTTTTCGAATAACACAAGCCGGATTTGCAGTATAGAAACTCGTGTGAACATGGTCAGCACATCTCATCGCCACGACGTTACTGATCCCGACGTTAATCACTGGCGGCGAAAAGTAAGGTATGAGGGCCCACACATCCAGCGGCAGGCCCTGGGAACTGTCCACGCTCATGAGCTCGGCTAGCAGGGTTGCATAGCCGGCGGCATCGAAGCTCGACACGAGTGTAAGAAACACGTAATGCGCTTTCTGCTGCTGCTACTACTACTGCCATGCTCTGGCCATTGTGTTCTGCTGCGGAACGCTAGGCAGCTAGCTGCGGCCGTAAGAAGGTTACACCGCACGTCCACATCAGCCGTGGGAATGCGTCTGGGGCACAATCGGGTAGACGCTAAGCGCTGCCGGCCTGCGATTACTGTGGAATTTGCACGGGCACGTGTACCTACCCACGTATGAAGAACCGTAACACGTGTACGACAAGGTTCACCGCGTTTCTTGTCTCATTGAAACCTGCAGCTCTGCAACGATATGCCTGCCTGGAGACGCAAAGTGTCCATGTCCAGACTGAATACAATTCGATCTGAGTACTTTCGCACCCGATCTCCGTACTGAATTACAATTTATGCAGGGTGACCTTTCGCCTCCAAACAGTGTAGACAATGTGCAGACGAATTCCTCTTACATTTTTTGCCTGAGAAACGATATACTCAACACCTAGAACGGCCTATCCCGATTCCCGAGATAATCGAACCGCCCTGTTTCATTTAAGATAGTTTCTCACGCATCTCAAAGTTTACAAAGTCATATCTCTTGAACTGACGTCCAATGATATACTTTTACGAGGTATACCCAGTTGTGCACATGGGTACTACAAGTAAATTACAGTTGACATTAAAAAAGTAATAAATCAAAATGTCATTCGTGAAGCTGGAGTTTCAGTGCATTAATAGAAACAATTAAATTAAAATATTCCCGATAATTTAATTGTTCATGAGACCCAGAAAATATTAGATACAGGATCCCAAGTAGATGCTATTTTCCTTGACTTCCGGAAGGCGTTCGATACAGTTCCGCACTGTCGCCTGATAAAGTAAGAGCCTACGGAATATCAGACCAGCTGGGTGGCTGGATTGAAGAGTTTTTAGTAAACAGAACACAGCATGTTGTTCTCAATGGAGAGACGTCTACAGACGTTAAATTAACCTCTGGGGTGCCACAGGGGAGTGTTATGGGACCATTGCTTTTCACAATATGTATGAATGACCTAGTAGATAGTGCCGGAAGTTTCATGCGGCTTTTCGCGGATGATGCTGTAGTATACAGAGAAGTTGCAGCATTAGAAAATTGTAGCGAAATGCAAAAAGATTTGCAGCGGATAGGCACTTGGTGCAGGGAGTGGCAACTGACCCTTAACGTAGACAAATGTAATGTATTGCGAATACATAGAAAGAAGGATCCTTTATTGTATGATTATATGATAGCGGAACAAACACTGGTAGCAGTTACTTCTGTGAAATATCTGGGAGTATGAGTAAGGAACGATTTGAAGTGGAATGATCATATAAAATTAAGGTGGGTGCCAGGTTGAGATTCATTGGGAGAGTCCTTAGGAAATGTAGTCCATCAACAAAGGAGGTGGCTTACAAAACACTCGTTCGACTTATACTTGAGTATTACTCTTCAGCGTTACGGAGATGTTTAGCAAACTCAAGTGGCAGACTCTGCAAGAGAGGCACTCTGCATCGCGGAGTAGCTTGCTGTCCAGGTTTAGAGAGTGTGCGTTTCTGGATGAGATATCGAATATATTGCTTCCCCCTACTTATACCTCCCGAGGAGATTAAGAATGTAAAATTAGAGACATTCGAGCTCGCACGGGGGCTTTTCGGCAGTCGTTCTTCCCGCGAACCATACGCGACTGGAACAGGAAAGGGAGGCAATGACAGTGGCACGTAAAGTGCCCTCCGCCACACACCGTTGGGTGGCTTGCGGAGTATGAATGTAGATGTAGATGTAGATGTAATTCACAAGCCGTGAGTTACCTAGACGCAAGGCGTGTACACTAAAGCGCCAAAGAAAGTGGTTTAGGCACACGTATTCAAGAACAGTGCCTATATAAGATTACAAGTGTCTGGTGCAGTTGTTAGATCGGTTACGGCTGCTAGAGTGGCAGGTTATCAAAGTTTAAGTGAGTTGGTGCAAGAGCGATGGGGCACAGCATAGCGATAAAGAGGGGATTTTCCCGTACGACCATTTCACGAGTGTACTGTGAATATCAGGAATCCGGTAAAACATCAAATCTCCGACATCAAAAAGATCCTGAAAGAAGCGGACCAACGACGACTGAAGAGAATCGTTCAACGTGACAGAAGTGCAACCCTTCCGCAGATTGATGTAGATTTCAGTGCTGAGCCATCAACAAGTGTCAGCGTGCGAACCATTCAACGTAACATCATCGATATGGGGTTTCGGAGCCGAAGGCTGCACGACACGAAGCTTTACAGCTCGGCTGGTTCCCTCAACACTGACATTGGACTGTTGATGAGAAACATGTCGCCTGGTCGGACGGGTCTCGTTTTAAATTGAATCGAGCGTATGGACATGTACGGGTATGGAGACAACCTCATGATTCCATGGTCCCTGTAAGTTAGCAGGGGACTGCTCAAGCTTGTGGAGGCTCTGTAATGGCGTGGGGCGTGTGCAGTTGGAATAATATGGGACCCCTGATGGGTCTAGATACGACTCTGACTGATGACAAGTACGTAAGGATCTTGTCTGATCACCTGTATCCATTCTGCATTCCGACGGCCTTGCGAAATTCCAGTAGGATAATGCGACACGACACGTCGAGTAGCTCCAGCAACACTCTTCTGACTTTAAACACTTCCACTGGCCACCAAACTCCAAGGACATGAACATTATTGAGCATATCTGGGATGCCTTGAAAAGTGCTGTTCAAAAGCGATCTCCACCCCCTCGTACTCTTACGTATTTATGGACAGCCGTGCAGGATTCAGACATTAGTCGAGTCCATGCCACGTCGTGTTGCGGTTCTCGGGGGCCCTACACGATATTATCCAGGTGTACCAATTTCTTTGGGTCTTCGGTGTGGAATGATTTCGTGATGACGTTAAAAAGTTTCAGGGATGAGTCGAAAATTATGAGTGAAATTTGTTGTGATACCATTGGTCGTGAGATACTTGTAGGCTACCGTACTGTTGTCACTAGTATTTTAGTTTATGCTACCTACGGAGGTGGTAGCGTGTACCTAAAATAGGAAAAAATGACTAGTAAAGAAGGGTTGTAAAATGCGCACTATGAGATATACGAGCACCTGGTCATCTTCGACACTGTGAAACACATCTCTTCTGCCTCAAGCTCCGTGTTTTTGGAGGAGGTAGTAGGGACCAAAGCAAAACAAAGTGTCAATTAAACATGGGCTCTAAAATATGTACCTTAAGAGCTAGGGGCACATGTTGAGTGGAACTGATGTGTATGGCGGTAGCGAAGATGAACAAGTGACACAGCCCTTAGCGTATGCATTTTGAACCAAATGTTTGTTAGACATTTTTTTTTGTTTTGCTGGGCAGTACCAACCTCTGAAGGATGACAGCCTCAAAATCTCAGCAACAGCGGTAACGGTACATGTATTCCATTGTCAGAGGGTGAAAGTGGTTTTATCAGAAATCCCTGAAAGTTTTTTTTTTAATTTTATGAAAATTCTAATTATTATTATCAGCCTGATGAAAGACGTACGGAAATATGTAAAGCTCCATCTCTGACAGTATTATCGTTATCTACACTTGCCGGCCGCGGTGGCCGAGCGGTTCTAGGCGCTTCAGTCCGGAACCGCGCGACTGCTACGATCGCAGGTTCGAAACCTGCCTCGGGCATGGATGTGTGTGTTGTCCTTAGGTTAGTTGGGTTTAAGTAGTTCTAAGTTCTAGGGGACTGGTGACCTCAGAAGTTAAGTCCCATAGTGCTCAGAGCCATTTGAACCATTTTATCTACACTTTTTCTCTAAACAACTGCAAAGCAGGCTAGTGAAACTTTATCATCACCATCTTAAAATCTGATATAAAGCAGTACAAGTTTTGTTATGAAAACTCTTATTCCAACATGTCAGTATTCAAACATTTCCTGGAGCCTCCTGCTACTGAACGTGTCAGTAGTCTGATAGAGAACAAAAACCGAAATTAATTACTCTTCCTAGAAATCATGAAAAACCAATTCTCTAGTATCTGATTCCAAATTTTAAAATATCCTCTTACGTCTCCCGACAGCTAATTATAATGCAGTGCTCCTGTAAGCAACAGAAGCAACAGACAACTTACCTCGTCTTGGCGCTGCAAATCAGTGTCCAGCAAAATGCTGAAAATAAGATATACTGCAACCTGGAACCCATGCAGCGTTCAATGCATGGTCACGACTACTATGTTTTTTGTATATATATATATATATATATATATATATATATATATATATATATATATATATATATATATATAGGGAGAGAGAGAGAGAGAGAGAGAGAGAGAGAGAGAGAGTGAGAGAGAGAGAGAGAGAGAAACTATTTGATCAAAGGGGGGTTTGGTCAACAAGCCTTAAGCGGTATAAAAAAGTGAAAGGAACCAATAAAAACTTTTAATATCCCACATTCTGAAAATGAAGATACATACATTGACAAACTTTATTCAGTTCTTTCTTTTGCTTGAACAGTTTGAAAGCTTTAACTATTCCACGAGGTCTATAATCAATAACAACGTATACGGTGACAAGAAAAATATGATTATTAATCTCAATGTATGCATACATAAGTCTTACAAAATACCTCCAGTGCATATGCAAAACAACAACTATGTGCAGCAATAAGGCAAATTACCAAATTTCTACATTAATACCAAAATCTCCTCTGGCACCACCACTAGCAAGATCAGGGCAGTCTGCGACCGACCCTGACGCGCGGCTTTCTCCACCGCACACTGCATCCGGTTACACTCAACAAATGCTCGCCCACTAGCACTCATGGTAATGCCAGGCAGAAGAGTTTGTGTATACATGCAACGGCAGAGTCAGTAGCCAACTTTCCAAAAATGTGAATGTCCGACTTTCAACGTTTCATAACTTTAGAATTGCAATGCAATTTGTGAGATTCTTCGTCAAAGTTTGGGTGCGAGGATACTGTAGACTGACAGTGGTGCATCGGAAACAAGCTACTTGACCAACAGGAGAAGTACCATACAGTGACAGTAGCCATGTTAATCGCTTGGAGAGAAGTCGGCATGGAGCCTTTAGTATTCAATAGCGACGCAATTTCTGCATGTGAGGGTATAAGGGTTACATTAAATGGGCAGTGGTGCATCGGATACAAGCTGCTGGATTCCCAGAAGAAGTTCTATATGGTGATTGTAGCCGCGTTACTAGCTTGGAATAAAGTTGGCATGGAGCCTGTAGATTTCAATCTCGACGCAATTTCTGTTTTGTATCGTCAATTTGAAAATGCCATGGTTTCAGTAAATGGGCAGTAGTGCTTTGGAAACAAGCCACTTGACTCCCAGGAGAAGTTCCACGCTAGTCGCTTGATGGAAATTTGTCATGGCGCCCGTAGTATTGAATCGCGACGTAATTTGTAGTTAGCATCGTCAATGTGAGGATGCGTGGAATACAGTAGACTGGCAGTGGTGCATCAGAAACAAGCTACTTGACTCCCAGGAGATGTTCCGGTGACCGTAGCCGAGTGAGTCGCTTGACGATAAGTTGGCATAGAGCCTGTGGTATTAAATCGCTACGCAATTTATGTGTACATCGTCAATGCAAGAGTGCTTGGCCAGCCGCAGTGGCCATGCGGTTCTAGGCGCTACAGTCTGGAACCGCGCGACCGCTACGGTCGCAGGTTCGAATCCTGCCTCGGGCATGGATGTGTGTGATGTCCTTAGGTTAGTTAAGTTTAAGTATTTCTAAGTTCTAGGGGACTGATGACCAAAGAAGTTAAGTCCCATAGTGCTCAGAGCAATTTGAACCATAAGAGTGCTTGTTTTACAGTAAACAGGCAGTAGTGCATCAGAAACAAGCTACTAGAGTTCCAGTAAAAGTACAATATTGCTACCATACGTTAGGCACTTGACGCAAAGTAGGGATGCAGCCAGTAGTATTCAATCGCGATGCAATTTGTGTATTGCATCGTCAATGCAGGAGGGCGGGTTTTACAGTGATCAGGCAGTGGTCCATCGGAACCAAGCTACGGGCCTCTCAAGAGATGTTCCATATGGTGACGGTAGCCGAGTCAGTCGCTTGACAAAAACTTTGCCTAGGCCCTGTAGTATTCAAAAAAATGGTTCAAATGGCTCTGAGCACTATGGGACTCAACTGCTGAGGTCATTAGTCCCCTAGAACTTAGAACTAGTTAAACCTAACTAACCTAAGGACATCACAAACATCCATGCCCGAGGCAGGATTCGAACCTGCGACCGTAGCGGTCTTGCGGTTCCAGACTGCAGCGCCTTTAACCGCACGGCCACTTCGGCCGGCTCCTGTAGTATTCAATCGCGACGCAATTTGTGTGTTGCATCGCCCATGCGAGAGTGGGAGGGTTAAAGTAAAATGGCAGTGATGCATCGGAAACAAGCTACTTGACTCCCAGAAGAATTTCCTTGCGCCGACCGCAGCAGCATCAGTTGCTTGATGTTAAGTTGGCATGGCACCTGTAGCATTCGATTACAACGCAATTTGTGTGTTGCGTCGTTAATGTGTGAGTGCTAGAGTTACAGTGAACTGGGAGTGGTGCATCAGAAAAAAGCTACTTGACTCCCAGGAGATGTTCCATACGGTGACCGAAGCCGAATCAATCACGTGACGATAAGTTGGGATAGGGCCTGTATTATTCAATCGCGACGCAATTTCTGTGTTGCATCGTCAATGCAAGAGCACGTGTTTTACAGTAAACAGGCAGTGGTGTATCGGAAACAAACTACTTGACTCCCAGGAGAAATTCCTTACGTCGACCGTAGCTATGTCAGTCGCTTGAAGTCAAGTTGGCATAGACCCTGTAGCATTTCATCGCGACGCAATTTGTGTGTTGCATCGTTAATGTGAGAGTGCTAGGGTTACAGTAATCTGGGAGTGATGCGTCAGAAAAAAGCTACATGACTCCCAGTAGAAGTACAATATGGTTATCGTAACCACGTTAGTCGCTTGAGGAAAAATTGTCATGAAGCCTGTGACATTCAGTCCCACCGCAATTAGTGTGTTGTATCGTCAACCCGAGAATGCTAGGGTTACAGTAAAATGGCAGTGGTGCATCGGAAACAAGCTACTTGACTCGCAGGAGAATTTCTATACATCAACCGTAGCCGCGTCTGTCGCTTAGAGAGAATTCGTCAAGGAGCATGTACGAGGCCTGTTCAGAAAGTAAGCTCCGATTGATTGCCAAATTGAAACCACAGTGAACATCAGAAATGTTTTACTTGTAACAATTAGCTACACCTTTCAGCTACTTCTCTACGTAGTCGCCGTTCTGACTTAGACTTTTGTCATAGCGTTGTACCAACTTTTCAATAGCCTCATCATAGAAGGCAGCCGCCAGTGCTTTCCGCCAATTCTCCACGCTGGCCTACACCTCGTTGTCTGTGTCAAAATGTTGTCTTCAAAGACAGCGGTTCATGTGACCAGAGATGAAACTCAGGGGGAGACAATTGCGGACTGTATTGTGGGTAATCTCACATTTCCATTTGAAAACGATGCAGGAGCATCTTCATTGCCCCTGCAGAATGCGGCTGAGAATTGTCTTGAAGAAGAAACAGCACGACAGTTATGTAATGTTAGCTGCATAGCTTCAGGCGAAATTTCTCACCAGGCCCTCGTACTTGGCGGCAGACACTATTTTCTAGACATCTTTACGCACTCACTGCGAGCTCAGAAATGAGAAGAGCGACGTGATGCTAACTGGGGTTATACTAGAGACACTACCCAACACATCTGTGCAAAGCTTTATCGGATTTTCATAGTCGTTTCCATTTCGCGACCGATCGGAGCTTACTTTCTGAACGCCCCTCGTACTATTCATACGCGACGCAATTTGGGTGTTGCATCGTCAACGTGAGGATGCGTGGGTTACAGTAAACTGTCAGTGGTGGATTGGAAAAATCTACTTGACGCCCAGAAGAAATACAGTATGGCTACTGTAGCGGCATGGAGCCTGAGTATTTAACAGCTATTCAATTTGTGTGATGCATTATCAACGAGAGATTGGTATTGTTACAGTAATCTTTCAGTGGTGCTTCAAAATCATGCTACTTGTTCCCAGGAGAATATCATTACGGTGATCGTACACGAGTCAGTGCTTGAAGATAAGTTGGCACAGAGCCTGTAGTATTCAATCGCATCGCAATTTGTGTGTTGCATCGACAATGGGAGAGTGCAAGGGTTACAGTAAACTTGCAGTGGTGCATTAGAAACAAGATACTTGACGCCCAGGACAATTTCCTTACGGCGACCGTAGCTGCGTCAGTCGCTTGAGGTTAAGTTGGCATGGAGCCTTTTGCATTCAGTCGCGAGGCAATTTGTGTGTTACATCATTAATGTGAGAGTGCCAGGGTTACAGTAAATGGGGAGTGGTGCATCAGAAAAAAGGTACTTGACTCCCAGGAGATGTTCCATACGGCGACAGTAGCCATGTCAGTCGCTTGACGATAAGGTGGCATAGGGCCTGTAGTATTAAATCGCGACGCAAATTGTGTGTTGCATCGTCAATGCAAGAGTGTGTGTTTTACAGTAAACAGGCAGTGGTGCATCGGAAATAACCTATTTGACTCACAAGAGAACTTCTATACGGTGACTAGACGTGTCAGTCGCTTGTAGATAAGTCGTCAAGGAAGGAGCCTGTAGTAATCATTAGCGACGTAATTAGTGTGTTGCATCGTGGATGCGAGAGTGAGGGTTTTACAGTAAAATGGCAGTGGTGTATCGGAAACAAGCTACCTGACTTGCAGAAGGATTTTCATACCTCGAGCGTTGCCGCGACAGTCGGTTGGAGAGAATTCGTCAAGGAGCATGTACTATTCATACACGACGCAATTTGTGTGTTGCATCGTCAATGTGAGGTTGCAAGAGTTACAGTAAACTGGGTTTAGTTCATCAGAAACTAGCTACTTCTCTCACAGGGTAACTTCCATAAGGTGACCGCAGCCACGTCAGTTACTTGCAAAGATGTAGTGAAATAGCATGTAGTATTCATATGCAACTCAATATGTTAGTTGCATAGACAATGTGAGGATGGGTGGGTTATACTAAACTGGCAGTGGTGCATTGGAAACAAGCTGCTTGACTCCCAGGAGGACTACAGCACGGTTACGATAGCCGCGTTAGTTGCTTGATGGTAAGTTTGCATGGAGCCAGTTGTATAGAGTCGGGGCAGAATTTGTGTGTTGCATCGTCAATGTAAGGATACGTGGGTTTGGTTAAACTGGCAATCGTGCATGGGAAACAAGCTACTTGACTCCCAAGAGAACTACAATATGGTTAACGGAAGCCATGTTATTCGCTTGAGTGTAATTTGTCGTGGACCCAGTTGTATCCAATTGAGACGCGTTTTGTGTATTGCATCTTAAATGTTTCGTTGCAAGGGTTACAGTAAACTGGCAGTGGTGTATGGGAAACGAGTTATTTGACTCCCACGAGAAGTAGAATACGTTGACCGTAGAAGAGTCAGTCGTTTGGAGAGAAGTTTTCTTGGAGCATGTAGTATTCAACTGCGACGCAAATTTCTTGTTTCATCCTCAATTTGAGGATGAGTGGGTTATAGTAAAATGACAATGGTGGATCGGAAACAAGGTGCTTGACTCTCAGGAGAAGTTCCATGAGGTGACTGTAGCCACGTCACTCGCTTGGACAGAAGTCGTCAAGGATCATGTAGTATTCATGCGCGACGCAATTTGTGTGTTGCACCGTCAATGTCATGATGCCTGTTTTACAGTAAACTGGCTGTGGTGTATTCAAAACGAGCTACAGTGCAATTTGTGTGTTGCATCATCAATGTGAGAATTGTAGGGTTACAGTTAACTAGCAGGGTGATCGGAAACAAGCCATTAGACTACTAGGATATCTTCCACACGCTGACCGTAGCCGAGTCAGTCGCTTGGAGAGGTGTCTCAATGAGCATGAGTATTCATATGCGACTCAATTTGTGAGTTGCATTGACAATGTGACGATGCTTGGGTTACAGTAAACTGGCAGTGGTGAATCGGAAACAAACTACTTGACCCCCAGGAGAGGTACAATACTTTTACTGTAGCCGCATCAGTCGCTTGAGGGTAAGTTGTCATGGAGCCAGTTGTATTATATTGCGACGAAATTTGTGTGTTGCATCGCCAATGCGAGACTGCTAGGGTTACAGTAAACTGGCAGTCCATCGGGCACGAGCTACTTGACTCCCATACGGTGATTGTAGCCACATCAGTCGCTTGGAGAGAAGTCGTCAATGACTATGTAGTATTCATACGCGACGCAATTTGTATGTTGCATCGTCAACATGAGGATGCGTGATTTACAGTAAACCGGCAGTGGTGCATCGGAAAAAGGTTCTTGACTCCCAGAAGAAGTACAATACCGTGTTAGTCGCTTGAGGAAAAGTTGTCATGTACCCTTTAGTACTGAAACGTAACGCCATTTGTGTGTGGCATCGTCACTGTAAGGGTGCGTGGGTTACAGTAAACTGGCAGTGGTGCATCGGAAACAAGCTACTTTGCTCCCAGGAGAAGTACAATACAGTTACCGTAGCCGCGTTAGTCACTTGAGGGCAAGTTGTCATGGAGCCAGTTGTACTATATTGCGACGCAATTTGTGTGTTGCATCGACAATTATAGAATGCTAGGGTTATAGTAAACTGGCTGTGGTGCATCAGAAACAAGTGAGACGCTCTGCTAAACCCGCAAGACAGGACAAGTAGTAGTAATTTTGGAAGGGGGGCAAAATGAGCGGCTGTTAGTTGCAATCCAAACATAACACTTTATTTAGTTATCCAAACATTACTGCGTAAATTCTAAGCTTGACTATCGTCAGAAAACGTCTTTAATTCTAAAACGGCCAAAGGCCCATGAATTAAATACACCTGCTATAATTTTTTTTTTTTTTTTTTTTTTTTTTTTTGAGACAGAAGGCTCTAGATTTTAACTTTAAATATTATTTAATGCCTAGTGATGTAAGACTTGACTAGTCAGATACACTATGTTTTTAAAAGCGGCTGAAGGCCCATAAATTTAAAACAACATAGCTACAATAACCCTTCAATAGGCAGAAGTCCCAAGTTTTATGACCAATAAGAAACCATACTTCAAATGGCTTAAGGCCTTTGTTAAAAAATAACTGCAACCAATTTTCCAATGCAGAAGGCACAAAGCTTTTAACTTTAAATAGTATTTAAACCCAAGTGATGTAAAACCTCATAAGTAAGAATCCAAAATTTTAAAGAGGCTGAAGGCCCACCATTTTAAGAACAACACAGCTACAGCAAATTTTCAACAGGCAGAAGGCCCACAGCTTCATTTTGAAAGAAGGTAATCCTTTAAAAAATGGTAGGATGCTTAAAACTTAAAGCAGCTGAAGTTCGATGCTTTTAAAAACAATACATTGCAGTAGATTTTCAACAGGCAGGAAGCCCAAGCTTTATCATCTAAAAGGAAATACTTAATAAGTAAGATCGTTAAAACTTAAAGTGGCTGAAGGCCGATGCTTTTAAAAACAATACAATAAATTTTCAAGAGGCAGAAGGCCCCAGCTTTATCTTCAGACAACGAAAGAAAAACTTACTTTTAAAACTCCTGAAGGCCTTTGTATTTTAAAAACACAATTTCAAGCATACAAATTCCAACCATCGGCTATGGGCCATTAAAACACACAATTAAACTCTAATAAGCAGTATAGGCAACGGCGCTCAGAAGTTTCCAGGGGGCTCGGTCTGCCCTTGAAATCTTATCGATCGCATAGGTGAGTCAAGAAGTCGGCCCAACTATACTCGATCCGTCGGCAACACAACCAAGAGACATCCAGGGACCCACCGACAACAGGACTTGCTAACCACCGACCAGTATACGAGAATTCCAAAGCCATCACGTTACAGACATAGCGCCCACAACCAAAAATACATTAAGCTGTCAAAACTACACACCATGTTGGACAGCGATAACAGGTGAAGAAAGGACCCTGCCTGAAATTATGTCAGCGACCAGGGCAGGTAACCGAAACACTAACGGCCACAAGGCAGAAAATTCTGCTGGTGCATATGAATTTCAAACCGACAAATATAGTTAATTCCACCACACAGCGGCTAAATCTTCACCAACTCGAACACTCGCTGTTTCTCCCAGGAATACCGCCAACAGCGAACCACCAACCAAGGGGACAATGTGAACAGATGTGGCTTCGGTAGTGAAACCACCACTCAACTTTCATGTCCTGGGTTGGTGAGGCACGAACCTTGTAGCACTTGGGACAACCTCCGCACACGCTACGACACTGCATAGAGACCGCCAGGGGGTCCGGCCGAATGCGACTCGCAGACTTGCTTGCTGATCCGCTCCAACCGACCAACTGGCTGCACACCACCAAGCCAGAACTATAAACATCAGACCAAAGATGGTATACGGTGCGAATATCGATACACACGGCTGCTGCCACACGTAGAAAGAGGAAGAACCACGGCATAACCGCAATAACCGCGGGAAACCAAACGCAGAGTAACAGCCAAGTTTTAAAGCAACGCATAAGCCAGGGTCAGCACGTCTTAGTAGGATTACCGGTGGTATTGGCAGCATTAGTACTGAAAGAAACATAAATGAATGTGTGAGAGACAAACTGGTTACCTATGACTTCTTTTTGTTCCTTGTTTGCTTGTTTTGGCCATAATTAGAACCACTCCTCGTTCAGTGTTAGTCTGTTGTGCACTTTATATCTCAGAAAAATATAAATTGCGTTTTGTAAGGAATAAAAATTAGTAGATCTTGTAACTTCTGTGCTTTGACGTAAAGAAACCAATTACTTTTGCTGCTAGTACAGTTCACATGAACAAACATAAAATATCTGTATAATTATTGCTCTATTTTGTACTCAACAGCACATTCTTTATTACGATAAAGGGCAAGAGTTACTTACTATTATTACTAAGCCTGGAAGATTTTTATGAATACCAGAAACATGTGCTATAAAAGCTACACGAAGTATTGAAGTAATGTTTCATATGAAACTTCCCGGCAGATTAAAACTGTGTGCCAGACCGAGACTCGAACTCGGAACCTTTGCCTTTCGCGGGCAAGTGCTCTACCATCTAAGCTACCTTTTCTTTTTTTTTTTAAATTCTCATTTTGTCCGCGTTTGTTCGTTGTATCTACTCGGGGCGGACGTCGTAAGACATCCTATTAAGTTCGTTGATGATCGATTAACTCAGTTATTTTATTACAGAGGGTACGTAACTCTCCGTCCGAACACGCTGAGCTACCATGCCGGCAGCTACCAAAGCACGACTCACGCCTGGTACTCACAGTTTCACTTCTGCGTACCTCGCCTCCTACGTTTCAAACGTTACAGAAGCTCTCCTGCGAACCTTGCAGAACTAGCACTCCTGAAAGAGCTTCTGTAAAGTTTGGAACGTAGGAGACGAGGTACTGGCAGAAGGGAAGCTGTGAGTACCAGGCGTGAGTCGTGCTTCGGTAGCTCAGATGGTAGAGCACTTGCGCTGCAGAGTGAAAATCTCATTCTGGAAACATCCCCCAGGCTGTGGCTAAGCCATGTCTCCGTAGTATCCTTTCTTTCAGGAGTGCTAGTTCTGCAAGGTTCGCAGGAGAGCTTCTGTAAAGTTTGGGACGTAGGTGACGAGGTACTGGCAGAAGTGCAGCTGTAAGTACCGGCCGCGAGCCGTGCTTCGGTAGCTCAGATGGTGGAGCACTTGCCCGCGAAGGGCAAAGGTCCTGAGTTCGAGTCTCGGTCGGGCACACAGTTTTAATCTGCCGGGAAGTTTCATATCAGCGCACACTCCGCTGCAGAGTCAAAATCTCATTCTGGAGTGTTTCATATGTTTTCATTTTGCATTTTTTTAAATTTTACCTTTGTTTTTAGAAAATTGCTTTCTCTTGCGCTACCTAATAATTCTGTATTTTTTAAATTTTTACTACAGCATCCCTGTGCTCACACATCAAAAATCAACCATTTTCGAAAAAAACCTGAATTAAATATTCATAATTTCAATTGTGCTATAAATACTGTTTATTTTTAAGTAACAGACAGGAGGGTTGAGAGGCACCCACATGCCTTGCTCATACTGTGGCATCAAGCAGTCAGGCCTGCAAGATGAGTGGTCTGCCAAACGAGTGGATTCATTCTTAATTTATCGAGTAACATGAACTCTAGTACTCACACTTAAGTTACAAGTTATCCTCCTATATGATTAATACGCAACGGAAACACGCATCTGACTATCAGTAATTTACAGAACTCTGACTGTACACTACGCACTGGCAATACCACATTTTCCTTCCCTTTTTATTTAACGGCTTTTGTCAACACGTGGCCACCGCACTGAATATGAATGGCGCACACATTATAAATTCGGGACATCATGACAACATACAATTCGAAGGAATTGTCCATCAATCTTTTTCCTTTCACTGTCTTATTTATTCCGATAAATTCTCTAACCTAAACACACAAATTCTACAACCTACAACAATAACACATAAGAAATTCCGCCCAGTGGGCATGGCTTTACAATGGTGAATCTCTATATTATGGTCTCGTAATTATTTTAACGCTACAGTGCACTTTCTGGATAGGATGGTGGATCTTTTATTATACCTCACACTTCGACTCTCACAATCATCATCACTAAACTTTCCTCCGGACCGAGCGGTACTGAAGGAACATGCATAACCCACTAATCTTTTGAAACAACCTCGCTACTCTCCCATGCAAACCACACATACCCAAATTACATGACATACACCACACTACAACATGAAATACTACACAGCGAATAGTCACAACATTATCACTTTCGGCTTTCCCACTTCAATTAATATTTATCCCAGTTTCACACGACACTGCCCCACTTTGTAATTCAACTTTCCTACTACGAACTCTGGAGATATTTGCACGTCTTCCTGTGCAATGCAAGCCAAGTGGCGTTGCTGGATAGACGGCCGACTCACCTTGCTTCTCTCTCAGAGTTTGAATCAAGCGTCACACGGAATCATATCACGCAAAGTAATATTAAGAACATCACACACGCGAGTCCTCAACTGATACCATGGACGAGTACTTCTCTTTATCCTTTGTCTCATACACAGATTGAGACTCACACAGTACTCACCACGTGGAAGTACTCGTCTCTAATTTCAAGTCCTGCACACGCCATTTCTTAAATATTTCAACTTATGGTACACACGCTATTTCTTAAATATTTCAACTTATTGTACACACGCTAGTAATTCAGCTTAACTTAAGCACACGGAAGTATTTCAACTTATTGCTACACGTGGTTTCATTGTGACCGTTGGTCACTTCCGAAGATTACTACAATCCCTTTAATATTACCTGCCTGACATTTAATTCTCCCCACAAAAGTTCCTGACATAGAGAAATTATTATTTCAAACTACTCTTAAATATTCCACATGCATACCATGTCTCCACTCTTTCATCATTACGGAGCACAACTAAAACAGGTCTTAACAGCACAAGATCCAGCGGCAGAGTGCTGAAACATGGCCGTTCTCGAGGTCCTCTCCCATCTCTGTCGAGGTGGGGGAAGCACCTTGCTACCGTATTGGTCAGCCACATTTCAGGCGCTCAAAGCTCTGGTAAATTTCATCTCTTTGGTCCCACCAAAGGTGGCCAAAGAATCGACTCAAAGATGATCATATATTCACATTCACTATCTGCGGTTAGCAGACGACCATACATTCATTCATTTCACAGATCTCACCAAACTGGATGTAGGGATTTATTTTGTGGGAGTGCACATGTGATCAATTAAATAAATAAATTGTCATTCTTTCCTACACTGGTATCCGGCTTCACTGTATTAATTGAAATTGAGTTATTTTACAAAAAAAATGTGTTGTTCTGACAAAAATAATGAAGTATGTTGTACCTATTTTCAATGTCGGGCGGTACTGTACCCTTTCACCACCGGCTACCCATGCAGAAAAAGATGGCACGGTACTATCCTTGCAATGCGAGGGTAATTCCGAACATTTTTTTAAGAAAGCTGTGTTAGAACAAACTTAGCAAGTCATCAAAATAACCAGGAGGAGACCTTAGCCCCCGGTGACCTCAAATAGACGACCAAATGCTGTTACTTTACCAAATTATTGACACAGTTGTTCCATTATTGTACTCTCCACAATCCGGAGTAACATACACATACAAGTTTGCAACAATCCACATGACAAATAAAGCATTACATCACACAAATAAAAAATAATGTTGAGATAAAAATTTGGTTAGTTACTGGGATCTTCGTTATTTTTATGAGTAATCCAAACTTCACTAATTCTATGACAAATAAAAAAAGTACTAATTGTACTCATGAAATTGTAAGTAGCTCACCGTCCAAACACAGAACAAGTAATCTGACATTCATAAATTGCGTTGTAATAATCTTTACACGGCAATGTCTAAATACAAAACAAAATCTACAAAAGAAAAAAAATTGCGTACACTAGTTGCACGTAGAAGTCAGGCTCCATATCAATACACGCAATAAATAGTTAGCAATAACTGCTTGAATCCACCAGTAGCTCTCGTGTCTTACTCTACTGCTCATTTCTCTATTGATACACATTTAGACGACAAGAACTTGCATTTCGACTAGCCTTCATTACACTTTAATGTGAAATATCCCCACTGTGATAATACAATTAAGTGGCTTCAGTCAACACACCAACAAGATTACTACTGTTCACGACATCAAAATACATCAGTTAATTCCGATATTTTCTTGTGCAATGCAAACTCTTGTCCCCTGTGACAACCTTACTGACCAATGCAACAAGAGCCGCTACGTTAGTATTACGCCACCGGCTAATAATTAAAGTATCATTGTACCAAATATTCTAATAAACATGCTACGTGAACTTGATAACCCAGAACAAACAAAAAAAAAAAAAAACCACTAACTATTCTAAACACAAATGTTAATGAAATACAATTACACTTGCTGTCCCTTCAGGAATGAAACATATAAAAAAAACATCTACACAATTACAAATACATTCTTCCCTATCTTGCGAGTCACACGGAAACATTTCATTCTGTGATTTTCTTGGGGTCAAAAAGTTGCTGATAGTTTTCCTAGAAACACTGTCTTGGTGTCAAAGCTCTCCCATGGTTTCCCGGACGAAAGTCTTTAAGTCACTCAAATCGGCATTTTGAACACGCACTGAACAGTAAACTGTATCTCACATTACACACGAATGCCATAGTCACTCTCAGCGTACCATCCACATGAATCTGGTCGTCCAGAAATGGCCCTACAACTACTATTACCCACGGTTCTGTCCTTTCAGTTCATGGTGTAATTAAAAGTCGTAAGTTCCAACAAACAGCACTTATTCCCGCACCAATTAAAGAAATGTCTCCTACTACAGACGCAAATGTCAATGTCCCCCTCTCGTTTCTTGCGTTCATACAATAATTAGTCACCAAACGACAACTGTCCTCTTCGAGTATACCAAGCGTCCCACATGCAATTCACAAAGCACACTTAACAAGTCATTGCCAAAAGTTTATGGATCCCACCGTTCAGTGGTCAAGACAAAACAAAACGATCGTCCTGTCTGCTAAAGACAAAATCTGTTCCACCACTCACAACGTGGAAACACCAGTCCTTCACTTTCCACCTTATGGAGACGTAACGAGCAGTCATCTTGTTTCACAGCTCCACAGTCCAGTAGTAGTTAATAGTTGCGGGTAACAAATGCCCGCCGGGCTCTGCCGCGCGTCGTCCATTCTGCCGTGGCGCCGCTGCGTGCGCCGTTGAGCAGAAGAAACCACCCGCTGTTGCCTCCGCGGGACATTTTCCCCAGTCGTAAGGGTGGCGGAACTTATGAATGGCCAGTGGTACGTGCGTGTCGCCCCAAGCCGTTGACCTGCTGTAGCGGGCGCGTGGAGTGTACCCCGTCCGACAGTGGAGTGGGGAGTGCCGCGGCTCTGTTGCCCGTCGCCATGGCTACGTCAGCTCGGCCCGCTAGCGGTATGGGCGTTGCGACACCCAATCAGTCAGACCCTTCTGTGCATCTCGCAACATTACAGACAAAAGGATATATTTAAATACTCATTGATTACATGTATGATCTATTAGATACATTGGTGATAAAAGAATCTTTGTTCTAAAAAACATAAAACTATACACCCTAGTTTTCTACACATACATCATCAACATTTATCCCTTTTCTATATATGCAGCCCACACTTGCGCTATTGATTGTACCCGTCGTCCCTCATACAAAAACATGAAAGTATAAAAACAAAACAAAAGGAATAATAAACAATCTATACAGCTCATAATTACAATATCAAATAGTAGGCTACTCTGACATCCTATCACTGTGAAAATATTAGAAACTGTTTATTCTAAAACTACAATATACAGTGAACCTTTGTGCTTGTGACAGACTGAAATTAATACCCCTTGAAAGTGTTCTAACAAAAAAAATAAGAAATAATCAACACAGCTCTCAATTACCTACGACATGTTATTAAATAGTAAACTACTTTAACATCCTAACACAATAAACATTTTAGAAAATGGTGACTCTAAATCTACAACATACAATGCACCTTTGTGCTTGTGACAGACTGAAATTAGTATCTCTTTATACATTTTACATTTTATTATATATAACAACATTTCTAGGACATGTATGTGCCATCCACCTGTCAGATGCTGACCTGACATCGAGGTTCATCCCAATCAAACAATACACAATAATGTTTTAGTTGTGGATCGGTAACATCCACTTTACAGGAGTGTGCGCATTGATCACACTACTCTACGACTCTCAGTCACCAGACATCACATTTTCCTTCTCATTCAATCCATTAATACACTAACAGAATAGGTCTAGAAGTCAGCTAACCTTAACACCACCACACTCACGACAACATACCATACCTTTGCTCATTATACTCATAACACCACCACACTCACAACATACCATACCTTTGCTCCCTTATACTCAACCACATAACACATGAAGCTGTTTCGGAGATAGCATTCCAGTCTCCGAATTCGTCCTTTCACTTTGGCACCTCTCTCCATCGGCTTAACTCTGCATTCACTTTATCGATTATTCCTCCTGCTAAATATCACTTTAGAATTGCGACATTTCATCTAAGAACAAAAAATACACAAATTATCCATCCTGCAAAATAACTGAACACATTCTTCGTACCGTTTTGATTTGTTATACTGGTACCAGGCTTCAACAACAACAAAAAATATTATTTTCGCCAAATTGCATATTTTATGGTAAGAATTAGATTTTACATTTATATTACATCCTACGTCAGTATTCCACAACGTTCACCATCTGGATCTCATACTCCCTTTATGTCCTTTCACATTGTGCAGTTGTACTCATCTCTTCATTCGTATTTCGGATCTCCGTCCGTCCATTACTGCATCATTTCCTGGTCTTCCTTCGCCATTGGCATCAATCTCTATTGCAGCATACACAGGCCTCTCTGTAACATACATCTAAGACATCTCCACATTATTAATTCTACTCACCTTTATTTACCACTGTTTCATCACGTCGAATCTCTATTTATTAATCACACTGCTTCACGTCGCTTCTCTCCTTAAATATCACCTTTATCCACTACTATTTATCACGTCGCTTCTCTATCTACCATCTTTATCCACTCATTAATCATCACGTCGTTTCTACTTGATCCTTATTCGTATGACAAAAAATACGTACATACACCACTCTGTCGACTCCTGTTCATGACTCATTCGACCAGTCTATTCCGTCATACTTCCTGACATCCCGCCTGAAAATTCTTATGTTCGATTTGACCCTGCACAACGTTGCACACCACAAAAAAATACACTGACTATCTACCATAAATTGCCTACTTTCGATCTATCCTTAACTTTTCCATAATTTGATGTTTGAAATGTGATGAAGCCCACGCGATTGTTTTCCCTTGATCGTCTCATTCAGTACAGCATTTTCATGGACAATCCGCCTCACTTTGAATGATCCACTATACACAGTAAAGAATTTTTTAGTTAGGAATCTAAGCTTACATGAAAATTAAATGTGTGCAGCGAATATACAAGCTGGGACAAACGGGACAGCCCAAGTGTTAGAAACTTAGGTGCTAGTGGCCTCTTTCCCTAACACCAGATTCCGAACAACCATACACAACACTCCATTATAACTGTCACCACGACAATGACATACTATAGATCAGATGGCATCTGATTTAAAAACTTCGATCACAATGTTTACTTTTTACATTACGTGTTAAGTACCTGCAATAGTCAAATCGCACTAATTATACTGGACTCCTTGGCATTATTACATAACATTTTAGCAACTGGTTTCTTTGAACAAACAGCTCTTTTACTTTACTGTTCGAAATAAAAATTTGCAAATTTTGCTCTGAGAGACCAGCCTAACAGATCCCATTACTGGTGTTTTATTCTCTGATCAGAAGTATGGTATTTGCATTCCTACATATCAGTAGAGTATGTCTGTTACATAGACAACTTTCAGTGCCAGCTGCATGTGTTTTAAGGCAAGATGCTAAGGGTTGATATATTGGATTAGTTTCTCCTATCCTTCAACCCATTATGACAAGAATGAAATGCCAGGATTCCATGCTCTCCTGTCATTCTGATAGTTTCTGCCGTTCCTATCCTCGACTCTGTCTGACCTATGAGTTGTGTCTCCGTTCACGATGTTCCTCTCATTACCCAGTTCCTGTAACAAGTGCTGAAATGACGCAGAATCGTCTAAGCCTCTACCTGCTATCGCTATATCTCTGCGCAATCTCACTGTCAATTTCGTTATACAGATCCTAATAAGCTCCCCAGGTTGGTACGGCACATCCAAATACCTATTTCGTCTCAGCATTTTCAGATAGCACGCAACTGGATCTCTTATACTGCCTTCGTTACAATTTGGCATCATCAATATGCTTTGCTTAACCTGGTCCTGCTTATTTTTCGGCCAGAAGTCATTTAAAAACTTGTCACAAAATATCTTGTAGCTACTACAGTCTTTAATAACTTCCTGCATTTGTGCTCTAGCCTCGTCCCTCAAATGGTTACACACAAACTTCATTTTGAGGAGCGGTCCCCACGATTCAGGTAATGAATCTTGAAATTGAGACAGCCACTGACATGGATGTTGATAGTTATCAAGATCTGGAAAGCAAGTGAACTCTTGTACCGACACGAAGTGCCTCCTACATTCTTCTTCCGCATTTATGTTTTCCGACCTTGGGCTATACCCAGTTGGGTTTGCCACCTGTTTTATCCGACACAACCGTTCTTCTGACTCTCTGAGTTCGTCTTCCTCTTTCTGCCTATTTTCTGTTTTTGAATTTATCTCACTCTCCCTCTGCAATCTATCTGGTGGTGTGTCACCTCCGCTACTGCATGCTAATTGCAACTGTGCTAGTTCTTCGCTATGTTTCCTATTTATTTCTAATTGCGCCTCTTTAAACTGTAATAGTGATTGTATCTCTTCCAGCTCGGCATAAACCTCTCGCTGCGTACTGTCAGAGCCTGTCTCGCCTCTTATACTGAGCTTTTCTACATGTGCACTAATTGTATTCATTCTGACCACTACCTCTGCAACTTCATTCCTGTATTTATTTAGCGCCACTTCCTGCCGAGTGACTTGAGCTTCCACGCTGTCTAATGCCCCTTGTCTATCTGCAAGTAAGTCCTTCACTATCTCTTTGATTCGCTCATCCGGCAACACGTCCCTACGTCCTGTAATATCGCTCTCTATTGCACTTATTCGTCCCTCCAAATTATTGGCTTTTTCTTTCACGGCGTCACATACTTGCTTCAACACACCCAGATTCTTCTCCCCCTCGTCTAACCGATTATTAACTGCGGACAGACGCTCATCGATAACTGAGAGTAGCTTCCTCATCGCCTCTTTATTTCCCTTATCCATTGCCTCCAATCTTTCCTTATTATCTTTATCCATCGCTTCCAATCTATCCTTATTATCCCTATCCATCGCTTCCAATCTTTCCTTATTCTCCCTATCTCTCTCCTTATTATCTCTATCCGTCTTCTGTAAAAACTGCAGTAGCACATTGTCATTTGCTACTTTCGACGCGCTCACCTCGTTCGCCTGTGAAACCATACCTTCGCCAAGGGTAGCTGCACTTTCACTCCATACCTGACCCAGTCCCGGCTCGCCCGCGTCGTCGGGAAATGCCCCCGTTTGTGGACAAAGCCCGCCGCATAAAGGATCACCTAGCAGCGGTCCACTGATCAATTCAGCCCCTTCCGATTGTTTGTCTTTCTCGCTCATTAACCCATGGTCAACAGCTACTCCCTGCTGCACTGCTACGTTCACGCCAGAATCGCTATTCTCCATGATGACTACACTTTTCGACTGCGACCTAGTTACTACGGACATTACGCAAAAAAATTATGCAACGATCTTCCAGCCCTGGGCGATATAGCAATTAACTACATAAAAAATAAAAGATCCTCACCAATCCAGAAAGAAATTGCAAACAGAAAAAATTTTACTTCTTAGCGCTATCACAATATATTCAATCAAAAAAATAATCTTAACAGCAATAAACCTAACAGCATTAAATCCTGGCAAAAATATCCTGGCAGGGTCGAAATTATGAGAGGCACCCACATGTCTTGCTCATACTGTGGCATCAAGCAGTCAGGCCTGCAGGATGAGTGGTCTGCCAAGCGAGTGGATTCATTCTTAATTTATCGAGTAACATGAACTCTAGTACTCACACTTAAGTTACAAGTTATCCTCCTATATGATTAATACGCAACGGAAACATGCATCTGACTATCAGTAATTTACAGAACTCTGACTGTACACTACGCACTGGCAATACCACATTTTCCTTCCCTTTTTATTTAACGGCTTTTGTCAACACGTGGCCACCGCACTGAATATGAATGGCGCACACATTATAAATTCGGGACATCATGACAACATACAATTCGAAGGAATAGTCCATCAATCTTTTTCCTTTCACTGTCTTATTTAATCCGATAAATTCTCTAACCTAAACACACAAATTCTACAACCTACAACAATAACACATAAGAAATTCCGCCCAGTGGGCATGGCTTTACAATGGTGAATCTCTATATTATGGTCTCGTAATTATTTTAACGCTACAGTGCACTTTCTGGATAGGATGGTGGATCTTTTATTATACCTCACACTTCGACTCTCACAATCATCATCACTAAACTTTCCTCCAGACCGGGCGGTACTGAAGGAACATGCATAACCCACTAATCTTTTGAAACAACCTCGCTACTCTCCCATGCAAACCACACATACCCAAATTACATGACATACACCACACTACAACATGAAATACTACACAGCGAATAGTCACAACATTATCACTTTCGGCTTTCCCACTTCAATTAATATTTATCCCAGTTTCACACGACACTGCCCCACTTTGTAATTCAACTTTCCTACTACGAACTCTGGAGATATTTGCACGTCTTCCTGTGCAATGCAAGCCAAGTGGCGTTGCTGGATAGACGGCCGACTCACCTTGCTTCTCTCTCAGAGTTTGAATCAAGCGTCACACGGAATCATATCACGCAAAGTAATATTAAGAACATCACACACGCGAGTCCTCAACTGATACCATGGACGAGTACTTCTCTTTATCCTTTGTCTCATACACAGATTGAGACTCACACAGTACTCACCACGTGGAAGTACTCGTCTCTAATTTCAAGTCCTGCACACGCCATTTCTTAAATATTTCAACTTATGGTACACACGCTATTTCTTAAATATTTCAACTTATTGTACACACGCTAGTAATTCAGCTTAACTTAAGCACACGGAAGTATTTCAACTTATTGCTACACGTGGTTTCATTGTGACCGTTGGTCACTTCCGAAGATTACTACAATCCCTTTAATATTACCTGCCTGACATTTAATTCTCCCCACAAAAGTTCCTGACATAGAGAAATTATTATTTCAAACTACTCTTAAATATTCCACATGCATACCATGTCTCCACTCTTTCATCATTACGGAGCACAACTAAAACAGGTCTTAACAGCACAAGATTCAGCGGCAGAGTGCTGAAACATGGCCGTTCTCGAGGTCCTCTCCCATCCCTGTCGAGGTGGGGGAAGCACCTTGCTACCGTATTGCTCAGCCACATTTCAGGCGCTCAAAGCTCTGATAAATTTCATCTCTTTGGTCCCACCAAAGGTGGCCAAAGAATCGACTCAAAGATGATCATATATTCACATTCACTATCTGCGGTTAGCAGACGACCATACATTCATTCATTTCACAGATCTCACCAAACTGGATGTAGGGATTTATTTTGTGGGAGTGCACATGTGATCAATTAAATAAATAAATTGTCATTCTTTCCTACACTGGTATCCGGCTTCACTGTATTAATTGAAATTGAGTTATTTTACAAAAAAAATGTGTTGTTCTGACAAAAATAATGAAGTATGTTGTACCTATTTTCAATGTCGGGCGGTACTGTACCCTTTCACCACCGGCTACCCATGCAGAAAAAGATGGCACGGTACTATCCTTGCAATGCGAGGGTAATTCCGAACATTTTTTTAAGAGAGCTGTGTTAGAACAAACTTAGCAAGTCATCAAAATAACCAGGAGGAGACCTTAGCCCCTGGTGACCTCAAATAGACGACCAAATGCTGTTACTTTACCAAATTATTGACACAGTTGTTCCATTATTGTACTCTCCACAATCCGGAGTAACATACACATACAAGTTTGCAACAATCCACATGACAAATAAAGCATTACATCACACAAATAAAAAATAATGTTGAGATACAAATTTGGTTAGTTACTGGGATCTTCGTCATTTTTATGAGTAATCCAAACTTCACTAATTCTATGACAAATAAAAAAAGTACTAATTGTGCTCATGAAATTGTAAGTAGCTCACCGTCCAAACACAGAACAAGTAATCTGACATTCAGAAATTGCGTTGTAATAATCTTTACACGGCAATGTCTAAATACAAAACAAAATCTACAAAAGAAAAAAAATTGCGTACACTAGTTGCACGTAGAAGTCAGGCTCCATATCAATACACGCAATAAATAGTTAGCAATAACTGCTTGAATCCACCAGTAGCTCTCGTGTCTTACTCTACTGCTCATTTCTCTATTGATACACATTTAGACGACAAGAACTTGCATTTCGACTAGCCTTCATTACACTTTAATGTGAAATATCCCCACTGTGATAATGCAAATAAGTGGCTTCAGTCAACACACCAACAAGATTATTACTGTTCACGACATCAAAATACATCAGTTAATTCCGATATTTTCTTGTGCAATGCAAACTCTTGTCCCCTGTGACAACCTTACTGACCAATGCAACAAGAGCCGCTACGTTAGTATTACGCCACCGGCTAATAATTAAAGTATCATTGTACCAAATATTCTAATAAACATGCTACGTGAACTTGATAACCCAGAACAAACAAAAAAAAACACTAACTATTCTAAACACAAATGTTAATGAAATACAATTACACTTGCTGTCCCTTCAGGAATGAAACATATAAAAAAAACATTTACACAATTACAAATACATTCTTCCCGATCTTGCGAGTCACACGGAAACATTTCATTCTGTGATTTTCTTGGGGTCAAAAAGTTGCTGATAGTTTTCCTAGAAACACTGTCTTGGTGTCAAAGCTCTCCCATGGTTTCCCGGACGAAAGTCTTTAAGTCACTCAAATCGGCATTTTGAACACGCACTGAACAGTAAACTGTATCTCACATTACACACGAATGCCATAGTCACTCTCAGCGTACCATCCACACGAATCTGGTCGTCCAGAAATGGCCCTACAACTACTATTACCCACGGTTCTGTCCTTTCAGTTCATGGTGTAATTAAAAGTCGTAAGTTCCAACAAACAGCACTTATTCCCGCACCAATTAAAGAAATGTCTCCTACTACAGACGCAAATGTCAATGTCCCCCTCTCGTTTCTTGCGTTCATACAATAATTAGTCACCAAACGACAACTGTCCTCTTCGAGTATACCAAGCGTCCCACATGCAATTCACAAAGCACACTTAACAAGTCACTGCCAAAAGTTTATGGATCCCACCGTTCAGTGGTCAAGACAAAACAAAACGATCGTCCTGTCTGCTAAAGACAAAATGTAGTGTCGGTAGCTGGACCGACACCGTGATGTGGATTGCTGAAAAGGAAGGCTAAACTAAAGCTGTAGCCGATAGTGCACGCACGGCAATAATCATACGGGCGTGAAGTCTGGAACATAAAAACTTATGAATGAATAAGAAGAAAAGTATGTAGATGCTTTTTACTTAACTTTTATTGATTCCTCGGAATACATCTCTCTGGAATACTCGTAAGCTATAGGCACTGATACAAATGGCTCCTTGTTAGTTCGTAGCCATTAACTTCTGATGGCTATTCTGTCTCTCGGCTAATGAGAGAGAAAGGCTTCGTACAACTGGGCGATAGCTTGGTTCTCGTACAACTGGGCGGTAGCTTGGTTCTCGTACAACTGGGGTCGAGTCCACTCTCGTATCACGAGACCTGCCTTGGTGGTGGCGCTAGGTCTGCGATCACAGTGGCGACACGCGGGTCCGACATGTACTACATGGACCGCGGCCGATTTAAACTACCACCTAGCAAGTGTGGTGTCTGGCGGTGACACCACATTCCTCCCCCGCAAATCGGCGAACGGTCGTGGAATAAGGCTTCCGCCCGCCGTGGGGAGGACCACATGTTGACGTATGCGATGAGGTGGGGAGCCTAACAACAGGCGAGGCTGTGCCACCCGCACCCGGCCATCCGGTCCGAGGGGAACTAGGAAACGCCTGCAAAACTAGTCCAGGGTGCACGTCAACATGCGGTGTATGCGCCCGTAATAAGACATGAGGGACCGAAGGGTCGATGTCCATGGCGTCGGGGTAGCCGACGCGCGATGACGTCATGTGGTCCGGAGCGGGCGGGCGTTCCATGGCGGAGGACAGCTGGTCACGGGAAGCGATCGGCGGCGCGTGACCCTGGGAGGCGCTTGGCGGCTGCAACGAAGCGTCGAATGCGGTCGGCGGCGGCGGCGGCTGCTGCTGCTGCTGCTGCTGCGGCGGCGGCGGCGCGTCGCCATGGGGCAAAATGGAAGGCATCGTCGGTAACACCTGGGGATGAGGCAAGCCAGTAGATGGGTCCCCAGGGCGCTGACCGGACGGCACCGTCGCTGAAAGCAGACGGGGAGCGGCAGAACCCGAGCGACGACAGAGGCGCAGCTGATTGAGATGCCGACGCACCTCACCAGAGGCCCCCAAAACCAAATACATCGCGCGGCCGAGGCAGCGAAGAATGCGCCCTGCGAGCCAACGCCGTGAACCTCGATAGTTGCGATAAAATACAACGTCGCCTGGAGCAAAAGCAGGTGTCTGCCGCTGCGCAGGAACCTGATGCGGCGGATGCAGCAAAGACATCAAGGTGCGATGAGGACGACCGTGGAGCAACTCAGCCGGCGAGCGACCATCTCGGGGCTGAGAGCGAGACGAAGACAAAAAGAGCAACAATGCGTCCTCCCGAGAATGCGACTCTTTCAATTTCAACATCTGTGACTTGAAAGTCCGGACCAATCGTTCAGCGGCACCGTTGGACGGAGGCGAGAACGGCGCGGATGTCAGATGTTGAATACCATTGGCCTGGCAGAAAGACTGGAATTCTGCGGACATGAATTGTGGGCCATTGTCGGAAACAATAGTCTGCGGAAGGCCTTCAATGCAAAAGATAGCAGACAACGCTTGGATGGTGGCGGAGGACGTCGTGGAAGACATCCGAACAACAAAAGGAAAATTACTGAAGGCGTCGACCAGAACCAACCATCGAGCATTCCAGAATGGACCAGCAAAATTAATGTGCAAGCGTTGCCAAGGGGAAGTGGCTTTTGGCCAGGCAAAGACTTTCCGCGGTGGTGCGGACTGTTGTTCGGCACACGCCGGGCACGAAGAACACATATTCGTAATCGCAGCATCGATTCCGAACCAAGTACAGTGCTGACGAGCAAGTTGTTTCGTTCGCACTATACCCCAATGTCCTTGGTGAAGAAGCCGTAAAACAGAGGACTGTAACGAACGTGGGACCACGACTCTGGACTGATCATTATCAGAACGCAACAACAAAACACCACGTCGAACAAAAAGTCTCTCCTTGTGAGCAAAAAATCGGCGAATCAACGGATCCTCGATCCGAGACTTTGACAAAGGCCATTGCGTAGCAACAAAACGTAAAACAGTAGCAAGGACAGGGTCAGCAGCTGTGGCTGTAGCGACACGACGAAAATCAATCGGAAACGATTCGACCACTTCATCGGTTTCCGAATCAATGAACATGCAAGCAAGTTCGGAAGAATCGAATGCTTTATCCTCAGCAACAGGCAAACGGGACAACGCATCGGCGTTTCCGTGCTTAGCAGTGGACCGATACAAGATATCGTAGCGGTACTGCGAGAGGAAAATAGACCAGCGAATGAATTTCTGCGCTGTACGTGGAGGTACAGGCTTGGTCGGATGAAAAAGCGATGTCAAAGGTTTGTGGTCTGTGACGATGGTAAAGTGACGACCATACAAGAAATCATGGAACTTCGTAACACCAAACACGAGAGCCAAAGCTTCTTTCTCTATCTGTGAATAATTTCTTTGCGCAGACGAGAGCAATTTGGACGCAAAGGCAATAGGGCGATCATGGGAGCCAACTTTGTGCGCAAGCACAGCACCGATCCCGAAATCCGAGGCATCTACCATCAACAAAAGGGGTTTCTGGGGATCGAATGGCGTAAGGCAAGTATTAGAAAGCAACGCCGATTTCAACTGGCGAAAGGCGCGTTCACATTCCGTCGTCCAGACGAACGGAACACCTTTACGGCGTAAGCGATGAAGCGGAGCTGAAATGAAAGAGGCATTGCGCACATTCACTCACACCTTGTGATTGGACATTGTTCAATGTTCTTGCGACCTCCTCACGCAATGCGTGGGGAACATTGCGCGCCCTGAAAAATTTCGGTTGCGCGTTTACCTTCAGTTCTAAATGTGCTTCATAGTTTTTAGCGCAACCTAAGCCCGGTGCAAAAATGTCTGCAAATTCGTCACACAGCCGGGAAACACTGTCTGGAGGCACAGTCTGATTCACAGATAGGACCTGATTTACAATAGACATGTTAAACAACTTAAATAAATCTAGACCAAATAAGTTCACTGCAGAAGAAGAACGAAGAACGTAAAATGACACAAGTTTTGTTTGTCCCTTGAATGTTGCAAGAAGGCTGCACTGTCCTAACACAGGAATTTTCTGTCCGGAATATGTAGTTAGCTTAACATTTGCGGAACGCAACGGAGGTTTGCCCAGTTGTGTGTACGTGTCGTGATTGAGCAATGAAACTGCAGCTCCGGTATCGAGCTGGAATGGTATCACTTTGCCTTCAAAGTCTAAGTCCACAAAAAGTTTATTGTCCTGCTGACGACAAGAGCGACTGTTTTGTGCAATTGGAACAGACACTGGTACAGAATCACTTGCTAATTGACGTGATTTCCGGCGACGTCGACGCACAGTTTTTGTGGGACGATCACAGTCACTGTTAGAGAAATTGTCACGGGACAAAGTGGAATTAACGACATGAATGTCCATAGGCGAAGGTCCACGAGCCTGAGTGTCCTTGATTCGATTCCGGCGCGAAGCAAAGGGCCTGGAATGATTGTGATTGTCTGATCTGAGCTTTTTCTGGCAAACACTTTGAACATGTCCTTTCTTATTGCAGAAAAAGCAAATAGCTTGGCGTGACGGGCAATGTTCACGCGAATGTCTAGTAGCACACCGCGGGCATGATTTCACTGCATTTGGGGGCTGGCGCGGCACACCTGGCTTAGCACGCGGCGGTCGCTGTGCGGACGGCCGCGAGGGCAGTTGACCGGGCCGCGTTGCGCGAGCGCGCCCGGCGGGCCGGTTTATGTTACACACAGCTGGCGAAGTTTCAAAAGATTCCTGAGCACAGTCAAGTGTGTCCTGTCTATCCAATATGTCTATCACTTGTTGAAGGGAGGGATTAACCAGTTTCAAAATTTGCTCCCGTATGCGAACATCAGAAACGTTCTGTGCAATTGCATCACGCACCATTGTATCTGAATAAGAAAGACCACAGTCACATTCAAAGGCACAGTCCCTAGTAAGTCCTTGCAATGTTGCTACCCACTCCCTATTAGTTTGACCGGCCGTACGTTTTGTACGAAAAAACGTATACCGTTTTGCAACCACATTAACTGTTTCTTTGAAATAGGCATCTAATGCAGACAAAATTTCCTCGTATGACAAAGTTGCTACGTCGCGTCGGGGAAACAATTTCACTATCACACGGTATGTGGACACACCGACACAAGAAAGCAAAAACGGCTGCCGCTCATTACCTTGAATTCTGTAGGCAGCGAGGTGAAAGTTGAACTGGCGAGACCACTCTTGCCACGTCTCATCGGCTGCCACGTATGGTCGAAAAGGAGGTGCAACAGCGTTTAGAGGCAGCGGTAGCGAAGAAGCGGCGGCCGCATCGGTTTGAATGGTACATTGACCCTGGACGAGCTGTCCAAGGGCATCCAGTAACGCCTGCGTCTGCTGAGTCTGCAAGCGATAAAATTCGGACAGTACATCTGGAGAATGTGGCGAAGCCATGACACAAATAAATGTAAGCAATCAGAAATAAATGTAAGCAATCAGAAAAAGGTCCTTTTCCCTCGTCGCCAATAATTGTAGTGTCGGTAGCTGGACCGACACCGTGATGTGGATTGCTGAAAAGGAAGGCTAAACTAAAGCTGTAGCCGATAGTGCACGCACGGCAATAATCATACGGGCGTGAAGTCTGGAACATAAAAACTTATGAATGAATAAGAAGAAAAGTATGTAGATGCTTTTTACTTAACTTTTATTGATTCCTCGGAATACATCTCTCTGGAATACTCGTAAGCTATAGGCACTGATACAAATGGCTCCTTGTTAGTTCGTAGCCATTAACTTCTGATGGCTATTCTGTCTCTCGGCTAATGAGAGAGAAAGGCTTCGTACAACTGGGCGATAGCTTGGTTCTCGTACAACTGGGCGGTAGCTTGGTTCTCGTACAACTGGGGTCGAGTCCACTCTCGTATCACGAGACCTGCCTTGGTGGTGGCGCTAGGTCTGCGATCACAGTGGCGACACGCGGGTCCGACATGTACTACATGGACCGCGGCCGATTTAAACTACCACCTAGCAAGTGTGGTGTCTGGCGGTGACACCACACAAAATCTGTTCCACCACTCACAACGTGGAAACACCAGTCCTTCACTTTCCACCTTATGGAGACGTAACGAGCAGTCATCTTGTTTCACAGCTCCACAGTCCAGTAGTAGTTAATAGTTGCGGGTAACAAATGCCCGCCGGGCTCTGCCGCGCGTCGTCCATTCTGCCGTGGCGCCGCTGCGCGCGCCGTTGAGCAGAAGAAACCACCCGCTGTTGCCTCCACGGGACATTTTCCCCAGTCATAAGGGTGGCGGAACTTATGAATGGCCAGTGGTACGTGCGTGTCGCCCCAAGCTGTTGACCTGCTGTAGCGGGCGCGTGGAGTGTACCCCGGCCGACAGTGGAGTGGGGAGTGACGCGGCTCTGTTGCCCGTCGCCATGGCTACGTCAGCTCGGTCCGCTAGCGGTATGGGCGTTACGACACCCAATCAGTCAGACCCTTCTGTGCATCTCGCAACATTACAGGCAAAAGGATATATTTAAATACTCATCGATTACATGTATGATCTATTAGATACATTGGTGATAAAAGAATCTTTGTTCTAAAAAACATAAAACTATACACCCTAGTTTTCTACACATACATCATCAACATTTATCCCTTTTCTATATATGCAGCCCACACTTGCGCTATTGATTGTACCCGTCGTCCCTCATACAAAAACATGAAAGTATAAAAACAAAACAAAAGGAATAATAAACAATCTATACAGCTCATAATTACAATATCAAATAGTAGGCTACTCTGACATCCTATCACTGTGAAAATATTAGAAACTGTTTATTCTAAAACTACAACATACAGTGAACCTTTGTGCTTGTGACAGACTGAAATTAATACCCCTTGAAAGTGTTCTAACAAAAAAAATAAGAAATAACCTACACAGCTCTCAATTACCTACGACATGTTATTAAATAGTAAACTACTTTAACATCCTAACACAATAAACATTTTAGAAACTGGTGACTCTAAATCTGCAACATACAATGCACCTTTGTGCTTGTGACAGACTGAAATTAGTATCTCTTTATACATTTTACATTTTATTATATATAACAACATTTCTAGGACATGTATGTGCCATCCACCTGTCAGATGCTGACCTGACATCGAGGTTCATCCCAATCAAACAATACACAATAATGTTTTAGTTATGGATCGGTAACATCCACTTTACAGGAGTGTGCGCATTGATCACACTACTCTACGACTCTCAGTCACCAGACATCACATTTTCCTTCTCATTCAATCCATTAATACACTAACAGAATAGGTCTAGAAGTCAGCTAACCTTAACACCACCACACTCACGACAACATACCATACCTTTGCTCATTATACTCATAACACCACCACGCTCACAACATACCATATCTTTGCTCCCTTATACTCAACCACATAACACATGAAGCTGTTTCGGAGATAGCATTCCAGTCTCCGAATTCGTCCTTTCACTTTGGCACCTCTCTCCATCGGCTTACCTCTGCATTCACTTTACCGATTATTCCTCCTGCTAAATATCACTTTAGAATTGCGACATTTCATCTAAGAACAAAAAATACACAAATTATCCATCCTGCAAAATAACTGAACACATTCTTCGTACCGTTTTGATTTGTTATACTGGTACCAGGCTTCAACAACAACAAAAAATATTATTTTCGCCAAATTGCATATTTTATGGTAAGAATTAGATTTTACATTTATATTACATCCTACGTCAGTATTCCACAACGTTCACCATCTGGATCTCATACTCCCTTTATGTCCTTTCACATTGTGCAGTTGTACTCATCTCTTCATTCGTATTTCGGATCTCCGTCCGTCCATTACTGCATCATTTCCTGGTCTTCCTTCGCCATTGGCATCAATCTCTATTGCAGCATACACAGGCCTCTCTGTAACATACATCTAAGACATCTCCACATTATTAATTCTACTCACCTTTATTTACCACTGTTTCATCACGTCGAATCTCTATTTATTAATCACACTGCTTCACGTCGCTTCTCTCCTTAAATATCACCTTTATCCACTACTATTTATCACGTCGCTTCTCTATCTACCATCTTTATCCACTCATTAATCATCACGTCGTTTCTACTTGATCCTTATTCGTATGACAAAAAATACGTACATACACCACTCTGTCGACTCCTGTTCATGACTCATTCGACCAGTCTATTCCGTCATACTTCCTGACATCCCGCCTGAAAATTCTTATGTTCGATTTGACCCTGCACAACGTTGCACACCACAAAAAAATACACTGACTATCTACCATAAATTGCCTACTTTCGATCTATCCTTAACTTTTCCATAATTTGATGTTTGAAATGTGATGAAGCCCACGCGATTGTTTTCCCTTGATCGTCTCAATCAGTACAGCATTTTCATGGACAATCCGCCTCACTTTGAATGATCCACTATACACAGTAAAGAATTTTTTAGTTAGGAATCTAAGCTTACATGAAAATTAAATGTGTGCAGCGAATATACAAGCTGGGACAAACGGGACAGCCCAAGTGTTAGAAACTTAGGTGCTAGTGGCCTCTTTCCCTAACACCAGATTCCGAACAACCATACACAACACTCCATTATAACTGTCACCACGACAATGACATACTATAGATCAGATGGCATCTGATTTAAAAACTTCGATCACAATGTTTACTTTTTACATTACGTGTTAAGTACCTGCAATAGTCAAATCGCACTAATTATACTGGACTCCTTGGCATTATTACATAACATTTTAGCAACTGGTTTCTTTGAACAAACAGTTCTTTTACTTTACTGTTCGAAATAAAAATTTGCAAATTTTGCTCTGAGAGACCAGCCTAACAGATCCCATTACTGGTGTTTTCTTCTCCGATCAGAAGTATGGTATTTGCATTCCTACATATCAGTAGAGTATGTCTGTTACATAGACAACTTTCAGTGCTAGCTGCATGTGTTTTAAGGCAAGATGCTAAGGGTTGATATATTGGATTAGTTTCTCCTATCCTTCAACCCATTATGACAAGAATGAAATGCCAGGATTCCATGCTCTCCTGTCATTCTGATAGTTTCTGCCGTTCCTATCCTCGACTCTGTCTGACCTATGAGTCGTGTCTCCGTTCACGATGTTCCTCTCATTACCCAGTTCCTGTAACAAGTGCTGAAATGACGCAGAATCGTCTAAGCCTCTACCTGCTATCGCTATATCTCTGCGCAATCTCACTGGCAATTTCGTTATACAGATCCTAATGAGCTCCCCAGGTTGGTACGGCACATCCAAATACCTATTTCGTCTCAGCATTTCCAGATAGCACGCAACTGGATCTCATATACTACCTTCGTTACAATTTGGCATCATCAATATGCTTTGCTTAACCTGGTCCTGCTTATTTTTCGGCCAGAAGTCATTTAAAAACTTGTCACAAAATATCTTGTAGCTACTACAGTCTTTAATAACTTCCTGCATTTGTGCTCTAGCCTCGTCCCTCAAATGGTTACACATAAACATCATTTTGAGGAGCGGTCCCCACGATTCAAGTAATGAATCTTGAAATTGAGACAGCCACAGACATGGATGTTGATAGTTATCAAGATCTGGAAAGCAAGTGAACTCTTGTACCGACACGAAGTGCCTCCTACATTCTTCTTCCGCATTTATGTTTTCCGACCTTGGGCTATACCCAGTTGGGTTTGCCACCTGTTTTATCCGACACAACCGTTCTTCTGACTCTCTGAGTTCGTCTTCCTCTTTCTGCCTATTTTCTGTTTTTGAATTTATCTCACTCTCCCTCCGCAATCTATCTGGTGGTGTGTCACCTCCGCTACTGCATGCTAATTGCAACTGTGCTAGTTCTTCGCTATGTTTCCTATTTATTTCTAATTGCGCCTCTTTAAACTGTAATAGTGATTGTATCTCTTCCAGCTCGGCATAAACCTCTCGCTGCGTACTGTCAGAGCCTGTCTCGCCTCTTATACTGAGCTTTTCTACATGTGCACTAATTGTATTCATTCTGACCACTACCTCTGCAACTTCATTCCTGTATTTATTTAGCGCCACTTCCTGCCGAGTGACTTGAGCTTCCACGCTGTCTAATGCCCCTTGTCTATCTGCAAGTAAGTCCTTCACTATCTCTTTGATTCGCTCACCCGGCAACACGTCCCTACGTTCTGTAATATCGCTCTCTATTGCACTTATTCGTCCCTCCAAATTATTGGCTTTTTCTTTCACGGCGTCACATACTTGCTTCAACACACCCAGATTCTTCTCCCCCTCGTCTAACCGATTATTAACTGCGGACAGACGCTCATCGATAACTGAGAGTAGCTTCCTCATCGCCTCTTTATTTCCCTTATCCATTGCCTCCAATCTTTCCTTATTATCTTTATCCATCGCTTCCAATCTATCCTTATTATCCCTATCCATCGCTTCCAATCTTTCCTTATTCTCCCTATCTCTCTCCTTATTATTTCTATCCGTCTTCTGTAAAAACTGCAGTAGCACATTGTCATTTGCTACTTTCGACGCGCTCACCTCGTTCGCCTGTGAAACCATAGCTTCGCCAAAGGTAGCTGCACTTTCACTCCATACCTGACCCAGTCCCGGCTCGCCCGCGTCGTCGGGAAATGCCCCCATTTGTGGACAAAGCCCGCCGCATAAAGGATCACCTAGCAGTGGTCCACTGATCAATTCAGCCCCTTCCGATTGTTTGTCTTTCTCGCTCATTAACCCATGGTCAACAGCTACTCCCTGCTGCACTGCTACGTTCACGCCAGAATCGCTATTCTCCATGATGACTACACTTTTCGACTGCGACCTAGTTACTATGGACATTACGCAAAAAAATTATGCAACGATCTTCCAGCCCTGGGCGATATAGCAATTAACTACATAAAAAATAAAAGATCCTCACCAATCCAGAAAGAAATTGCAAACAGAAAAATTTTACTTCTTAGCGCTATCACAATATATTCAATCAAAAAAATAATCTTAACAGCAATAAACCTAACAGCATTAAATCCTGGCAAAAATATCCTGGCAGGGTCGAAATTATGAGAGGCACCCACATGTCTTGCATGTCTTGCTCATACTGTGGCATCAAGCAGTCAGGCCTGCAGGATGAGTGGTCTGCCAAGCGAGTGGATTCATTCTTAATTTATCGAGTAACATGAACTCTAGTACTCACACTTAAGTTACAAGTTATCTTCCTATATGATTAATACGCAACGGAAACACGCATCTAACTATCAGTAATTTACAGAACTCTGACTGTACACTACGCACTGGCAATACCACATTTTCCTTCCCTTTTTATTTAACGGCTTTTGTCAACACGTGGCCACCGCACTGAATATGAATGGCGCACACATTATAAATTCGGGACATCATGACAACATACAATTCGAAGGAATAGTCCATCAATCTTTTTCCTTTCACTGTCTTATTTATTCCGAAAAATTCTCTAACCTAAACACACAAATTCTACAACCTACAACAATAACACATAAGAAATTCCGCCCAGTGGGCATGGCTTTACAATGGTGAATCTCTATATTATGGTCTCGTAATTATTTTAAAGCTACAGTGCACTTTCTGGATAGGTTGGTGGATCTTTTATTATACCTCACACTTCGACTCTCACAATCATCATCACTAAACTTTCCTCTAGACCGAGCGGTACTGAAGGAACATGCATAACCTACTAATCTTTTGAAACAACCTCGCTACTCTCCCATGCAAACCACACATACCCAAATTACATGACATACACCACACTACAACATGAAATACTACACAGCGAATAGTCACAACATTATCACTTTCGGCTTTCCCACTTCAATTAATATTTATCCCAGTTTCACACGACACTGCCCCACTTTGTAATTCTACTTTCCTACTACGAACTCTGGAGATATTTGCACGTCTTCCTGTGCAATGCAAGCCAAGTGGCGTTGCTGGATAGACGGCCGACTCACCTTGCTTCTCTCTCAGAGTTTGAAGCAAGCGTCACACGGAATCATATCACGCAAAGTAATATTAAGAACATCACACACGCGAGTCCTCAACTGATACCTTGGACGAGTACTTCTCTTTATCCTTTGTCTCATACACAGATTGAGACTCACACAGTACTCACCATGCGGAAGTACTCGTCTCTAATTTCAAGTCCTGCACACGCCATTTCTTAAATATTTCAACTTATGGTACACACGCTATTTCTTAAATATTTCAACTTATTGTACACACGCTAGTAATTCAGCTTAACTTAAGCACACGGAAGTATTTCAACTTATTGCTACACGTGGTTTCATTGTGACCGTTGGTCACTTCTGAAGATTACTACAATCCCTTTAATATTACCTGCCTGACATTTAATTCTCCCCACAAAAGATCCTTAAACAGAGAAATTATTATTTCAAACTACTCTTAAATATTCCACATGCATACCATGTCTCCACTCTTTCGTCATTACGGAGCACAACTAAAACAGGTCTTAACAGCACAAGATCCAGCGGCAGAGTGCTGAAACATGGCCGTTCTCGAGGTCCTCTCCCATCCCTGTCGAGGTGGGGGAAGCACCTTGCTATCGTATTGGTCAGCCACATTTCAGGCGCTCAAAGCTCTGGTAAATTTCATCTCTTTGGTCCCACCAAAGGTGGCCAAAGGATCGACTCAAAGATGATCATATATTCACATTCACTATCTGCGGTTAGCAGACGACCATACATTCATTCATTTCACAGATCTCACCAAACTGGATGTAGGGATTTATTTTGTGGGAGTGCACTTGTGATCAATTAAATAAATAAATTGTCATTCTTTCCCACACTGGTATCCGGCTTCGCTGTATTAATTGAAATTGAGTTATTTTACTAAAAAATGTGTTGTTCTGACCAAAATAATGAAGTATGTTGTACCTATTTTCAATGTTGGGTGGTACTGTACCCTTTCAGGATAACTACGTAGAACAAAAATGTTTCATAGTTTACATGGCCTTTATATACCGTCACTGTTTCCAGACAGTTCACTGTTCCAATTTCTAGAGGAATTTAGTAAGACACGGGTCGTATACGTACACAAAGGGATTGAAATGAGGTATGCAACAGGCCTCATGTACGGGTGAAGCTGTTACGATCTTAACTGACCAAGGCGACTAGGAAAACTAGCACAGTCTACACCAACTTACGATAGTTTACTGTAGCCTACGGTAGTTGTTCAATTATAATTACTACGATTCGGTTTTTTTAACTTCACAAAGTTGAGTCTACTTCCCCTAGAAGTATAAGTCGGCAGTGGACTGTCATTAATTCACAATTTAACGACTAGACTAGGAATTTCTACATTCTCCCGAGCTCCCAGACACTGAAGACATATGGTCATGGTTTTCAGACAGACCTGCTAGCCTCTGCGATTGATGATCTCTGGAACAGACCCGAAGTATCATAGCATCATCTAACCGTGTTCGACATCTAACGTCAGTTCGACTGGATGCCCAGCCGAATTAGATTTACTGTGTTAAATTTCCCACTTTTTCTGTACCCTCAAACCACCCAAAAATTTTAGCATATATTCCTCCTACTGTACATCTCTGTCTGCGGCTATATCCCGCATGCTACCTTAAGTTATATGGTGGAGGGTACAACGTGTAGCAGCGCTGCCTTCGGCTTTGCCTGTTCCAGTCACGCATGGTTCGCAGGGTGAACGACTGTCGGTTAAGTCTGAAACGTCCCCTTTAAACAATTATACATGACTGTGCTTAAACTGACACACAATATTTTGTTAGCGCAACGCAATCTGACTTTCAAAATTCCCTACAAAAGAATGGCCCTGACTAACATCAAACTATACCTTTCACAAATCACTTACCTCACAAAAATCTTCGCTGCTCAAGCTACTGCAATACAGCGAGCGCCACTACTGCCAGCTAAATAAAAGATTCAAACTATGGAAGGCACTAACTACTGATAGGGATAGTTAGCAAATGAAAGATATTAATAGAGAACAAACAATGTATTTACCTTGATATCATCATATATAAATATAGCAGTTCATGACAAATTTCAAAAATCCGCCATCTCTCTCCCCACATCCACCACTGCTGGCGGCTCACCTCCAACTGCGCAACGCTATGCGCTGTTCACATCCAGCTGCCGCTGCCCAACACTACAATGGCAGACAACAATGCAAACTAGCCACAGACTGCACACAGCATAGCCAGTGATTTTCATATTGAGCGCTAAGTAACGTTGCCAATAAGAAAACATAAACAGCCTACTTACATAGAGAAAACATAAACAGCCTACTTACATAGCCCCCATGCTCCCCACAAAAAATTTTACAAATTTTTTTGGGCAGTGGCCAATAATGATTTGATAAAATTTTTCATAATTACAATAACAAAGAAATCAAATGCACACACTTATTGATATTATGTTGGTCAAAAGCTCAAATTTTCTCACCGTCTATAAAGACAGTCCTGATCATTCATCACAGTGAAACTGCCGTTTCTTTTCTCAAAGTCTGAGCAGTAAAAGACAATGCACACGGAAGTAGAGGATTTCCATGCCGTCTTGAAGAAGCAGTGTTGTCCTTCCAACGGAAAGACAGTGCTGACTCTTGACATGCTGACAGGTAATGGGCCACAATGGAGCAAACCCACAGCAGAGTCATTCGAAGTTTTGAAGAATATTGGTAGGTAGGTCATCACAGAGCAGACCCACTGGAGTCCTGGTAGAGATTGTGGTATTGGTGGGCCACCAGAGGTGCTGACCCACTGCAGTACTTGTAGAAATAATGGCATGGTGGGTCATCAAAAATGCAGACCCACTGTAGTCCTTGTAGAGATGATGGTATTGGTGGGTCATCAAAGATGCAGACCCACTGTAGTCCTTGTAGAGATGGCCAGCAGCCATCTGTTGCGATCTGTTGCGACTGTGCAGGTGCACAATCACCATCGAAGAGTCTTGCGAATAATATAGCAAGTCCATAACCACCACTTGTGCATTCACAAAGTTTTTGGAATTGTCCTTAGAACCAGCAATGCTGTTATCCAGTCCCTTGCTGAATTAGTAACACACGTGCAAACACTAACAGTCCCAACTTCTCACATATTGTCCATATACTATGACCAACAGAAATGTGTGCAGTGAAATGTAACTAACAAGTTAATAATATCATGAACTGGTGACAATTACAATTTTATAACATAAGAATACAATTACAAAGGTACAAAATACATCATTAAAGAAAAAAGCAATATAGATAACAATTGTAGTAACACAGGCTTTACAAAAGAATAGAAATAAACATATACATCAGTGTTACAGGAATTATGAGATAAGTAGATACATAAAAGATCAGAATAACTTTTGGAACATCAACTTTGCACATGAGCATTAAAACAAAACAGAATAAATAATGTCTAAGCATATTTACAAGGTAAATAACATATTATTAATGCCAATTATATTCGAGGATAACAGTATTCCTCATCATAGTGAATGTAGCTTAGTATTAGAAGAAGAAAAAATCCTATGAAACTACACAGAGACAGGAAGAAAACAAATACACAAGGGTACACAAACATATAGTGGGATAACACCAATAGGAAAGGACAGGGTTCGTTTTCAGTGTAACATTTGGTACTGCAGTCCAACCCAAAACTTCATATATCTTTCCTCTTATTTTATCCTTTGTTTCCACCAAAAAAATTCTATCTAAGCATGCTTTCTGTATTTATATGTTCACACATATCGTACCTCAACATTTATTTCCAAGAAAACCCTACCTAAACCTGTTTTCTGTACTTTTTTTCGTATAACTTCTCAATGCATTTCTTCCAATTCATCGCAACTCATTCTCTTAGAGGCTACTCCCTCTTAAGCTAACTTAAATCTACTGAGCTCAGATATATATACCAAAGGACGAGGCAATGCAGCATCACATAAAACAATTAATATAAACATCAATGAAAAATAACGCAGATTTGCAAAGGAAGCAGCATTAAGAGATT